>NC_090265.1:940814704-941126704 GCF_040414725.1 Anabrus simplex | reverse complement strand
CTTACGAGTGAACTGGCGATGGTTGGCTTGTGTACCGTAACCCCTACTTACTTTGAGCATTCAACATTATTTCATTAAATATTGTTAATTACAGGAATCTGGAGCTGCCTTACAACCAACAGTCTATTGTCACATAACCACAAATGAATTATTCACATTCGTTAAACACTGTCATCACACAAATTCTACTGTACATTTAATATATGTATTTTAAAAAGATTTTTATCATAACTAAGGCCGGTTTTATTGCATGAAACACAAAGAATAACGAATTTAACGTATACGTCTATACAAGTACCGTCACTCTGCCATGACACTTGTCGTTTGTTTTGCCTACAAGTGTCATGGCTGCCAGAAGTTCAAAGTGATTCAAAGAGGGTCGGCAGATAGCAGTCTATATCTTTCATGTCGTTGTGTGGCATCTACTGGGATCGCTGTTATCATTGCCATAGCAACGGGCTATTTTTGAGCATTTTTGTTTTTTTTTCCGATGGTGGTGAGAAACGTCAGACTCCAACTCTCGTGGGCCTTATACTAATACAATAGTATAGCTTTGAGTTGAAGTCATCTTTATGAGAAGTTGAACTTCCCGAGTTTATAAATGATCATATCGCGGAAACGTAGAGAAACGTAAAACATTTTGGGTTTTAGTGGACCGGTGTTACGCACTTTTTTTAAAGGTTATGTTTCAGTGTCTTCCTGGTATTGGACACAGTATCGAAATGAAATTAGTGCATATTATAACAAAGCGGTCTTTTCGGTCTTGTGTTGTTAGAACTGTGAAAAACTATTCGAAAAGTGTTTTATCAGATACGGGTAAGGACATTAAGCAGTTAAATAAAGAAAACAAGGCCTTGTTTGGAAAGCTACTTGAAACACGAAAACAGAAACGAAAGAAAACACTCAAGACTTTAAATACTAATGCTTTTCAGTCAGATATCAAATCCGATTTCTCCTCGGAATTATGGTGGTGGAAGGCATCTTCTCCGAAAAGGACTATTACGCTACGTGTTAACTGGAAGAACCCTAATTTAAAGCAAGAGAAAGAAACTGTCCCACGATCAACACACGCTGAAACAGTTTCCGTGTATCCAGAATTTAAGGGAAATGCCAAACGTGAAGTCGGTTGTATTGTAAATTTGTCTTCGTCTGAGACAAGAGTTTTATGTAGGCCTAACTATCCTACTACAGAAAACCCAATCGGTAAAGGTGACCGTTCTGCTCGTCTTGCACTTGCTAATGTGTCTGAAGACGTAAGTCAGTTTAATGTTAATGAATTAGGGTTTTTTGAGAAGTGCCAAGATCAAAAGACCAATCCAGTTAAGTTTCCTGCTATTATTATTAGACATATCACCACTTTCCCTCTGCAAAACAATAAGAGAAACCTTTTAGATTGGTCAGATAGTGACACAAATTTGCTACATATATCTGCTGATGACGGAAACAGCTGTAAAAATAAAAGTTTTTTCTATCCATCAGTGACAAAGATCTTAAATGCCACTATGTCGGAGAGCTCTCGTTCTGCACTGGAGAGATGGAAACAGAAGATGATTTTGCAACTTGGGTGTGAAGGATTTGCTGCATTTCAGAAAGGCAAGTTGTGTGTGTGTGTATATTTCTAAACCTATTGTCTGGCATGCCATATCATCATAAGGGTGCAGAAACTTGCATCCATACAAATATTTAAATACCTAGAATTGCACTCTCCATTTGTAATCTGCTGACACAATACTTCATAGACCTACTCCTTAAATTTCTCTTTTTTTAAAAGTTCACTGTATTTCTTTCAAACTATTACTTGAGCTTAACTATAAAACTTTCTCACTCTGTGCATCAGTAGTAGGTTGTTGTATGTTGGTTATTCAGCCTGAGGGCTGGTTTGATCCTCCACATAGTAGGAGAGGGTGTATAAGTCTCTGGTAAGATCGCATTTAGAGTATGGGACCCTCACCAGGACTACTTGATACGGGAACTGGAAAAAATTCAAAGAAGAGCAGTAAACTTACAGTTTGCTCTGGGTGGTTTCCGACAGAGGAATAGTGTTACGAAAATGTTGTAGACTTTGGGCCGGGAAGACTTGGGAGTAAAGAGAAGAGATGCTCGACTATGTGGTATGTTAGAATTAACAAATTTCATTTAAATAAAATAAAGTTCTTATGTGGTATGTTTCGAGCTCAGTGGAGTGAAATGACATAAGTAGATGAATAAGTTTGAGTGGGGCATTTAAAAGTGCGAGAGATCACAGTATGCAGATAAAGTTGGAATTCAAGAGGACAAATTGGGGCAAATATTCATTTATAGGACGAGAAGGAAGGGATCGGAATAAATTATAAAGGAAAATGTTCAATAAATTTCCAACTTCTTTGAAAATGTGCAAGATAAAGCTAGTTAAACAATCGATAGGGTGGGTGGATGGGTTGGTTGGTTAGTTGGTTTCAGCCTCTGAATCTCTATTTTGCAGGTTCAAACCTTATAGGTAACTGAATTTTTGAAGTATGGAAGAAAGTTTATAGGCTGTCGTACAATGCTAGCAATCACAAGATGTCTGCTTACATATGCATGTTAACCTAAAAATGTCAGTTAAAGTTTAGGAATGGATCACCCTACAAAATTCTGGTTTCTCAGCCATCTTGTAGAGCAAAAACGAATGTCAAAATTGCCTAAGTGGCATTAAATCAAAATACTTGCTCACAGTAGCTGAGGTCATGTGACTATTATTACCCGATTTTATTATTAATTGTGGAGCTAATTAACTTTCAGGGAAATAGTTTTCAGCAAAGTTGAATACTCTGTGTTTAGCCATTAGTTCTGAAGCTCTGTGGGGCCAAAACAAAGTCATTTGATTTCTTATACCCTCAGTATGCATGTGATATAATATATTACAGTGGCTTTTTCTGAAGTAAATCCTTGACTGAAAGTCCTGGATATAATTTCCCAAGCCAGATTCAGATTTTTCAATGACTTTCACTACACAAGTATAGAACCTATAGTAAGAGTGGTTATCTGACATCACTTGGCAGTATAGGCTACCAGCCTAAAATGTATTGTCCAAATTGTAGACCTGTTACCCTTATGTGAAAGGGAATTTTCATCTTCCCAATTTATTTAGTGAAATGCGTGTCATTCATAATTATTTGCATATATTTTCAGATCTCTTGGATCAGGGGAGTAAGTTCCATGCTGCAGTGCAGAGCTTCTTATCAGGTTCACCTGCAGTAGATTTGGATTTGGAGCCAAGCATAGAAGGCTGCTGGGAGAGTGTTCGTTATGTGTTGCCTGACTTAACTGACGTCAGGGTGCTCGAGAGCCACGTGGTACACCCATATCTCAAGTATCGTGGTGTCATTGATTGTGTAGCGCAGTATTGGTTTGTTTTGATCTTAACTCTAGATAACCTAATCTATTACTACTGATCTGATTTAGGGCTGTTGCCCAGATGAGAGATTTCCTATCAGTTGTTTACAAGTCTTTTCTTAAATGATTTCAGAGAACTTTGAAATTTATTGAACATTTCCCTTGGTAAATTATTCCAATCCCTAATTCCCATCTTATCAATGAATATTTGCCCCAATTTGTCCTCCTGAATTACCGTACAATCTTATTTTCATTTTATGATATCTTTCCTGTTTTTAAAAACTCCAATCTTATTCAAATGTCATTCCACACCATCTCTCCACTGACAGCTCAGAAAATACCACCTAGTTGAGCAGCTTGTCTTCTTACTCCCATATCTTCCCCGCCCAAAGTTTGAAACATTTTTTTTACACTATTGTCGGAAATCACCCAGACAAATTGTGCTGCTCTTCAGTTCTTGATTATGTAATCCTGATAAGGCCCCATGCATGGAACAATACGCTAATTGGGGCCTTACCAGTGACTTAAATTCCCTCTACATCCTTATTATAACCCCTAAATACCCTCATAACCATATGAAGAGATCTGTAACTTTTATTTACAACCCCATTAACATGATTACACCAATGAAGTTCATTCCTTATATTAACACATAGTTACATACAGTGATCCCCGTGATGTACTTCCATTCAATCAACACTAATTAAAACGAAGAGGACTTTGCCTCTTGGTGAAACTTACAACCTGACTTTTCAACCCCGTTCACCATCGTACCACTTGTCTACTGTCTATTTTGCAACCTTGTATCTTATTTATTTCTCTATACAGTATAACATCATCTTTACTTGTAACATTTTTAGATATAAGAAAACATAAAGGTCCTAAACGCGGTCTTATGGAATACCTCTCCTTATCATCACGGGGTCGTATAAAGATTCACCTTCTCTAATTCTCTGAGATCTCTTTTCTAGATATTTAGCCACCCACTCAGTCACACTTTTGTCTAGTCCAGTAGCCCTCATCTCTATGTACCATGACCCTATGTTATCAAAAGCCTTGGTAGGTCAGTAGTGATTCAGTCTATTCAACTTCCTGAATCTAAATTTGTAGCTATTACCCTTTCCTTTGTACAGAGGCACTAGTAGGCCTGTAGTAATTCTCCATTCATTTGGTATAACTCCTTCATGCAAACAATAAGGTACTTCAGATATGGTACTGGATCCCAACCCATTGCGTTTAGTATATGTCCAGATATCTTATAAGTTCCACCTGTTTTTCTAGTTTTCAACTTTTGTATCATTTTATAAATTGCTTTATCATAAGTGATTAATGCATACTCATTCAGGACAAATATTTCAGTTTATGGCATCTGATGGCCAAGCAGGCATCAGTTTTTGGTAAGGAGACGAAGTCTCTCATAGTGCATTGGCACTGCCGGTGGCTCCAATTAGTCTACGCAGTGGTCTCCACGGTATGCACTAGCCAAGCATCTTTGTGTGTGTGCTATTTACCAACTGATGAGCCCAACTTAGCAAACTAGGGCAAAACACTGGCAACCAGGAATGAGTTAGCTGGAAAATTTATAATGTCCAATAACGGACCATTTATTGTATATTGGTATTATAAATTTACTTATTCAGGACAAATATTTCAGGTTCCCTATGGCATCTGATGGCTAGGCAGGCATCAGTTTTTGGTAATGAGACAAAGTCTCTCATAGTGCATTGGCACTGCCGTTGGCTTCAATTAGCCTACGCAGTGGCCTGGCCTCCATGGTATGCACTAGCCATGCGTCTTGGTGGGTGTGCTATTTACCAACTGATGAGCGCAACTTAGCACACTAGGGCGAAATGCTGGCAACCAGGAATGAGTTAGCTGAAAAATTTATAATGTCCAATAACAGACCATTTATATTGGTATTATAAATTTACTCATTTGGGACAAATATTTCAGATTCCCTATGGCATTACAGTACCCTTCCATTTCCCCCTAAAATTCGTATGACTGCCAATTATACTTGCCATCATGTTACCCTTAGCTGACTTTTTTTTGCTAAATTAAATTACTTACTAAGCTACTTCAATCTCTCTTTACTTCTGCAACCATTTTTAATTCTTATTTATTTCTAACCTGCACCTCTTTCTTAGTCTATCTCTCTGTTGTAATATAGCGGGTCTTTACAATTCCTTCATCATCATCATCATCATCATCATTTTCCAACATCAGTTTCCTGGGTTTAGTGTACAAGCGCTCGCCATTTCCTCCTGTCTCCATACCTCTTCTGTTCCAGGACGTCTTCCGATCTGAGACATCTGATTTTATTGTCTCTGTCCAGCATTTCCTTTTCCTTCTCCTTGGTCTTTTCCCTTGGACAGCAAGATCAAAGTATTTTCTAGCAAGTCTTATGCAGTTGATTGTGATAATGTGCCCATACCACTGAAGTCTGCACTTCTTTATTACACTGGTAATAGAAACCTCAATACTAGCTATCTTGCTATTTATTTAATTCCTGATTTTATCCCCTCTAGTGGTTTGATTCATAGTTCCAATTAATTTCATTTCTGTTGCCTGAATTCTGCTATATTTATTTTTTAGAGTTCATGTCTCTAAACCATATGTGAGAATTGGTATGAAGTAGGTGAGGTACATGGTTGTTTTTGCTTTTTGTGATATTTTGCAGTTCCAGAGTCAGTTTCTGACTTGATTGTAAAAGCTTGATGCTTTCTGTGTTCTGCTGAGAATTTTCTACTTGACAGTATTGTCTTTAGAGATTGTGCTTCTGAAGTTCTGAGAAATTGTTTTGATTTTGGTTCCTTCCAGACAGGGATTTGTGTTTGTTCCTTCCCTGTTGATAGCCATTTCTACAGTGTTTTACTCTCCTTCAGGTCAAAGGTATTGAACATATTGTTTCATGCATTCAGTCAGTACTTCAGTTTCTGTTTATGAACAAGAGTGATGATAGGGCACTTCCTTGTTGGGCACCTCTTTTTGTCTCAAACTGTTTTGATTGTCCACTGCCTATCTGAACACAACTGTAACAATTCTGGTATAGCATCTTCACTGTGTTAATCAGGTACTTTGGCACCTTGAGGTCTTCCAAACATTTCCATTCCTCACCACTTATAAAAGTACATATCTGTTTTCACACTCCTCAACTGTGATTTAATCTCATCCCATATGCTATTTACATTTTTATTTACCATTTTCCACCAATCATAATTACTTTTAAAAAATCCTCATTCCTGTCTTATCAGTAGTCCTATTTTTACAACCTTCCTTTCTGTCGCATTTATTTTTAACTTTCTGATTCAGCTTTCCTTCCCAGATTAACATTGTGTGACGGCTTCCATGTGTCACGTTGTGTTCATATATATTTTACGGGTAAATCAATATGTTACCAAATGATGACTTAATCAAATTCAATAGAAAGCAGGGTTTCTCCAAGATACTGGGCCAAAAGAGGAAACTTGTGGATAGAGGTATATGCATATTAAATTGGTAAACCCACTATAATAAATAGGCTCAGAAATACAAGCAGTGGCAGCTGGTGGTATCTGAAGCTGGGTGTTGCACCAACATTTTCAATGTCACATTTTTATGTAAGAAGCTTGCAGAAATAACAAGAAACTATTATCGTTAAGTAATTAACTACATTCCTACTGAAACTGAAATATATCTGGCAATTACAACACAAAATAAGAGGCTAATTATACATTCTAACTACAGTTACTCTTAATAATAATGTTATTGGTTTTACATCCCCCTTTTTTACGGTTTTTGAAGATGCCAAGGTGCTGGAATTTAGTCCCACAGGAGTTCTTTTACGTGCCAGTAAATCTACTGACATGAGGCTGACGTATTTGAGGACCTTCAAATGCCACCTGAAGGCCAGCGCCTCAACCGTCTGAGCCATGCTGCCTGGCACAGTTACTCTTGAATTGAAAATTTGCCCTCCTGTTTTTCATTGAAGCAAGATGTTGATAATATTGTGGGTAGTCTGGTATGGTGTGGATAAGAAATTACCGAGCAAGTTGGCCGTGCGGTTAGGGTCGCGTAGCTGTGAGCTTGCATTCGGGAGATTGGATTCAACACTATTTTCGATTATTTTTATATCTCACTCCCCCTCGCTCCCCATTCCAAAGGGGGCTGAACTTGGACTTTAAAAAATTCGGAGTGTCACTGTTCATCTCATGACCCCGAAAACTGTGGATTCAATACTATTTTAGATTTTTTTTATAACTTGTCCCCCTCTACCCCCGCCCCCGTGGTTTGTCTCCCGATACTAAGTCATAAGTGTACCAAATTTGGTTGAAATCGCTCCAGTGGTTGAGGAGGAAATGTAATACATGCATACATACAAATAATGCCATTTATATATTGAACCCTTTAGGTCCATATTTAGGGATACCTACCTTTCTTACCTATCAGCAAAGTTCATGAGATCTGTCTCTTGGGTCGTATCGGGTTCTTCGTCACTTGCTGAGGTAAAGGTAGGGTTCAGTAATTCTAATCTATCTACTTTGAATGAAAGGTCTGTTTAAAAGATTCCAATTTATTTAGGAAATTCTGAAGCATTCTGATATCTCAACGGTATTACTGAAATTACACGTGTCCACTGGACACCACAATCATTTTATACATATAAGGTTAGAACACTGGTGAGCCTTTGACGTGTCTGCCTGATGGGCATTCTTACTAGAAACCATTGTCTCATTTTTTATTAAAGAAAAGAAAGTCTGGAAATCCTTAAATTCGGCTTCCATGTGAGACCACATGTACCATCATAGTGATTCGTTATGGTCCAGTCCTCGTACACGAACTCTGGACTCTGGGTATAATTAAGGCAGTCCAATCGGTGTGTGCCACACAGTGGTTATACAACATGGACCCTTAATTGAATCGATGTGACCTGCGTCTATGTCATGGACCGATATCTAAACATCTAAGTTGCTTTAAAGTCATTGTGGATGATGACCGCAAGGAAAATGATGCTACAGTGGCATATGGCCCTAATCTAAGTCACTGAGGTTGATGACCCCCTGACCGTCCAAGTTTCTAGGCTGAAGGCTAAACACAATTAAATTACATCGGTTGATGACCAAAGTTTCCACTTTACTATCCCCAGCACATTCACTGCTCAATCAATCAAAGTTAAATAATTACAACAATAGCAATGCTCACAAACTTTGTGGCAGTAAAATCCATTTCCTTCGGATATGTCCCCTTAAATATTACTTTACCATTTAAATATTCCCCAGAAAACAAACTAAGATTTTCAGAATGCATCTCCAAGTTATTCGCTTGATTAAAGTTATTTCAAAATGCGGTTTCACTGAATTTAATAATGAAATAAATTTAAATGATTTAATGAAATCTTAAAGAACAACAATTTCTATCTCCGCGGACTCTGGTTTCTTCACAAATTCCTACGCAGCTGTGATGTAAATTCAATCCTGTGATGTTTATCTGATTGGGAAAGAATTGTTACATAATTCATATCCAGTTATATATCTTGTCTCATGATCTCACACTTTAAATCTAATCTAATCCTAGCCATTATTAACACTTGGATATCCTAATAATTGAGTACAAACCAAAAGCAACTCGCCATATAATTACGATGTCATATCTCGTCATAACATTTTTATAAAGTTTGCGCACCCCTCACAGACAAACAATTATCACTACCATCGCTCTATATTTTGGACAACCCTGAATTTGGTTACTCTTGTTCATTATACTCGAAGTTCGTGGTTTCAAATGTTCATTACGTCCCCAATTAAACAAAATTTACAGTATTCAATAATACTCAGGTTATTACCGGATGAAAATTTCAACTAAATCCAACATTTAACGTTCTCCCCAGCCGAGAAATACAATCTCAATTCCACGCATGTCCCGTTATATCCCCACTGTGTGTGTTCCTCTATCAGCTGAGGCCTCTCGCCCCCAAGTTCACTTGGCAGTGACATGTAACACCTGTTTCATTCTACCTGACAGGCTTCTCAAAATGCTCCCTTTTAAACTCCTCCAACATAATTAAACAAATACGATATTCTAACCAACAAAATGCACAGATTATGCTTCAAGATGCCCACAATAAATATATGCGTCGCAAATTAATACCGCTATGGATTTCTATATATTTCTTTCCATTCCCAACATTATAAAATATTCCTCGGGCTTCCATGTCCCGGCTTCATTGACAGGTCTACACCCTGATTCACAAATCTCGTCTCGACTCATACGACAAAACTAACCTCTGTTTCCCCACTCGCCATATAATTACCGACAAAGAACTGGAATAAAATCCTTACTAGAATTCATGACGACTAATACGCACAATGCATTAATAATGAACAACTTCGCATAAAAGGATTTCGTATTTTTAATAACTTGATTTTCACAAAAAAACGACTGAAAATTTTTACTAGATCTTTTTTATTGTCAGTCAGACACAGTTTAAAATGGGCCTTGAAAAACGTTTCGCTCCGTGACCAAATTCAACACACTAGACTCTCACCCGACAGCGTGCTTCCACTCGATTGAAAATGAGTAACCATGGATTTCTATATTATTTACGTCAAAATTTCAGACAGAAAAATTTTACGTCGAATGAACATCTTAATTTGACATCACAAATAGACTGTAAACACACGGAAATGACGATCTACATTGGACGTGATATCACTTCGAAACCCTATTCAATAACTTTTTATAACATTATACGGTACTCGCAAGACTTCAAAAATTTATCCAAGTAGAAAATTTAAAAAAAATGACTCTTTTAGTCGTATTCTAACATTTACAGAAAAAAACCATATAGGGGTGACCACTGCATCGTATATACCCCATTCAAATATACATTTAGAGATCATGAAACAATATATATAATAGGTAGTAAGATGGAAAGTCACATACCTTATGTAGTCACACCAGTGTTCGTCATAGGGCTCACCTGCGACCCTGGCATTTTTATTTAGCCATTTTTACATTCGTGGCTTTACAGATTATTATATTTCTTCAGGTTTCCTGGAATAAAGCATAAAAAAGAAAGAAATGCCCTTCACTTTTTTTTTCTTTGAGCGCACACGATGGACTGTAATTACTTCCGCACACGAATTACATTATTTATCACTTGAGAATTTATTCAGTACTTTGACCGTCCTATCTGGTACAATTATTTCCACTCAAGAAACTATCTCCCCATGGAGTCAAGACCCCAGCCACAATGGCTAAAATCTGCGGTTGAACTTAGTCTACTTTTGTTGTTTGATTTCACAGAGCAGCTCAACACTTTATCGTCTGCTTCATACCATAAAATGCAGGAGAAGGAGACTTCGTCATGGCGTCCCTTCATATTTATACCAGTTACCCCCTCTCTTCGGGCATCTCCCTTTGTCGCCAAGAAATTTTCTATAAATTTTCTGACTTAACTAAACTGTAATTACAAGAGTTTTGAAAGTGACTACATACTTGCTACATTTCTGGCGGTAGTGTTCATGGACATTTAAAATTTATACGGGTTCGATTTGTGGGATAATTGACCTCCTTTGATAGGCACTATATTTTTTTGACTTGGCTTGGGGCACGCCATACACACGCGCTTTGAAATAGTTCACAAAACTGACTTAAGATTCTTCCGCCGTTGACACGTGCAACTGACGTCACGTATCCCAGAGCGTGGACCGAAGGTAATCATCCCCTCGTCACGTGTCATATCCATTCTATCAAGAATCGAACTTCTAATTAAATTGTCAATTTATGCATAATGTTCTTAGGGCACAAAGGTCATGGGTTCAATATATATATAATTTTTATACTTCACCTCCCGTACCATACCTGCCCAAAAGAGTGCTATGAGTGTCTTACACAACAGTATATTTTTTCCGATAGTAAGTTATGTGTACCAGTTTTGGTTGACAACTATGCGGAAACTTACATGCATAATCTCGTTGCTGTAGAATCCTGGAGCTGACGTTGCCATGGTTATGGCAGTTCATTTCTTTATCCGATTCCTAGAGCAGGGGTTAGTGTGGTGCCAATATCTCCATAATGGTTGGTTTTAGGGCCTTAAAACATAGTTTTCGGGTCTGTAGGACTTACCATGTTTTGTTTTTTGTGTCAAGGGGCTTAAAATGAGCTTTGTCTCATCCTTGTACAACAAATTTGATATTTTGCCTATATTAGTCTATTTTTTTTTATGTCTCCCCCGTTGCCCCCTCCCTTGAATTGTTTTGCAGTTAGGATGCTTTTTGAAGAACATGTTCATTATTGGCATGTTTGTATATTCTGCAAATTAGACTAGTCTCTCTCCTCTGTTGTTCCTGTCATCAATCCCATAGTTGCCCACTGCTGAGTCGCCCAGTTTATAGATAAAAAAAAACTAAGAAACAATGTTAGGTTTTGGTCCACCCAATCAATACACATAACTTTATAAGTGAACTATTTAATTAAAAATATTTCAAAATATTGAATAATATTTTATAAGATTTTATAAGATAAAAGATTTTATAAAAATATTTTTAATTAAATAGTTCACTTGTAAAGTGTTGTGTATTGATTGGGTGGACCAAAATTTAAGTGTTTCTTAGTTTTAACTGTATCAATACGGATCTACACGATGAAGTTAGTGAATTGTACTAAGTTTATAGTTGCCGGCTTTTGCATTAAAATCGCCAGTAATTAGTTGGAAATGACAATCTCATCTCTTCCTTTTCCACAGATTATTTCAAGACTCTCATAAAAGGACTCAACTTCTTCATCTGAATGGCTTGAAGTGGGAGCATAAACTTACACAATCTGCACTTTGTACCTTTTTGACACATTCAGAACCAGTCAAGCTATTCTGCTTGATACTCATTCTAATACAGATATCTTGTCAGTGAAAGGAAATGGCTTTTGGCTTTTAGTGCCGGGAGTGTCCGAGGACAAGTTCGGCTCGCCAGTTGCAGGTCTTTTGATTTGACTCCCGTAGGCGACCTGCACGTCGTGATGAGGATGAAACGATGATGAAGACGACACATACACCCAGCCCCCGTGCCAGCAAAATTAACTAATTATGGTTAAAATTCCCAACCCTGCCGGGAATCGAACCCGGGACCCCTGTGACTAAAGGCCAGCATGCTAACCATTCAGCCATGGAGCCGGACCTTGTCAGTGATGTTCCTGTTCAGTTTTCCTTCTGGCTCACCACAGAAATAAAACAAATGTCTAGATTTTAAGAGGAGACAGTTTTCTCTTTTCTGAAATATTTCACTTAGACCAACAATACTCCAGTTGATCTTCTCAAGTTCTTCTTGTTTGTCATTACCTAGCAGTGAGCAACAGTTATAGGTACAGACATTGAATATTTGAGGTTTCTTTGTACTAGATCTTTTGTTTCTGAGACTTCAAAGCTGCTCCCACCCGGAAATCAGATTGTGGGAATATTTTACCTCTTTCATCATTTGACTTAGTGTGAAGCTTAATCACCACGCCTGCTTCAATGATGGATTGGTGATCCTCACGCACTGATTGGCTCGCCGACCCAGTTTCAAGCTGGGGTTGGGTACCCAAACCTTCCACTGGGTTGCTCGGCTTAACAGGGGCACCTCTTGTAGGTTATGTGCTTGGAGTTGAAGTGAAAGAGGCTAGAGTACTCAAACTTGCCGAGTCTTTATGTTAATGTTGCTAGATGGATTGCAACGACGCATCTCACTCCCATTTGCCAGAGTCAAAAAGATGAATTTTTTCTTAATGAGAACATTTTAACATTCATAACATCATTCTCTCGTCAGTTTTAAATTTTTAAACTACAATATGTAATATCAATTTTAGCAATCTACTGAAGATCCAATTAGGATAGAAACATGTATAGTTGTGACGAATGTGAAATTGAAGTTTTTTAAATTCACATTAACCATAAGGTATTGAATAAGGAGGATACTGTTCAACAATAAATCATTGTCATAGTGATTTAAAGAATATTAGTATTAATTATTTTATTTAGCACATATATACATACTACTATAAATACAAATAATAAAAGATCGGGTAAAGGAAGGTGAGGAATTCCGTAGGCGGCACAATTCCAAGCTCTACGAAACAAAAGGAGAGGCTCTCTGATCGTGCTAGGAGAAGGAGAGTAGCTTTCTATGGCCATATAGTAAGAGTGCCTCCCAAAACACTGACCAATCGCCTGATCATCTTCTGGAAGAACAAGAAGATTCGTACCACTTGGCTGACAGAAACTGAGAAGGACATTAAAGAACTGGGGAATATCAAATCTTCAAGAGAGACAGTCTGTATGACATACCCTGAAAGAAGTCCATGGATTTCAGGAAAAACCTCGGAAGAAAGGTACCCCTTGGACAAATGAAAGAAAGGAGTTACACCGGCAGAAAATGTGTCAGTCCTGGGCAAAGATCAAAGCCCAACAGTTGAACAAGCTTGAACCAAGAATAAGAAGATAAGAAAATAATAAATAACAACATACATATAATAAAATACATATTACTGGAATGACACAAAACAAAATGATGTTAGAGCTTAACGTCCAGTCTAGCTATCCACTCAAGTGATCATGGTGTAGCAGAGAAAAAGTCTCGGATCACCTGTGTAGGCTCTCAAATTGCACTCCTCGATGATATGGTGGATGGTTTGATATGGTGCTCCACAATCACAGTTTGGGCTTGACTGCTTATCCCACTGTGTAGGTTGTACACACATACTACACGTCCTGTTCGGATGCGGTTGAGGCTTTTCCACATATTTCTTCAAAGTTCAAAGCCTACGGGATTCTGTGTGGGATCGATAAGGTCACGCACTTGAGATGGAACACACTCGGTCCAAAGGTCATGCCACTTAGCTTCAATGTTGAAGTTATTATCAGCAAGCAGGTGGGCTAGTCCTAGGGGTGGATTTCTGGAACGAAGCTGGTTTATTGTCAAATGCGGAGTGTCATCATGAATTGGAAGTTTGGGATTGTTCGTTATTTTCAAATATTCTTTTAGTAGTACATCTTGTCTTTTTAATGCAGAAGGGGTTATATGGCTGAGTGTTTGAGCTAATATATTGGAGTTATTATGCATCCAGATATGGTTCTCATTGCTATATTGAGCTGAGTATCTTATCTTCTTTATATGAGAGCTATTCATCCACACCGGAGAACAATACTCAGCCACTGAGAACACTAAGCTGATCGCAGAAGTTTGAATTGTATCTCCTCTTGTTCTCCAGTTGGTGCTGCAGAGTTTATGAATGAGATTATTTTGAGTGCTAATGTAGAAATCCATTATTGACACTTTGGTACATTTGAGAAAGTCTGGGTATGGGATAATAATGACAATGAGGTAGGGATAAGCTGAAACACGGTTTCGGCATATAGTCTACTCCTGTTGAATAACACAATGAGTTCTGCTCAGGGTGTAACATCCAAATTCGACAGTCGAATCACCATGTGAACACTGTGGATAGGTTTGGATTTGAATCCAGGCTTTTGGCTAGATCTTAGGTAATGGATCTAATTAATGTTGAAGATGTAGGCAATATTGGTGGTGGTAACACAACACAACATTCCCATTTCTACCTGGTATTTCACCATTCTTGGCTTATAACAACTTTAGAAGCTGGCTGGCCTGATGCCACTAGCCTCCTGTGGATGGGGGCAGTAGAATAACATCTACGGTATACTGTACCCTGTCTGCCTTAAGAGGCGACTGGACCAGACTATCTCATCTTGTGAGCATGGATTGGCTACCACGGTTCCCCTAGCTGAGTCTGGCATTGCTTCCACTGTAGTCAGGCTCCTAACTTTTATCTTTCCTATCTGACCTCCCTTGCTCAACTCTGTTCTTTTCCGACCCCAACGATATTAGGTTTTTGAGTCCGAGGGAGTCTTTCATTTTCATGCCCTTCGTAGCCCTTCCCTTTCCTTTTACCCTCATTTTCTGGTGTTGGACCTATTTCATTTTTTCCCTCTGATTAGTGTTAATAGAAAATGATTGCCCAGTTGTACTTCCTCTTGAAACAATAATCACATCTTGCAAGAATTACATTAATTGTTACCATTGAATGATACTGGACTTTTTATTACTTGGAACTGGAAAGACATTGTTGACAGACAGTCCTCCTCATTCTCCTTCCTTTCAGGTTAAGTTATCTATGTCTGGCCATGTGGCTAAATGGTTAGCATGCTGGCATTTGGTCCGAGAGACCGTGGGTTTGATTCCGGGCCGGGTTGGGGATTTTAACCTTCATGGGTTAATTCCTATGGCTCGGGGCTGGGTGTGTGTGCCATCTTCAGCATTAGAATTCATCACACGAAAGGCTCCATCTCACAGTCACACAAGTCGCCTATATGACATCAACCTGAAAGACCTGTAGAGGTCACAAACCATTTTTAATTATCAATGAATGTCGCTCAAACTACCAGTACTGTACTTCATTTTACAGCATTTTATTTCTCTGTGTGGATTCATATCTTCGGATATAGTTCGCTGGTATTTAAACTTGATGACACATTGTATTGGTGTTCCATTGAATTCCAGAGATACTAGTGCATATTTCTGGATGGCTGAAGCTCATGTTTTATTTGTTGATGATAATGAGCCTCATAGATTGTCTAGCAGCTGCAGTTCCATTTTACAGTAATTAAAGGTGTTCAATAGTATTAGCCAATATAATCCTACCATTTACATAACAGGATGTCATGATAGGAATTCCATTGTTCCATTGTCTTTCACCTCCACTTCTCTTCTAAGGCTGTTTTGAAGAGCTTGCCAGAGTTAAATTGGAATGAGAATGAGGAAAGGATACATCCCTGGTGAACACCCCTCTGAGTTTGAATGTCTTGAAGCATTTATATTTCCAATCCAGACTTCTGCTGTTTGGTTCCTATATCTTCTTCTGTGCCATGTCAGATTCCCCTGATGTTGGCTATCACTATGGTGAGGACATTGCAATCTGCTGCCAATTGGAATAGCTCTTCAGTGCTAGAAATTCAGGCCACTCTTTGATGTTTCTTATCCACAATGTACTCCTTGTTCCTACACTTCTTCAACTCTCAGTTTTGCCTTTTAATTGCTGCTGTAAGATCTGGTAGCTGTCATTCCTTAGTAAGTGGCTGAAGGAAAATTCTTTCTGCATTTTATTGTAGTCATGAATTCTCTACTAGCTTTTGCATGCAGTATTCAGCACTTCCTCATTTGTTAGCCGAGCAACCCTGAAATCTTTAACATTGCACGATGGACCTACATTTCAAAGGTTTCTAGGCATTTAATAAGGTGTTCTTGAGGGTCCATGTTTCTGCACCATATAGTAAACAGATCATGCATAAGCTTTGACCATCCTCTGCCTTATTTTTAGATTTAGGTATGTTTTCATTACTAAGGAGGGACTTCATTTTTGTAGAGGCATTTCTTGTCATTGCTGTTCTTTGTCGGATTTCCATTTCAGGATATAAATGTTCAGTTATTGTATTGTAGCTCCCAGGTATTTAAAGTTGTTCACTCTCTCAGTCTGTCTGTTGCCTAAGAATAACTTGGCATTGGGACGAACATTTTTGCCAAAGATTATAAACTTTGTCTTATTAACATTTATTTTCATTCCCTTTTTTTGCTTGCTGTATGTATTGTTAAGGGCACCATTGACTTTTATGCCTTCTTGCTGATTTTCCAATGTTTTATTTTTTTAAATTTGGTCTGTAACAGCTTGCCTTACTTTGCATTGGATAGCTACCTCAGAAGTTGACTTGTTGCTGATATGGACAGTAGCTATCTGTCTGCGGTAAAAATGTTCTACTGTCCTGATATCCTTGCTGTCAATTCCTACTCTTTTGAGCTATAGGATGAGTTTTGAATGTTGAACTCTATCAGATTCTTTTTCATAGTCTATGAATCAAGCAAAACACCTCCTGCTGCTGGTCCGGGCAGTTTTGGAACAAAATATTCAAAGCAAACAGTGATCCCCTTATACCAAACTGTGGTTCATCCAGACCTTGTTTGCATTTCTTCATGAACTTGTTATAGATTATCTTTTTTGATACAAGTGAAATTCCACCTGATTTTAGACAGAATGTTTTTAAACTTATTAAAAAATAAAATATCACCATGTGCTGACAAGCTTGAAAACTACCGCACCATTAGTTTAGTATATATCACGCCTGCAGAATTGTAACATGTATCACCGGTATTTACAGAATAATGGAAAGACAAGTTGAAGCAGAGTTGGGAGATGATCAGTTTGGTTTCAGAAGAAATGTAGGAACATGTGAAGAAATCCTGACTTTACTTCTTATCTTAGAGGATTGAATCAAGGTGGACAAGCCCACGTACATAGCGTTCGTCGATCTAGAAAAGGCATTCGGTAACGTTGATTGGATCAAGCTATTTGTGATTATGAAGTTGACCGGGATCAGATACTGAGAAAGAAGAATTATCTATAATCTGTACAAAAATCAGTCTGCAGTAATAAGAATCAAGGGCTTTGAAAAAAGAATCAGCAATCCAGAAAGGAGTGAGGCAAGGCTGCAGTGTGTTCCCTTTCCTTTTCAGTGTTTGTATAGAATAGATGGCAAAGAAAATAAAAAATTCATTTGGAAAGGGAATCACAATCCAAAGAGAGGAAATCAAAACTCTGGGTTTTTTTTGATGATTTTGTTATTTTATCTGAGTCTGCAAAAGATCTGGATCCATTTCTGAATGGTATGTACAGTCTTGGAGAAGGAGTACAAGATGAAAATAAATACAGTATGTCCAAAACAAAAGTAATGGAATGCAGTTGAATGAAGTTAGATGATGCAGAAAATACTATATTAGGAACTGAAATCTTAGGAAGTTAAATAAAATTCAGGAAACTCAGTCATCAAAAATACCACTGTTTCACCCCAGTGTAGTATGGGCTCATCAGTTAGATACCGCAGACACTGGCCGGCTAGCACACCGGTATCGACACCACTGCAAGCTATCTTGTGATAAACACAACTCAGTGTTGATGTATTAGGGGAGAATTACATCTCCACTTGCTTATATGCCCTCCCGGGCTAGTATGACCAAAGATATGGCTTCCGATTGTGATAGCTAAATAAAATTAAGGAAACTCAATCGTCAAAAATACCAGTGTTTCGCCCCAGTGCAGCATGGGCTGATTAGCTGGATACCGCACCTTCCCAAGACACTGGCCGGCTAGCACGCCAGTAGTGACACCACTGCAAGCTATCTTGTGATAAGCACAATGCAGTGCCAACGTACTAGGGGAGATCCAGCGTGCTAGCCGGCCGGTGTCTTGGAAAGGTGCGGTATCTAACTGATGCCGCACTGGGACGAAACACTGGTAGTTTTGACGATTGAATTTTCCGAATTTTATTTAGCTACGGTATCTCAATCAGAAGCCATATGTTTGGTCTTAAAGGAAGTGGTTGAATACTGTTACTTGGGTAGTAAAATAACTAATGATGGCAGAAGTAAGAAGGACATAAAATGCAGACTAGCACAAACAAGGAAGTCCTTTCTTAAGAAAAGAAATTTCCTCACTTCTAACATTGATATAAGAATTAGAAAGACGTTTTTGAAGACTTTCGCCTGGAGCTTGGAAATGTATGGAAATGAAAGATGGATGATAACTAGCTCAGAAAGAAAGAATAGAAGCTTTTGAAATGTGATGTTACAGAAGAATGCTGTAGGTGAGATGGATGGATCGAATCACGATTGAAGAGATAATCGAATTAGTGAGAGGAGATGGATTTGGTTAAATTTGACCAGAAGAAGAGGTAGTATGACAGGACACATCTTAAGATACCCAGGACTTGTTCAGTTGGTGAAGGAAGTGTAGACCGTAAGAATGGGAACTTTGTAGCACTGATCACTAATTATGGAATCTTTTTTTGCAATTTTAGATTGTAAAAAAATATAATTGTATTGACTAGGTGGACAACTAAACTTCCTTGCACTACATCTCAGTGCCCTTTGCTTTTTTTTTTTTAAATAATGTAATGAACACAGATTTCAACCAGTCTGGAGGGATGTGTCTAATGTCATAGATGGCATTGAATAACTTTACCAGATGCTGGATGTTGTCTTCGATAATCTTCAGGAGTTCTGCAGGAATATTACCAGGACCAGGTGATTTCTTATTTTTTGCAGCATTTATCACATACTGTACTTCTGATTTAAGGTTAGAGGGGCCATCACATAACCCATACATTGTTTCATATTTTCTCTGACCACAGAAAAGTTCTGTCAAATAAGATTCCCAGGTATTCAAAATTTCCTGTCTGTTAATTACTGGCCTGTCTGTATCATCCACAAGTTCGGAAATAATATATTTCCTATATGTGCCTGCAATTTCTTTCAATATAAAATAATTATTTGTAAATTGTTAGTGTCCATACCGATTTTGTGGAGCATCTCTATGACCTTGCAGTGCTGTGTCATGTATCGTGTCGAATGCCCTCTCATTATCCTGAATAAAGATTCAGACTCTTACTCCAGATGTACATTTCGTTATAAGCTTCTTGTTAAGGTTGTCTTTTGTCTGTGGTAATTGCGGTACAAAAATATTGAACTAACTAGGAAGGATGTAGTCATTAACAGACCCATGGGTTATGAACAACAATAGAAGATTTGTATTAAATGAATTGGTACCATCAGTTGAATATTTGAGATGTTAGATGAAATGATGCTTCTAACAAATAATCAGAAATAAAATTAGATACTACTCACCAAATTGTGAGTGCTTGTGTTGTCTCATTTTCTTCTAGGCTTACCTACCTTCTTCTGTACAGTAGTCTTATTCATATATTTGCTTTGTATATTATTATTTTGTTGTTTCTTTAGTGGGAAGCCGGTTATTATTGAATGGAAGAGATCTGACCGTAAAAAGCCTGAATTAGCCAATACTTACGATGCCCCTGTTCAGCTGTGTGCATACCTTGGAGCTATGAATTATGATGAGAACTATCATCTAAAGGTTAGTACACTTACTGTCCTCATGTTAGCATGGAAGTTCAAGTGTGGTAATGGCTAATCAGTAAATATTGCTACATTTGGAGTAATATTTATCTGCAAGTCTGTATATATTTGTATTGCATGATGGTCATCATTGTGAGAGGGTATTTCATCCTTATTTAAATACATTTTATGTTAGATCAGAATTGTTTTGTATTCTTTTTAAGTGGAATTACTGTATTATTTTGTTTACCTCATTGGAGCTCTTTCAAACACTTTTTTTGATGTTGCTGAGGACAACTGTCTAGAATGTGCTTGAAAGTGTTTCAATAAAGTAATTCATTTACCATTATAACAGTAGTGAAAATTAGTTAAATATATATATATCTCACCATGGAAGATTTTACTGGGCAAGTTTGCCGTGCGGTTAGGGGCGCAGAGCTCTGAGCTTGCATCTGGGAGATAGTGGGTTCGAACCCCACTGTCAACAGCCCTGAAGATGGTTTTCTGTGGTTTCCAGTTTTCGCACCAGGCAAAGGCCATGGCCGCTTCCTTCCCACTCCTAGCGAACTGTGTTGGTGCGACGCAAAGTAAATAGTAAAAAAAGCATTGAAGATTTCTAAATACTTTGATCTTCAAGAGTAATAATAATATTTTTACGAAGTGTACTGTGATTTCCGTCGAGCACAGAGTGGAAGAGGCGAATAAACTTTAAATATTGAAATAACAATGTACACTTACAGAAGAATTAAGTCTTATGTGCTTTTATGTAAGGGTTTAATATAGGACATTTAGAAAGGGATGTATTAAATACCCATTAGAAAGGAAGCCATTGCTTCTGTTACACTTTACTAGGTGGGTCTCAGACCCAGTTAATTTCATCTACAGAATTTACAAGTCAAGGGTCTCAACCCCACAAGTCCTTTTAACAAAATATAGTACGGGTCATGATCCCAGGAATACAATTTACACATTGCCCTCAAATGGGCCAAATGATTACATTACCCAGAGGTGAAAGTAACACACGTTGCTTGATAAGCGAAGGTACACTTGTTAATTACGAGGGCAAGTCAATAAGTATCAGCAATCAATGTTTATAATTTATTACAAAAAAGTACACATTTTTTATTGATATCATTTCTCAACATAGTCACCCTGCTTTTCAATGCACTTAGTCCTCTGTTTCACAAGCTTTCTAATACCCTCTGCAGAAAAAGGTTTTTGGTTTGCTCAACAAGCCACGCGTGCACTGCTTCCTTCACCTGTTGATCAGAGCTGAATCGACGGTCTCTTAGACCATTTTTGAGTAGACCCAACAGATGGTAATCCAATGGAGTGAGATTGGGACTGTACACAGGATGCTCCAACACCTTGAAACACAGCATCTGAAAAGTGTGAGCGACGGTATGTGGATGCGCATTGTCATGCAACAAAAGAACTCCTTCCAACAATCAACCTCTATGTTTGTTGCAAATTGCAGGTTTCAGCTTGTTTACCAGCATATCACTGTAACATTTACTGTTTACTATTTCCTCCGTTTCCGAGTAATGTTCCAGGATTGGCCCTGAGAGTCTCAACACTGTGCGCATCACTTTTCCTGCAGAAGGTTGACTCTTGGATTTCTTTTTGATTGGGGATCCAGTATGCTTCCATTCCATGCTCTGACGTTTGCTGTCTGGTTCTAAGTGGTGAACCCATGTTTCATCTCCAGCGATGATCCATTTCAGAAATGTTTCATCTTCCGTAGCACGATGGTCCAGTAGGTGCTGACAGATTCTCACACGATTATACATCTGGTGAGCGCACCACACCATAGAGCCAACCTAAAGACAACTAGAGCACTAGGCTGAGTGGCTCAGATGGTTGAGGCGCTGGCCTTCTGACCTCAGTTTGGCAGGTTCCATCCTGGTTCAGTCAGGTGGTATTTAAAAGGACTCAAATACGTCAGCCTCATGTTGGTAGATTTATTGGCACCTAAAAGAACTCCTATCGGACTAAATTCCAGCTCCTCAGTGGCTCTGAAAACCATAAAAGCAGTTAGTGGGACATAAAGCCAATAACATTGTTATTGATAGTGGGTTCAAACCCCACTGTCGGCAGCCTCGAAGATGATTTTGCGTAGTTTCCCATTTTCACACCAGGCAAATGCTGGGTTGTACCTTTGGCCACAGCCGCTTCCTTCCAACTCTTAGCCCTTTCCTACCCCATCGGCGCCATAAGACTCATCTGTGTCGGTGCAACATAAAGCCAATTGTAAAAGAAGTTTAAAAAAATTCTTCCCTAATGGTATGGAAGTTCATCATCATCATCATCATATGCAGTGCTGCCTCTGTGGATACGTGGTAGAGTGTCGGCCTCTGGATCCCAAGATAGCGGGTTCAAACCCGGCAGAGGTAGTCGGATTTTTGAAGGGCTGATAAAAGTCCACTCAACACTCCATGTCATACAATGTCGGCATGTAAAAGATCTCTGGTGATACATTTGGTATTTACCCGACAAAATTAATTAAATCTCAGCCATAGACGCCCAAGAGATATCCGGTTTACTCTGCCGTCTAGTGGGCCTAGAGTAAAATGGAACGTCGAAATTGACGAGCAGGCAGCCAGATGGCGTCAAATCGAAATGTCTGCACACGGTAGCTGAGGCCATACGATTATTATTATTATTATTATTATTATTATTATTGTTACCGAGTTTTTGTGGTAGTTAAGCATGAAAGAAGGTGCTGGGTGGTGAATAGGTCTCAAGCTACTAAAGAGAAATTAAATTTTAAAATTTAACAAGGTTATATTTTCTTTTCAAAATTAGGTAACAACAAATAGAACAGGTACTTAGTAGCCGAAATACAACTTGAAATGTACAATTACAGGGATTAAAGAATTTGGGCTTCGAGCCCTGAAAACACAATTCTTGAGCAACTAGCTCAACTTTACGATATACCAATTTCAACAAAAGGGGCAGAAGACCCCAATCAAACCCTGGAGCCCTTGCTCCAAATTACACAGCAAAGCCTGCTCGAGGCATACAACTCTCAGTTTTAGAAAAGAGCCACTCGCTCTTAAAGTTAAGCCTCTCCCAGGCCACACCAAACTCAACTTTCAAGTTGTCCTCAAAGGACATATACACAGGGGTAAAATACCCAACCTACTGAGGTCTATTAGGTGAGAAAAGATTAATACATGACCTCTAAAATACAACTTGAGAGGAGGCGAACTTGCACTCCTAATACACTTTGTTTTTAAAACCTATTCTGGCTCTGGGCCACTAACGCAGGGGCTAATCCCATACTACAGAGGTGACTTAGAGAAGAACACTTTACATTACATAAACGAAGAATAGTTTGAGAAAATAAGTTCACCTCAAAACAAATGTGAGTGGGAGCTCGAGAGGGTTAGCACTCTCTATCCCAATATGTAGCTTTACCAAAAAGATGAAAAGAGTAATTACATTTTAGGAAAGGTTACATGATGGAAATGCTTCGAACCCGCCGCGAGTGTTAAACTACCGACCTAGCAAGAAAAGAAGTAATTAATAGGCCATTACCTGGGGGTGAACGGCTGAAGAAGAAAGAGGCGCTTCCCGCCTCCTGCTATGTACTTAATACACTGAAAGATGGAACAGAAGTGGCCCGGAGACCCCAAAATCAGCAGTTTATAACCTCTCGCGGAAGATTCTAGGCGTTAGGGGAAATAAAACACCCTCCCTCAAAGTTTTTATTGGTTCGGGAAAAGAAACCCCTACATAGAGGAAAAGAAACACATTATTGGTGGAAAATTAATTAAAGAAATTCGGGATTGGCTAGATCCAAACTAGGGGGAAAAAGAGGGGTATACAGCCAACTTAAACAATGATAGAAGGAAATTTAACAAAGAACAAACTCTTGAAATAAAAATTTCTCCAACAAAATAGTTCTTTGATTTCGCACTAGGTCGCACTATTGTTGATCTTCAGTAGTGTCCTCTAGAAGAGAAAGTTCACACTTCTTACTTCAAGCGAAACAAAAACACATCAAAAGTGACACAGTTCAAAAACTCAAAATTTTCCATGTGGTGACATCTTCTGAGAAATTTGGAAATTAAGCCCGTAGATAAAGTTCAGACTTCCTCCAGAAGAGGAGTATTAACTGGCGCAACTTTTAAATAAACGGTGTGGAGGTGTACCGCCCGGTACAATTATTATTATTATTATCATCATCATTATCATATGCAGTTTCCAGCTGTAGGCCAGGTCTGCTTGGAACATAAACTTCTCCATCTCCTCTTGTTTTTCCACCACCTCTCCCTCTTCATTCTTGCCCAGTCCTCTCCTCTTCTCTGTACACACTCTTCCACTCCTTTTATCCACCTCTCTCTTGGTCTTCCTCTTGGTCTTTTTCCTGTTTTCTCCATTTCGTGCATTCTCCTGGGTATCCTTTCCTCTGTCATTCTCTTCATGTATCCATACCATATAAGTCTAGATGCTTCTATCTTGTTCTGTAGTGGCTCTTCTTTTACTATCTCTGTCCGGCTCCCTGGCTAAATGGTTAGTGTGCTGGCCTTTAATCATAGGAGTCCCGGGTTCGATTCCTGGCAGGGTCGGAAATTTTAACCTTAATTGGTCTTCATCATCATTTCATTCTCATCACGACGCGCAGGTCGCCCACGGCAGTCAAATCAAAAGACGTGCACCTGGCGAGCCGAACTTGTCCTCGGACACTCGTGGCACTAAAAGCCATACGCCATTTCCATTTCATTTCTATACTATATCTCTAACTTTCTCATTTCTCATCTTATCAATTCTTGTCACTACTATCCTGCTTCTCAGAAATTTCATTTCACTTGCCTGTATCCTAGTCATTGCTCTCTGCCTTATTACCCAATTTTCTGCTGCATGCATCAGAATGGGTACATAGTATGACCTGTGTATCACTCTTTTGCTTCTCTGACGGACATCTTTGTTCTAAACTAGGTTTCTGACACTTTTCAGGATTGCTCCTACTCATCTTCCACGTAGATTATTTCTTTATGTCTTCCACTTCCCTTTGTGATACTTTTCAGGTACTTGAAACTTTTTTTAACACAATTTGTTTTATTACAATCAATAAATCTCATTGTAGACTGTATTGGACATCAGATTATGAACATTAAAACAAGAATAATAGTTAACACCACCTTTCCAATACTTAACTTCCCTTATATTTAGGAAATAAACATTACACCAGGCGTTGTAAGATGGAACATGTTTTGCTTAACTGTCGTAAGCATCATCAGCCGAAATAAATCTTAGCCTAAAGTTAGGTCAGGGCCCCGAACCTAGTATCCTTAAAATATATGGTACCCTAAGAATCAGCATTTACATTTACAAAATCAAATAGGCTTAAAACTAGTGTGAAAAAAACATAGAATGTTACAACATGGTTAAGAGAAAAACACACAATCGTGTTGAAACAGAGGATAAAAACAGAAAGTACAATACAGAGCTGGTAGTGAAATCATTAAAATCATTAGGATATCATTGCTACCAGTCAGTCAATCAGAAATGTTCAAACATAAAACAAGAGTGAAAATATATAAGAGTGTTCATCATGGCTAAGTGAAAAAAAACACGTAATCGTGTTGCCAGAGGTTAAAAACATAAGGTACAACACAGAGCTGGTAGTGTAATAATCAAACTCATTGCTACCAGTCAGTTAATAAGAATGTTCATACATAACAAAAATTATTATATTCTTTTTAATGAAGAAATAATTAAATCTCACTCTTCTATAGATACGTGAGTCGGGCAAGAGAAATCACATATTGTAGCAGACGTGGAGTAGGAACACTTCAAACAGGATTGATCACGCCTGAAGCCGCTTATAAGGTAGAGGCCAATATCCACTTCATCCAAAACAAAAGCTGAATGAGAGGTGTCTTCATTTTTACTGGGAGTTCAGGATCAAACTGGAAAAATAAGATGCAAAGTGCGTGTACTGAAGTCTGAAAAATGGAAAAAGGAAAAAGATGTACTTGGGCCTTGAAGATAGGGTGTTCAAAATGGGAGTCTAAGATCGCTTACCTCTTATGTTGGATGAGCATTGACTGGAGACATTAGCCGTTTGAGGGGATCTGTTAAACGTATGCCCGTTGCTGCGTGTGTTGTATCTGTGTGCTTGCTTAGGTGGAGAGTGAGTTGGGACGGGAGGGGAAGGCGCAACAATGAGAGTGCTGGAAGCTGGCGGCGGAGTTGTATTATGGGGAGGGGGTAAGGTGGAATCTGTTATGACGACCGGAGGGGTATTTAAAAGTTTATAATTGAAGATTTTTGTGAAATTGTTATGATTTATATTGAAATTAGTGAGTAACTTGGGGACTTGTTCAATTAATGGGCTGTTGTTCTCAGGGACATCATTTAAATTATTATTGTTAAAATGTTGATCCAAGAAAATGTATGTATTTTTGAATCCAGTCATTAAGCTGCTTTTATTTACATATTTTATAATGTGGAGGTCCTGATCAATTGTAGAATAATTGTGGCCAGAATCCCTCATGTGGTTGCTCATGGCAGAGTACTTTTTATGCTTTAAGGCATTATAATGTTCCAAGTATCTAGTTCTAAAACTGCGGCCAGTTTGTCCGATATAAGAAAATTCACACTGGGGGCATTTGAGTCTGTAAATACCAGAGTTCGAAAATTTGTCCTGAGAAGTATTTACCAAGTTGGAATTAAAGAATATATTCCGATTAGTGTTGCGAGTTCGGTAGGCGATTCTGATGATGTGCTTCCTAAATGGGTTAGTAATGCTGTATATGGCAGGGTTAGTGAAGGTGAAGGTGGCCGTGTTTATTCTTTTGGGCTTATCTGGAATTAAATTTGTAGTATTTTTTATTTTATTTTACCAATAATTTTATTGATCAGGTTAGGTTTATAGCCGTTAAGTTTTGCAAGTTCTTTTATGTATTCAAACTCTTTTTTCTGGTTAGAAGGGGATAGTGGAACATTTAATGCTCGATGAACTAAACTGTAGAAAGTTGCTTGTTTATGAGATTGAGGACGTAAAGACTCATTCTTTATTGTCAAAGGAGCAGTGGAGGGCTTTCTGTAAATTTGGAAAATAAAATTATCACTGGCTCTGGTCAAGATTAAGTCCAGGAAGTTTAAAGACTTGTTGATTTCGTCTTCCTTAGTGAACCTGATATTGTGGTCAAGGTCATTAAGGGTCTTTAAAATGTTGTCACTATTATTGCGATGTGTGTCGATGACGGCAAGTATGTGTCATTGACGATCTTAGCCAAAGCTATAGACCATTTATTTTATTGATTATCTTGTTAGTCTCAAGGTGATCCATAAAAATGTTAGCAAGGATTCCAGATATCGGGTCGCCATCACTAGTCCCTTCTGTTGGTAAATTTTGTTATTGAATGTAAAGAAGTTATTTTTTACTAAAAATTTTAGCAAGTTGATCAGTTCATCTATTTCACATTTGCTTATAGTGTTATGTTTCAAAAGGTTAGTTTCTATTAAACTAATGGTTTCATTTACTGGTATACTAGTATACATATTGGTGACATCATATGAAACCATGACATGATTGTCATGTAACTTAAATTCAGAAAGTTTATTACAAAAATCAACTGGATTTTTGACATAGGCATCATTATTGAACTTATAATGGTTCTTTAAAAAATGGTGTAAACATTTAGAAACCTTGTAGGTGGGACTATTTCGACAGTTTATAATAGGGCGCATTGGGACCTCTTTTTTATGTATTTTTGGTAAGGCTTTAGCAGTAGGTAACCTGCGATTCATAATGGTGAGTTTTTGTTGCTCATGCTCTTGAAAGAGAAAAGATAAATTTTTGAGCACATTTTTTAAACCACGCTGGATCTTTAAAGTGGGATCCCTGTCAATTAGTTTGTAGTTATTGGAGGAAAAGAAGTCTTCACTTTTACTAATATATTCATTTTTGTTCAATAATACTCTTGTAGAGCCTTTGTCAGCTTTTGTGACTATTATATTATTGTTTCTGATTTTGTTCTTTACTTCAATTATTTGCTTGTTAAGATTTAAAGAAGGCTTGGAATTTATTTCACTGGTTAGTAACGGGAGCTTCTTTTGAATTTCGTATTTAACCTCATTACGGTGTTCTATGGGAAGTTTTGAAATATTTGATTCGATTTCGGCAATGTTGGTCATCAGATCGTCAATTTTATTAAGGTTGGGCCAGTTGAATTTGAAACCTCTGTTCAAAAGATCCATTTCAGTGTTTGAAAAGTTAGTGTTGGACAAATTCACAGTGTTTGTAACAACTTTGATTTGGAGAAAGGGTGTTCCTGTGGTTTTGGAAGATTTGACGAATTTAGTTTTTGATTATTATTTATAAATTTCATTTTCCGTATTGACAGATTCAAAGTATAGATAAGAAAAGTGTTTTTCCACCAATCAATACACAATTTATTTTAAATAGATTAAACTAGTACCGGTTTCGGCTCTTTAATGGCCATCATCAGCTAGTGCATGATTTGTTTCCAGCCATTAGACAATTCACAAGTTGTTATTGTATTAGACATCCGGATGTCTAATGGGGGATGGAAATGTATACAGTAGCATGTAATTAAAATATCAGTAGTCAAGGTAAAAAGTTACAATAAGTTAGAACATGAGTATGTAGGACATATTAAAACATATGGGTCATAATATAAAACACTTAAAAAGTTTTAACATATTAAAATTTGGTAAGTATAGGTAGACACTTGTTAAAAAATTTTTTAGTTCATGTTACATAGGTTCCATTCTTCTATCTTCTGTGTAGTTCCTTTGCTTTTATGTTATGTTGATTTTAGCTGTGTATGGTAATCTTCGAGAAAGTTCTGAGGCTGGTATGCGTCATATTGATATGGACCTTTGTCATGAAGAAATTTTTTATATTGTGTTATATATTCCAACTTGTGGTGTACTCTGGTAAGTTTTAATATAGTAAACAGCAGGTCTTGAGTTTGAATTAGAAGTAGTTGGTGGCAACACCTCTCTCGTGTACGTTTGTGGTTGTAGTCTGTAAAGATAAGGTAATATAAGTATACCGGTGGTGTGTGTATGAAGGAATGCCTGGTGTGTGTATGGAAAGAGTACTTACTTTAGTTGTTGTGGAAGTCTTGTGCCAATGTGTTTGAAGGCTTGTTGTGTTCTACTGCGAGTGCGTCTGGGGCTCATATTAGCTGTGGAGGGGGATGTAGGTGGAGGGGAAGAAGGAGTGGCCGTTGGGGAAGTAGGGGCGGGGTCGGGCTTGTGATTCGTTAGTTTGTTGGAGCATGTGTTTACTATTTTGAGGTAATCATTCTTTAATGCCGGAATGGCTTTGTCAAAAATGATGCTGGTTTTTTCAGTAATATCATTAATGTTATGATTGGGGTTAGCGTATTGGTCTAAACAAATGTAGAAATCTTCGGTTATGTTGAGCAGTGGGCCCTTGGAGTTTATGTTTAGTATCGTCATGTCGTTATTGATGTTTGTGAAACTATGCTTGGATTCAGCAAAGCAGCAAAGAAATGGTCAACAAAATCATTCAGAAAATAAAATCACAACCTAAAACTAAATTAGCAAAAACAACCAAACCCAAAAAAGACTATGCCCTATTTACCTTTAACAACACCCATATATATATTATAACTAATATTTTCAAGAAGCACAACATGAAAATAGCATTCAAAACCACACACAATAGTACCAACATTATACATAACACTAAAACAGTCAATAATAACAATAAATACAACCAATCAGGTGTCTACCGTATCAAATGTAACAACTGTGACACAAGTTACATAGGACGTACAGGCAGAAACTTCACCATCCGCTACAATGAACATATAAATGCAGTAAAACATAACCATTTCTCATCAATAGGCCAACATGTAGAAGAATCCAAGCATAGTTTCACAAACATCAATAACAACATGACGATACTAAACATAAACTCCAAGGGCCCACTGCTCAACATAACCGAAGATTTCTACATTTGTTTAGACCAATACGCTAACCCCAATCATAACATTAATGATATTACTGAAAAAACCAGCATCATTTTTGACAAAACCATTCCGGCATTAAAGAATGATTACCTCAAAATAGTAAACACACGCTCCAACAAACCAACGAATCACAAGCCCAACCCCGCCCCTACTTCCCCAACGGCCACTCCTTCTTCCCCTCCACCTACAGCCCCCTCCACAGCTAATATGAGCCCCAGACGCACTCGCAGTAGAACACAACGAGCCTTCAAACACATCGGCACAAGACTTCCACAACAACTAAAGTAAGTACTCTTTCCATACACACACCAGGCATTCCTTCATACACACACCACCGGTATACTTATATTACCTTATCTTTACAGACTACAACCACAAACGTACACGAGAGAGGTGTTGCCACCAACTACTTCTAATTCAAACTCAAGACCTGCTGTTTACTATATTAAAACTTACCAGAGTACATCACAAGTTGGAATATATAACACAATATAAAAAATTTCTTCATGACAAAGGTCCATATCAATATGACGCATACCAGCTCCAGAACTTTCTCGAAGATTACCATACACAGCTAAAATCAACATAATAAAAGCAAAGGAACTACACAGAAGATAAAAGAATGGAACCTATGTAACATGAACTAAAATTTTTTTTAACAGTGTCTACCTATACTTACCAAATTTTAATGTGTTAAAACTTTTTAAGTGTTTTATATTATGACCCATATGTTTTAATATGTCCTACATACTCATGTTCTAACTTATTGTAACGTTTTACCTTGACTACTGATATTTTAATTACATGCTACTGTATACATTTCCATCCCCCATTAGACATCCGGATGTCTAATACAATAACAACTTGTGAATTGTCTAATGGCTGGAAACAAATCATGTACTAGCTGATGATGGCCGTTAAAGAGCCGAAACCGGTACTAGTTTAATCTATTTAAAATAAATTGTGTATTGATTGGTGGAAAAACACTTTTCTTATCTATACTTAGTTTTTGGTTCTTTAAGAAAAGTCCATTTTTTGTCTAAAACTTCTTGTTTTTTATTTGCCGCGATTGACACCTTGTCGTTAGCAAATTTAGAAAAGGAGTCCTGTCGCACTGACACAGATAAGTCTTATGGCAATGATGGGATAGGAAAGGGCTAGGTGTGGGAAGGAAACAGCTGTAGCCATAATTAAGGTACAGCCCCGACATTTGTCTGGCATGAAAATGGGAAACCAAGGAAAACCATCTTCAGGGCTGCCGACAAACCGAGTGAAAGTTGATAGCTACATGACTCAAACCGCGTGACCACTTACTCAGAATTATTATTATTATTATTATTATTATTATTATTATTATTGTTGTTGTTGTTGTTTAAGCATATTCTAGATTTCTAAGCCTAATCATTGTTAAGTGAACCATTAATGAAAATTAGTTATATCCAACTCCTGCAACCTTTTATTCCATTCTTCACAACACTGTACAGAAGTTTAGAACGTAAAATCGACAAGACAAGTGCAGAACGAATTTAAACATGATAGTAAGGATCAGTATCTATCAGTTCTCTTGTGTCCTACTGGGGGCAATGACCAAAACCCTAACAGCTTCATGGTTTTAATATTTAGAGGATTACGCTGATGAGCAGTTGAATTAGAAATATGTGGCTTGTAATGTGCAGCACCTGCTTTCACCCTGATGACTGAGGCGATTTGACATTGCATGAAGGCACTGGAAGCATTGGGGAGCTATATAAACCCACGACTACTGCACAGTCCCATAATGTACAGAGATTGTTGGGACCGGGCGAGTTGGTCGTGCGGTTAGGAGCGCGCGGCTGTGAGCTCGCATCCGGGAGATAGTGGGTTCGAACCCCACTGTCGGCAGCCCTGAAGATGGTTTTCCGTGGTTTCCCATCTTCACACCAGGCAAATGCTGGGGGTGTACCTTAATTAAGGCTACGGCCGCTTCCTTCCCATTCTGAGGCCTTTCCTGTCCCCTCGTCGCCGTAAGACCTATCTGTGTCGGTGCGATGTAAAGCAACTAGCAAAAAAAAAAAGAGAGAGATTGTTGGGATCATGGTGCAAGCTGTTTATACATCCTGGATGTGCTCAGCAGCATTGAGGTAAGATGACTTTGGTGACCAAGCGAGCATCCTCATGACCATCCAGTGTTCATGGAACCAATTGGCCTCAATTCAGGAACAATGGGTCAGTGCACTGTCTTGCTGCAGATACATATCTACAGAATGCTGGAGGTAAACAAATGGGTGGACATAATCTGACAGCATGTTCCTCTACTGTTTCACCGGTGAGGGACGTTGGTTGATGTATGAGAGATCCCATTGCATCCTATGTGAACAGTCCCCATGTGAGGATACTACCACCAGTAGCCTGCTGCTCCATGTGCTTGGCAATGCACTTTACCCTACCATCAGCTTATACCTACTTCATATCTCGACTTGCCTGTCCAAGCAACCTTTTATCATGCTTCGAGAGTCGAATGGTGGTGTTCCTTTGGCCATGTACGTATTCATGCTTTGTTATGTGCTGTGAGCAGAGGTTCCTTAATGGGGTAGTGGCTTCTGTACATCACTGCGAGGAGTTGGTTCTTAATGGTATGGCTGCTTACACTTCATTGTTGTCCAACATTGCATCTGCAAGTGATATGCAGTACTGTGACCTGTCTATCTGCTCTTATCTCTCAGCTGACGGTGATCACATTCCTCAACACATTGAACACTATGGCAGTCGACCAGGGTGGCGATGATTTTGCTCGAATCCATGTACCCATGGTACGCTCTTGACACATTGGCCCATTCAGAGCCCAGTGCCTGTACAACTTCTGAGATGAAGTAGCCCATACGTCTGGCACCAACAATCTGGCCATGATCAAATGTACTGCGATCTCATTTCTTATAAATCCTTTGCTCAGTTGTTATATAGTGAGTATGAGGTGTGACGACAATACAGCTACATACTATGCCATACTGTTACATTTGCCAGATCGACCATAGAGCCATTTCGTCAAAACTGTAGGTATCCCTTATTCAGTCGCTCATCATTGAAGATCTTTATGTATCACTTGTGATACATTTCATAGTGGTACTTTTTTTAAAATTATTTAAATGATAAGAGGCTCTATGTTGTTGCTTTTCTCTTGTAGGTAAAAGGAGGGCTTGTTGTGGTGGCATATTCGGATGGTTCCCCAGCAAACACCTTCAAATTAAATGTTGCAGACTGTAATAAGTATTGGGAGGCATGGCTTGTTCGTCTCCAGAAGTACTGGATGCTACAAAACCAAGGTGAGATAGGCTTCAGAACTTACCCTTAAATCTAGGTTGATGGCTGTAATATGCAATAAATTCCTTAATATTAGCTAAAGGAAGGCATTTATACGAGGCACATGTTTTTAGTAAGTACCATTTCTGTATATTTCCAGTATGTAGCACTGCGATTGCGATGTTAGGAATGCGCAGTGACTTCTTTTATCTCTTGACACTCCACGTGCAATGTTGGAGATATTCACATAGTGTGGCCATTTTGTGAATGTTTAAAATGTTCAAGACAATAGATTAACATGCCAAATGACAGGTATGGTCCGTGATTCATTTCTTGAATGCATGAAACCTTTAACCTTTACCACTCGTCTGTCGGGTGAGGCCCGACATTACGATATTCCCGTTCCGGTCGCATGTCGGGCGAGACCCAACATGACATTTTATCGCCCACCGCTCGTCTGCCGTTTCTTAGCCGACAAAATAAACGATGCTATACTGTACTGCCATCTTTTGGTTCAGCGTGGAACTTTGTAGAATCCAGATATTATTTGACAATCAGTCAATAATCTATTATTTAGAGGGCAGTGTAACCGTCAGCTGTCCACTCACGCACTCGAAAGGTCGAGCGATAGTAAACAAACATGGTCTCCATGTGCTCTTATAGTCATACATAGTTTACTGTTCAATGATATAGATGTTGATTCCCATAGGGAATCTGAAATATTTGTCCTGAATGAGCAAATTTATAATACCAATATAAATGGTCCGTTATTGGACATTATAAATTTTCCAGCTAGCTCATTCTTGGTTGCCAGCGTTTCGCCCTCATGTGCTAGGGTGGGCTCATCAGTTGGTACCTAGCACACTTACCAATACGCTGGCTAGTGCATACCGTGGAGGCCACTGCGTAGGCTAACTGGAGCCACCGGCAGTGCCAATGCACTAAGAGACTTTGTCTCATCACTAAAAATTGATGCCTGCTTGGCCATCAGATGATATAGATGTTGATTCCCATAGGGAATCTGAAATATTTGTCCTGAATGAGCAAATTTATAATACCAATATAAATGGTCCGTTATTGGACATTATAAATTTTCCAGCTAGCTCATTCGTGGTTGCCAGCGTTTCGCCCTCATGTGCTAGGGTGGGCTCATCAGTTGGTACCTAGCACACTTACCAATACGCTGGCTAGTGCATACCGTGGAGGCCACTGCGTAGGCTAACTGGAGCCACCGGCAGTGCCAATGCACTAAGAGACTTTGTCTCATCACTAAAAATTGATGCCTGCTTGGCCATCAGATGATATAGATGTTGATTCCCATAGGGAATCTGAAATATTTGTCCTGAATGAGCAAATTTATAATACCAATATAGATGGTCCGTTATTGGACATTATAAATTTTCCAGCTAGCTCATTCTTGGTTGCCAGCGTTTCGCCCTCATGTGCTAGGGTGGGCTCATCAGTTGGTACCTAGCACACTTACCAATACGCTGGCTAGCGCATACCGTGGAGGCCACTGCGTAGGCTAACTGGAGCCACCGGCAGTGCCAATGCACTAAGAGACTTTGTCTCATCACTAAAAATTGATGCCTGCTTGGCCATCAGATGATATAGATGTTGATTCCCATAGGGAATCTGAAATATTTGTCCTGAATGAGCAAATTTATAATACCAATATAAATGGTCCGTTATTGGACATTATAAATTTTCCAGCTAGCTCATTCTTGGTTGCCAGCGTTTCGCCCTCATGTGCTAGGGTGGGCTCATCAGTTGTCCATTCAGGACAAATATTTCAGATTCCCTATGGGAATCAACATCTATATCATCTGATGGCCAAGCAGGCATCAATTTTTAGTGATGAGACAAAGTCTCTTAGTGCATTGGCACTGCCGGTGGCTCCAGTTAGCCTACGCAGTGGCCTCCACGGTATGCACTAGCCAGCGTATTGGTAAGTGTGCTAGGTACCAACTGATGAGCCCACCCTAGCACATGAGGGCGAAACGCTGGCAACCAAGAATGAGCTAGCTGGAAAATTTATAATGTCCAATAACGGACCATTTATATTGGTATTATAAATTTGCTCATTCAGGACAAATATTTCAGATTCCCTATGGGAATCAACATCTATATCATCTGATGGCCAAGCAGGCATCAATTTTTAGTGATGAGACAAAGTCTCTTAGTGCATTGGCACTGCCGGTGGCTCCAGTTAGCCTACGCAGTGGCCTCCACGGTATGCACTAGCCAGCGTATTGGTAAGTGTGCTAGGTACCAACTGATGAGCCCACCCTAGCACATGAGGGCGAAACGCTGGCAACCAAGAATGAGCTAGCTGGAAAATTTATAATGTCCAATAACGGACCATTTATATTGGTATTATAAAGTTGCTCATTCAGGACAAATATTTCAGATTCCCTATGGGAATCAACATCTATATCATCTGATGGCCAAGCAGGCATCAATTTTTAGTGATGAGACAAAGTCTCTTAGTGCATTGGCACTGCCGGTGGCTCCAGTTAGCCTACGCAGTGGCCTCCACGGTATGCACTAGCCAGCATATTGGTAAGTGTGCTAGGTACCAACTGATGAGCCCACCCTAGCACATGAGGGCGAAACGCTGGCAACCAAGAATGAGCTAGCTGGAAAATTTATAATGTCCAATAACGGACCATTTATATTGGTATTATAAATTTGCTCATTCAGGACAAATATTTCAGATTCCCTATGGGAATCAACATCTATATCATCTGATGGCCAAGCAGGCATCAATTTTTAGTGATGAGACAAAGTCTCTTAGTGCATTGGCACTGCCGGTGGCTCCAGTTAGCCTACGCAGTGGCCTCCACGGTATGCACTAGCCAGCGTATTGGTAAGTGTGCTAGGTACCAACTGATGAGCCCACCCTAGCACATGAGGGCGAAACGCTGGCAACCAAGAATGAGCTAGCTGGAAAATTTATAATGTCCAATAACGGACCATTTATATTGGTATTATAAATTTGCTCATTCAGGACAAATATTTCAGATTCCCTATGGGAATCAACATCTATATCATCTGATGGCCAAGCAGGCATCAATTTTTAGTGATGAGACACTCTTAGTGCATTGGCACTGCCGGTGGCTCCAGTTAGCCTACGCAGTGGCCTCCACGGTATGCACTAGCCAGCGTATTGGTAAGTGTGCTAGGTACCAACTGATGAGCCCACCCTAGCACATGAGGGCGAAACGCTGGCAACCAAGAATGAGCTAGCTGGAAAATTTATAATGTCCAATAACGGACCATTTATATTGGTATTACTGTTCAATGTTGTATATGTCGGGTAACACACAAAACCACAGTATTTTCGCACCTATTCACATTCCTTGTACCCTAAAAGTGAACTGGCGATGTTCGGCTTGTGAACCGTAACCCAACATGTGCCTGATGCTGACGGCTGGCACAATTATAAATCAACTGATCCCGATTTCAAGAAATCGCCATTTAGCCAAAAATCTACCGTGAGGTATGAAACCAGAGACTGAATAGAGTTTTTAATTGCTTTTTACCGATAATTTGTTCATTGAAATAATTAACGAAACCAATCGGTATGTGATAACGATAGTAATAGTAATAATAAAAATAATGATAATGCAAAATAATTTGTCTTAAATTGCACATATTGCTTTTATTTGCTCCAGTATAGCTTACTTAAAATGTGTATAGCCTAAATTCATCATTTAAAAGCAAATGCTACCTCCAAAATCGTGAAAGATGAACACAGGTCATATAAGATAAAAATTCACATTTAAAATACGAATAGTAGAGACAACACAGAGAACTTTAATTCGAGGGGTAAGGGTTAACCCAACTAACATTCATCGCTAATGTTGCCATTATGCTTTCACGGCCCGTACTTATAGACATGATATAGGCTTTTGGGCTTATGCTGTGTCAAGAAAATAAAGTGAAATTCCATTCTCGAGGACAGTTGAGATTTTCTTCTGATGACGCAGAGCATTTCTCTGCGAAACGTAAAGAATTTCACTTTATTTCCTTGACATGGTATAAGCCCAAAAGCCTATATCTTGTCTATTCATCGCTAAGTTTGTGAGGTGTACGGAGAAAGTGCAATGATGGATGGAATGGTGAGGAAATGGGTTTGAATGTTCAGTGAAAATCTTCAACTTGTGCACGACCGTCTTTACCAAAGTTGATTTGCTGTGTACGGTTTAAGCACAAGTTCATAAGGACAGATGGTATTCAGTTTTGTCACTCTCTCTGCTTTGGATGGGTGCAATGATGGATGGAATGGTGAGGAAATGGGTTTGAATGTTCAGTGAAAATCTTCAACTTGTGCACGACCGTCTTTACCAAAGTTGATTTGCTGTGTACGGTTTAAGCACAAGTTCATAAGGACAGATGGTATTCAGTTTTGTCACTCTCTCTGCTTTGGATGGTTCTCATCACAGGCATCATCATTCTATGATGAAAGCGTACAAAAATTGGTGCCCGGTTACAAGTGCTTTAGTAATGGTGGGGACTATGTGGAGAAGTAGCTTTAGGTACGTGGAATCCGTAAAATGTCTTCAAAATAATGTTTGTTTGAAATATGTTGGTACTTACTTAACACGCGAGAGGTCGCACCCGTTTTAGAATGCGAGAGGTCGCGCGAAGGCAAATTGCTCACGCTTCATATTTTAATGAGCTGCTATTTTCCTTTGGTGGTGAACGCTCTGATAAAAATATTAATATGTACCCTGTGTAACTGCCTTTCGACTAGTACTAACATAATTACCCAGTAACAATATTTTCTAAATGTAAAAAAAATAATGAATTTTGTCGCAAAATCTGGTAAAGTTACGAGAGTTTTTAAAGAGCGCGAGAGGTCGCGTGTGAGCAAATCGCCGCAACGTTTCCATTTGTACATTTCAGTGAATGATTTAGTACAATTCAGGATAAAACTACGGCACCACACTTCGCTGAAAGCCACCATAAACCTCATGAACTTTACTTAAGAAACTTTCTTGGAAATGCAGTCATGTAAGAATGCACTACGCGAGGGGTCGCATGAAGGCAATATGCCGTGGCAGATGCGAGAGTGAAAGAAAACTTAAACTACTCCAGCAGGCAATTCACTGACGATAATCAACGTCAGGCGAGAGAGAGGGAGGGGAGGGATGAAATGAGAGCCCTAAGCCCTAAGCCCTACAGCGGCTAGCAACAAAATTATTAACAAATATTTAAAAGTGCGACAAATTGCCGCAGGTGTGACCTCTCGCGTGTTAAAAAACTTATCTTGGACAAGTGGAGGTACATACCTTCCCTAGTGCTCCATCATTGTATTGTCCTACAAAGGTGGCTTGCAGTGGTGCCGCACTAGCTGCTAGTGTCTTGGAAAGGTGTGGCAATCCAACTGACGAGCCTGCTGCCACACTGGGATGAAATGCTGGTAATTTCACAATTGAGAAAACTTAGAGCTTGAATACTTGCTGTATTCTCTTTTAACTTTATCCCTGCATACACATTTCAAAATTATCCTCTCATACATATTTCATCAACACACATCTACCTAAAAAAGAAACATACTAATAGAAAGTTGCCCCCCCACCCCCACCGCCACCCCAGTTGTACTTCCTCTTAAAGCTTTAATCACCACCACCACCTTTCATTTGAACATATATTGTAACAGAGCTAAAACTGAAATAAAGGTACATGAGAAAATATGACTCCTTTCCTTTAGTGATGGATACTTACTGTTGTTTGTAGTAATTAACAGATGCCGATCAATTTCAGAAGCTACACACTTCAATGAATTTGTGTAAGCATACACAAGTTTCTGAGGTCGTCCCAGTGACACAGGCTCCAGAAACTCTAATATCGTACCTTATCAATCCATTATCAATGATCTGCATTTAGGACAATCGCCCAGGTGGCAGATTCCCTATCAGTTGTTTACCTAGCATTTTCTTGCTCCAATTTGTCCTCTTGAATTCCAACTTTATCTTCATATTATGATCTTTCCTATTTTTAAAAAGCCACGAACCTACTACGCTGGCGTAGCAGGAGGAGAGGTGATACTCCCACATGGTGCATCCCAGGTGGCAGATAGAGCTGTCCTAACCAGTTTGCCGGCGGACTTGAGGGAAATAAAATACCTCTCGTGGACCAAACACACAACCCTCTGTGGGTGGCAGACGCAGACGAAGAATACACCCACGGTATCCCCTGCCTGTCGTAAGAGGCGACTAAAAGGGGCGACCAAGGGATGATTGGATAAGAACCATGAAACTACTTGTGATTAGTACCACCACGCGGGGAACACCATGGGTCTCTATTCCTTGGGCATAGTACCACTATGTTAGGTACCATATAGGTTTGTGATTTGTAGCACGCAGGAGCACTGCACGGTCAGGCTTTTACGGTACCTGTGATTAGTAGCACTATATGAGCGACACCAGGGTTCTGGCTTGCCTATGATTAGTACCTACTATACACGGAACACCACGGGATAGTACGAGTCCCTATGGTTAGTACACTTATGTGATGAAAACCATAGGTTTGTGTTGCCTGTAAATGGCGCCGCCATGTCCGAAACCCCATAGGTCTGTATTTCATGTGCAAATTTCATTACATGTGAGTAGTACCATAATGTGTGGAATACCATGAGTCTACGATACTTTTGATTAGTACCGCACCATGACAAATACCATGGTTCTACTTTCCAAGCGATAAGTACCATTATGAGAATCTGATGACCTATATTTTGGACCCCTTTAGCTTGCAAGCATCATCAATTCAGTATTTTGAGCTATAGAAGTAGTCCCTTGGTCAGTATTACTATTGTTTTCCGTCAGTTTCTGAGACTGAGGCATTGCGGGTCGACTCCGCTGATTGCTTTAAATTCATATCCATCCGTTAATTTTTCGTCCTCGCGCTTTGAATTCTGGTCAGTGGAGTATTTTGGATTTTTATTTTGTCACTGCATTTCGTCTCATTTCGTACCATCAGGGGCCGATGACCTAGATGTTAGGCCCCTCAAAACAACAAGCATCATCATCATCACTTTTAAAAAGCTCCGCCCAAACGTATTCGTCTACTGAAGTCATTCCATGCCATCTCTCAACTGACAGTTCAGAACATACCACTTAGTCGAGCATCTCGTCTCCTTACTACCAAGTCTTCCCAGCCCAAAATTAAAACATTTTCGTTACTCTACTCCTTTGTTGGTAATCACCCAGAACAAATCGTTCTGCTTTCCTTTAGATCTTTTCTGGTTTTCATATCAAGTAGTCCTGGAGTGAGTCCCATACACTGGAACCATACTCTTGGGATCTTACCAGAGACATATAACCCTTTCCTTTACATCCTTACTACAACTGCCAACTTTTATGGTTTATCCGTAAAATTTACGGAAATTGCAGCATTTTACGGTTTTACGGATGGACGGTGTCATTTTACTACTTCACAGACAAAAATTTGAAACGTTAACATTCTATAATCGCTCCACTTCCGTACAATCGATTGTTTGCGTGGGTCAAAGTATGCTCGGTCTTGGTCGTAGGCAAGTCTACGATAGCATTCTTTGATACGATTGTTCTTTTTAACTGTGAAGGCAAGGAATTCTGGTCCCTGTTGTGACAAAACATTTTCTCAAGACTTTTTGCAGGAAGCTAAAAAGGCCACAACTATGACTTTAAAGTTAAATTATTCCTTATATTAACATCCATGTACTTACAGTGATCGCCTATGATGTACTATCACTCCATCAACACAGTAGTTAAAGCTTAGAGGACCTTTCCTCTTGGTGAAACTTACAACCTGACTTTTCATCCTGTTCACAATCATACCATTGTCCATTGTCCATCTCACTGTCTGGGTCTTTTTGTAGTCTCTCACAATCCTGTAATTACTCTACACAGTATAACATCATCTGCAAATGGCCTTATCTGTGATTCCAGTTCTTTACTTTATCATTTATATATATAAGAAAATATAAAGGTTCAATAATATTGCCCTGTGGGACCCCCTCCTAGTCATTACAGGATCAGATAACACCTCACCTACTCTAATTCTCTGAGTTCTGTTTTCTAGAAATGTAGCCACCCATTCAATCACTCTTTTGTCTAGTACAGTAGCCCTCATTTTTTAATAGTAATCTCCCATGCTCTACCCTATCAAAAGCATTAGATAGGTCAATATTCATACAGTCCATTTGACCTTCTGAATCTAAAATATCTGCTATTAACTTGCTGGAATCCTGCAAGTTGAACTTCACTGGAATAACCTTTCTTAAACCCAAACTGTCTTCCATCAAACCAGTTAGTAATTTAGCAGACAGGTCTAATATAATCAGAAAGAATGCTTTCCCAGTGCTTACAGAAAACACACCAAGCTGACTAGCCTGTACTTATCTGCTTAATGTTTATCCCTTGCACACTGCAACTTTCCATTCATTTGGTATCACTCGTTCATGCAAACTGTAATCAAGTAAGTACAGTGAAACCTCATTAACATGTTTACTCGCTTAACGTGTCATAAATTCAAAGTAGCGATTCTTTTCATATTAAATTTATGTTAAAAACCTCACTTATCGCGTCACGAATTTTTGCTATTACTGTTTAGTACGATCACATTTTTCCTAGGTCTGAAAATGTTATTTGTCATCCCTTGTGAAAGAAACGTGATTTCCAACTCGGGTAAGAAAGAGCCTCGCCACAGTTACATGATAAAGGGAAAAGGCATTGATTCCTGAACTTCACAGGATAACTTGCACCTTTTGCAAGTATTCAGCTTCATTTTCCATATCAAATTCTAATCACAGAGACTTACAGTAATTGAAAATCTTCCACCTTTTTGACTTTTAATTTGTTTTTTAGCAAATTAATTAATTATAAACAGTACATGTTTCGTTCTCACTTGAGAATATCTTCAGCTGTTGTTAAGCTTAGGTGAATCGCTAAGTTTCTGTGTACATTATTTTCAGGTACATTGTTCCTCTTCAAAACTATTTGAATATAAATTAAATTAAAATGATGTTAAAACAATGTGGGGGTTAATGGGTTGATGAAATGAGACAGGATGAATACATAGTTAGCCTACTTAAAAAACTCAGTAGAATTGGAGTTTAACAACAGTAAGAAATTGAGACGAAGCTCCCTTCTCAAAAATTGAGCGGTAATCAGCTTCATAGTTCCGCATTAGACTCAATTTAGGGCACATTAAGCAAGCTCAAAATAATTAACAGCCAACTTGGAAGGAGTGAACTTCATGATAGAAAACATATCGGGTTCTCAGGAATGTCTGGGAGAATAAGGAGGTCCCTGAGGATTGGCAAAAAGGAATAATCATCCCAATTTTCAAGAAAGGTGATAAGAAAGTTTTGAAGAACTACAGGGGAATTACTCTAATATCCCATGTTGCTAAGATAATGGAAAGGATACTGGAAAGTAGAATAAGGTTGAGGGTTGAGAATCAGATACAGGAAAATCAGTTTGGTTTCAGAAGTGGAAGGTCAACAATAGAACCCATTTTCATTATGAGACAACTAATGGAAAAGCATTGGGAGTACGGGAATGATATGGTGATGACATTCATTGATATTGAAAAGGCATATGACAGTGTCCCTAGGACGAAAGTTTGGGACAGTCTGGTGCAAAAAGGAATTGGACAGGGATTAATAAAAATGATCATGGCATTGTATAAGGAATGTTTTAGTTGCATGCTAACACAAGTTGGCAGGACAAGTTGGTTCAAAATAACTAGTGGGCTGAGACAGGGAAGTGTTCTATCACCAATCCTGTTTACAATAGTCATGGATGACATCATGAGAACAGCAAAAGCAGCATATGGAGGAAGAGAAATGAACATGATGTTATTTGCAGATGATATTGTGATTTGGGGAGAAGACGACAGGAAGGTTCAAGAACAGTTGAATGTGGTGAATGGGAAGATTGAAGAATGTGGATTGAAAATAAGTGGAGAAAAGAGTAAAACTCTTGTTATGACTAGAGGGGAGAAAGAAGGGAAAGGTCAGATTAGACTTGCAGACAAGCACCTGGAAGTAGTGGAAACGTTTAAATACCTGGGGAGTGAATTAATGGAGAATGCTCGACTGGATGCTGAGATTAGTAAAAGGATTCAAGCTGGAAGTTGTTTCTATCATAGTGTAAGAAATATGTTATGGGACAAAGATGTGCCAATGGAAGCAAAGGATACTATGTACAAGATGTATTACGTACCCATAACAACTTACGGAGCAGAAACTTGGACAACGACAAAGAAGGATGAGAGTCGAATACAGGCGGCCGAAATGAAATTCTTGAGGAGTATGATACAGAAGAGTAGAAGAGACAAAATAAGGAATGAGAAAATCCGGGAAGAAATTGGAGTGGAAAAAATGAATGATAGAATAGAGAAGAGCCGACTAAGATGGTTTGGGCACATAAAGCGAATGAGTGACGAAAGAATGCCAAAAAAGGTGATGGAAATGCAAATCCAAGGAAGGAGAGGCCGTGGACGACCACGATTGAGATGGAAGGATACCATCCAACGCAGCATTATAGAAAGAAACCTGGACTGGGACACAGTGTTGGAGGAGGAGTAGTGGAAAGACCGAAGAAAGTGGAGCGGAACCATATTTGCCCCTACCCGGCTACAGCTGGATAAAGGGAAATGATGATGATGATGATTGGAAGGAGTGAAAGGAATGAACATTCAACAATAATTAGAACAGTGTCAAGAAGTCAGTCATTTAAAAAAAAAAAACTTTTAACTGGAAGACAAACAGATATTTTTAGTGTAACAGACTTGAAACTTTTAACAACTATTCCAATGAATAGATAGTTTTTTAAGTAGGCTAACTATGTATTCATCCTGTCTCATTTCATCAACCCATTAATCCCCACAATGTTTTAACATCATTTTAATTTAATTTATATTCAAATAGTTTTTAAGAGGAACAATGTACCTGAAAATAATGTACCGTAAACCGGGGTTACTTTGCACCTTAGGTGTAACTTTGCACCATTTTTGGAAAACTTTTAGCGGCGCTCCAGTGGCGTTTGAGAGAATCCAATCAGTTCGTTCTTTGCTTACGCCAATAGATGGCAGACGTATACATTATTTTAGTCCCTGTTCACGGTCATGCTTTATGTTTATGGCACTTTTGTATCGTAACTAGTGAACGTGTTCAGTAAGTGATTAAAATATAAGTGAAGTTAATTATCTTTCATCACGGTCAGTGTGCACAACAAGAAGGTGAGTTATATGTCAAACTGCACCTTATTTATTCACTTAGACTTTGTGATTTAGTTTGTACAGCTGATATAAGAGGTAAATGGTAATAGAATCATTATATTAACCAAGAGAAATTTGAGATTGAATCGGGGTTACTTTGCACCAGTAACCAAAATTAGAATTTCTTAACTAAAATGGCATTATTTTCCTTAGAGAAACTTTCTAAAGGATTAAAATGTATCATTTATATATTTTATTGCAAATAAATTACTTGAATTTGTTTTGTTACTCATTTTAGTCACGTCGAGGGTATACAAACACACCAAAGGCGCCAGACCGTATCGTAACTACTCGGAACATGTAATGCAAGAGTGTCTTCAGGCAGTGAGAAGCGGAACGATGAACCAGATAGAAGCAGAAACTTGTTTTAAAATCCCCAGGAGGACCATTAATCACAAATTGAAGGGCAAACACTTCAAGAAGCCAGGCAAACCTACATTGTTTTCATTTGAAGAAGAGAAAGCATTTGTTGACTGTGTTATACAAATGAGTAATTTTGGGTTCCCAATTTACACATTCGACCTGAAACATATTGTAAAGGATTCTGAAGATATTAACAACAACCTTACAATCCAAGAATCATCAGACTCTGAAATCAATTTTAGTGTGAGTGAAAAGGAAGAAAATGTCCATAAGGAAGTTTGGAAATCGGTCCTGAGGATTTGCAAGGAGTTTATTGTGTTTCAGTATGAAAGTGAAATATTTCCTGGAAAAATACTGGAGATAAAAGAAGACAGTGCAGTTATCAAGGCTATGCAAAGGTCATGCAAATCATGGAAATGGCCAGTAAAGGATGACATTAAGGAATGTAAATGGGATGATGTACTTGGAGGAATAAATCCTGCCAAACAAGTATCGAGGAGAGGCTTATATTCCGTTCCAGAACTTGACATGAAATGGTTCGTGTGATTTTTGACAAGACTCATTTGTGTCTCAAATTCTCATTAACAGATCTCTAATTAATTTTCAAACAGTGTCTCTTTATATTGATATTTTTTGTATTTCTCCAATAAAAAAATTTCTGATTTACAATTTAAAGCAATATTTGAGCTCGTGTTGTCATTTTCCTGACCCTGATAATGTATCTTTTGATTATATTTACAAGTTTATGGTGCAATGTAACACTTAGAGAGACAAACATTGCACCATCTCTCATAAATCAGTAGCAATGTAATAGTGGTGCAAAGTAACCCCTCCCTATAGGTAACTTTGCACCAAATTTTTATACATTATAAAATTAAAAAAGAATTTCATATTTGAATGTGTTAAATAAATACCATCTAAAAATTCAAATTGTAAGTATTATATACTGGCTGGAAACAAATTTCCGACAAGGAAACGGTGCAAAGTAACCCCGGTTTATGGTACTCAGAAACTTAGTGATTCACCTAAGCTTAACAACAGCTGAAGATGTTCTCAAGTGAGAATGAAACATGTACTGTTTATAATTAATTAATTTGCTAAAAAGCAAATAAAAAGTATCAAAAAGGTGGAAGAGTTTCAATTACTGTAAGTCTCTGTAACTTGCACCTTCCGGGAGCAAGCGTTAGCCTCAGGAATGTTCAGGTTTGCTTGCCAGTTAGCGGCAAGATTGCTGAATAACACAGTGACCCTGTTTGTGCTTGTATTTTGCATTCCATTCAGAAATTAGAAATTTATTTTGTGTTGAATGGTACGGCAAAGGGTAGCGAATATTTGTCGCCTGATAGCCTACATCTGTATTAGGAACATAATCTTGTGAAGTTGACTAGCATGGTGCATACTTGTCTTGTGACAGCCTAGTTGTGGATTCGAAAAAAGTTGTGAACTTCCTTATTAATGAAGACAAAATTAAAATCTATCAGAAAATGGACTGGCATCCACATCTTTTGAGTAGATCATTCGAGTTGGTCGAATAAAAGTTTTGTCGCATTCAAAATGGCGACCAGAGTCACAGTCACACGTGGTTGAGTGTAACTTCCAATTCATTCTTAGCAGAGTGTGACCAGAAAATCTATATACAGTATTAATAAAATTTATGAATACTAAAGTCAGTCAGTCCGGCCATTCTATCTGGTCGATTTCCTTTATTTTTTTTTAAACTGAAAGGTTTTCATGCACAGATTTGTCATCAGGTACTATAAATCACTTAACTTCCGCCTTCCTCAAATTATTTGATTTTTTCAATATTTTGTCTCTCTGAAGCAATCATATCTTTGGTTCTAATTGAGGTATGGAGTTTGTTTTGGCCTAAGAACACTCAGTGGATCAAGCTCTTTCATTTCAGCTCTTAACTGTTCAAATTGGTTGATTCTGAGGAAAGTTATGAGTGCACATTCAATTCGATGTCTCATTTCTTCAACATTTTTTCTCATTGAAGCTATCATATCTTTTGTTCTAATTGAAGTACGCAGTTTGTTTTGGTCTAAAAACACTCGGTGGATCAAGCACTTTCTTTTGAGGTAATAACTACTTAAATTGGTAGATTCTGAGAACCGTTATGCGTACATTTGTGTCCATGACGAAGATCTTTGAAGGACTTTTTAACAGTTCGGCGGTAGTGTTGTTCCAAGGAACGTTTAATTCAATTTCTTTGTGTGATGTATTTTCAAGTGTTTTGTTGACATATTATTACATTCTATTACCACAACAGATCATGTGCTTTATTTGATTAACTCGAAACATTGCAAATACATCCGTGAGGATAGTAACGAACAACACCATACTTTGTACATTGCGGGTGGAGCCAGCGGAAAACTGCCAGTAATGTTTTATAACCCACTGGTCCAAAATAAATGGCTTCGACCACCATTTGTTTTAGAAAGAATTTGGTCTGCAATAATACTTGATATTTTCACGGCCCCCTGTGCAAATGTTTGTTCTCTCGGTTTTTCACACCTAATATTTTCTTGTCATCTTTAGAAATGATATAGTTTTCACTGTACCCGTGGATACACGTTGTAAAATGCCGTCAGGTCGGAAAAAATCGGATCTCGTATTTCCATATCCCTGTTGGATAGTTTTTATTCGTGTCTTCAATAATACATTTTCTTGCTTAACACCTTCTTTTTCTTTGTTCTCTGCAGAAACATCTGAACAAGGTTTTACTGTATTTCAGATATAGCACTATATCCCAACCCATTGCCTTTAATATATTCCCAGAAATCTTGTCAAACCCAGCTGCTTTTCTGGCTTTTAACTTCTGTATCTTGAAAAATATCTTTATTATCAAAGGTAAATTTCAGTAATCCACCAGTATTAGTTGCTTCCTCTGTCTGGATATTATTCTTATATGCAACCAACTTAATACTCTTGCCTTCTGCAAGGGCTCACATATACACACCCCTTGTTCATTAAGGATCCCTGGAATATTCTTCCTGGAACCAGTTTCTGCCTTAAAGTATCTATACATATCCTTCCATTGCTCCCTAAGTTTGTATGGCTGCCAGTTATGTTTGCTTCATCTTATCCTTAGCTGACTTTTTTTACTGAATTCAAATTCCTAGTACGCTCCTTCAATCTTTCCTTACTCGACAACCATTCCTATCTCTATTTCCTTCTAATCTGCACTTTCTTCTAAATCTCTTTAATTCCCTGTTGTAATATAATGGATCCTTACCATTCCTTACCACTTTTAAAGTTACATACCTAATTTCACAGTCCTCAGCAAGTGCTTTAAACCCTTCCCAAAGGGTGTTTACATTTTTATTTACCATTTTCCATTAATCATAATTGTTTTGATTTTTACATTTCCCCATGCCTCCCCTATCAACCATATAATATTGCCTAATAGTCCTACTTTTATGACATTCCTTTCTGTCACATATATTTTTAAAGAAATTTTTTTTTTTTTGCTATTTGCTTTACGTCGCACTGACACAGATAGGTCTTATGACGATGGGATAGGAAAGGCCTAGGAGTTGGAAGGAAGCGGCCGTGGCCTTAATTATGGTACAGTCCCGGCATTTGCCTGGTGTGAAAATGGGAAACCACGGAAAACCATCTTCAAGGCTGCCGACAGTGGGACTCGAACCCACTATCTTCCGATTACTGGATACTCGCCGCACTTAAGCGACTGCAGCTATCGAGCTCGGTACATTTATTTTTAACTACGACAGAAACAGCTTCATGTTCACTTACAGTTCACTTACATAATTATGTAATGAATCCTCTTGGACGTTATTCTTGGATTTGTAGACCAGGGCTGCCATCTCACAGTCGGACAGTTCCTCAGTTTTAATCACATATCAGTGCTGATTAGCTCAGACTATAGAGCACTGGCCTTCTGAGCTCAAGTTGATGGGTTTGATCCTGGCTCAGTTCAGTGGTATTTGAATGGGCTCAAATAGTTCAGCGTCATGTGTTCTTTAAGAACTTGGCTGCTTCTTCAGTCTTGTTTGACAATATGAAAATGGTACTAAACAGGTTGGCTTAGTGGGTTGCAGCACAGCTAGTTATGACTGCTAGCTCTGCATTTGGGAGACAGGTGGGTTCGAATCCCCTGTTGGCCATCCTTGAAATGGTTTTCTGCAAATTAAACTCCAGGAAAATTCTCGGATGGTACCTTTCCCAAGACCATGGTCATCTGCTTCTCATTCATAGTCTTTACAATTACACCTACACCCACAGACAACTCCTTTACACAATGGTACAAGGAGCTCACTCCCACGGGGTTAACTGGGAAAAGAAGCTACAGAACTGGCAAGCCAGACTTGTCCTCAGACACTCCCGGCACTAAAAGCCATATGCTCAGAAAAATAAATTTTAATGTCAAGATGGTGAGTATAGGCTATTAAGCCCGCCCGGTGGCCATGATCATTAAGGAGTGAAGTCTGTACGGTCTGACACTATGGTTAGCCGGTTCCCAAAAAAAATTCCACGATAAGAATGTTGGCTGGCAGGGTAGGAGAGGTAGTGGCATACAATTTCTGATCACCAGATAGCGTGCCAAAAGCCTGGATTCAATTCCAAACCTCTTCGCAGTGTTCATATTGAGGGAGGGCATAGGATGGTGATTTGTCTGTTGAATGGGGACGTTCAGCCTTAGGTAGACCCCTTTGGGCTATTCAAGAGTGGGTTATGTGCCAGCACTGGGTTTCGCCCTCTTCCTTCCTACTGTCATATATCATGCCATTCATTTCACCTCATTAACTCCGCTGATGAAGCTGCCTACGGGCATCCAGTTGTAAAACCTCGCTATGAAGATTCATAATACCAATATAATGGTCCATTATTGGACATTATAAATTTTCCAGCTAACTCATTCTTGGTTGCCTGCGTTTCGCCCTCGTGTGCTAAGTTGGGCTTGTCAGTTGGGACTTAGCACACCTCCCAAGACGCGAGGCTAGTGCATACCGTGGAGGCCACTGCATAAGCTACCTGAAGCCACCAGCAGTGCCAATGCACTATGAGAGCTATGTCTCATTACCAAAAACATCTATATCATGAAGATTCATCTCACTCCATACCCGACCCTGTAGAGAAACGGAACAAATGTTGGACATTCATGAAATCATCACTGTACTGTATGAATACATACAATGTCAAAATAAAGGAGAATAGAGGAGAATGAACTTTACCATACCGTATTGTAGGAATGTACGTTTGCATGACGTATTTACACACTCCTACAATATAATGCATTTAAAGTTCATGAATGTAAGACTGTGTTCAGACACGCGAACTGTATACTGTAGTGTGCAGCCTTTTCTGCAATACAGTGTATGGTGAACTGCCCTAGGGTGCAAGTGCATGTGTACGTGAACTGTGTGATGTAACTGTTCAGGAAAATTAACACATTGAACTTTTTTTTGATGGACTGTATAACCATATATGGCCGAGAAAATAATGGGCAGGAAGAGCATTGTGGGATATGAGTTTTTGTTTCCTAAGCGACAATATTATAGTATAGTATATTATAGTATATATGGAAAGATTGAAATCTGATACCGGCACATAGCCTCCTCCTGTCGAATAGCACCAAGGGGTCTGCTGAAGGCTTTATATTTCAATCTGACGGCCGAATCCCCACCAGCAGTATCATGTACCTTCACTCCATATGAGCACTGCGGAAAGGCTTTTGGCATTCAATCTAGTGATTAGAAATTGTACACCACCACATCTCCTACCCTGCCGATCAATGAGCATTAGTGAATTAATAAATTATATAATTTAATTATTTAAATTGTCGTCCTTTACCGATTTAATTTCATAGAATGAATAGTGGGAAATCTTTTAGATATGTGTGTGTGTGATCTTTGAGGTTATTCTGGTTTTTTTTTTTCTTTCCACAATATGCATTTCTATTGCTTCCTTTATATGTGATGATTTCCTATTATGTTCAATGTGTAATATTTTAAGATCCATTCTGTTGTCTGTGAAGTGGTAGGCATTGTCATAGATGTGTTCGCAGAAGGCCGAGTGTCTGTTGTTCAGAACCTATTCTTGATTATATAGTATTGCCACAGGCTTGGCCTCTCTGTCTGCCATTTCAACCTATAGCAGGGCAGGGTCAGCGTGTGTGAGCCGTTCAGTCATGAGCTCAGTCAGTGAGTGACTGCCAGGAATCGTGACATGAAAGTGCAGCTAAGGACAGTGCTGTGAAGTGCGTGAACTACCATGACTGTCGGACTAGCGTGCTAGAGCGTGGACATACGGGGAAGGTGAGACTGTGCGATGTGGGAGCTAAAGAACTAAGACTATCCTGTGTGTGAATATAAGACTGTGTTTAGGCGCACGAACTGTGTAGTGTGCAGTTGCTTCTGTAGTACAGTGAACTGCCCTAGGGTGCAAGTGCATGTGTACGTGAACTGTGTGACATATAGCTTGTAAGAATAATCTGTAGTGCTAACACAAGTGAGAAACTAAGAGGGAGAGTGGGCGAACTGTGTAACTATGTGTCCTATACTACAAGTATAAGTTGTGTTCTCAGTAAACCTGTGTGTAATGTGCAGCTTTAGTAACTAGTTAATAAATCTTAGTGTAGAAGCTACTAGTCGGTTATTTATTCATCTACTAATCTGCCAACTTGTTACAGTATGTATAGAAAATCAGAATAAGTTCTTGATATATCAGTCTCATCCTTCGGCCCTAACAATTACTGTTTTATAACTACTGCAGTTAAGATGACAACACACGTTATCAGAGGTATTTAAATCTCACAAATATGTGGCACTAGTGTATAAACACTTCTCTAACCCTTGAAATTTACAAAGAAATAAGATATAAACATGGAGTACAGTACATGTGAGTAATCAGGTTCTAGCATGGAATATAATGAGAATCCTTTGTGAAACAGTGAATGATGATCCAGGACTATTTCATGTGAATTATCATTCTTTTTCTCTCACTAATAAAAAAATATCTGTCTAAATATATATTTTACTGTAAACTTATTATGTAAATTCATATTGAGACATTCTCTGATAGGAAAGAATTTAGTAGAATTAATTCACTGAATTTTTTGTACCATTGGCACATGTTCGTTGCTTTACTTGCAGGTTTAGACGTTGTTCCTGGATAAAATGGTCTTCTGTGTTTCAATTATGATTCTCTGTAAGGAGTTTCAAGTTCCTCAATTTATTTCACAGTGTAGAGAGTACAGGTAAGTGATGTGTCTTAAAGGAACACTGCTAAATATCACTGTTAATGAGTCTGATATTATCATCATCATCATCATCGATGTCCCACTCCAGTCGCTCAGGTGTGGTTATCAAGCCTCCTCCACTACTTTCTGTCCTTCAACTTTTCCTGCTCCATTACTTTCGCCACATCCAGTCCGGCTTCTCTAATGTCCTTCCAAATCTGGTCCATCCACCTTCTTCTCGGTCTTCCAACTGGTCTCTTTCCCTTTACTTCTCTTTCCAATTCCCTTCTTGCTACCCGTTCCTTTCCCATTCTTTTTACATCTCAGTCTTGCTTTCTGTATGTTCTGTACTAACGGTTCTATATTTAGCTGTTCTCCGATTTTAATATTTTGAATTCTATCTCTTCTGTCTTTTTAACCGATGTTCTTGCAAAATTTCATTTCTACTGCTTGGATCTTACTATCTTGTCTCTTATTAGTTACCAGTGTTTCTAGTCCGTATGTTACAGTTGGTATGAAATACTGTTTATATAATGTTAATTTCGTTCTCTTGGGTACTTTGTCATCCCATAAAAGCTCTCTGACTTGATGATAAAATGTTGTACCTCTACTTAGTCTCTTATTAATTTCAGGGTTGATTTTATTACTGACCTATTGTAGAATTACTGATCTATTGTAGAATTTCAAGTCATTATGTTATATTACAAATAACTGTTTTAGGATTACTGGACGTAGTAGACCAAACAGTATCCTCTCAAGGCCTTTTAAAATTGTATTCCAAGATCCTTTCTCTGTTTTTTTAATTTTTATTTTCTATATATACTATATAATCAAGAATAGGCTGTGGTCAATCCTTTTTTTTCTTCTTTTGGCAGGATAGGAATAACATTCACCTGATGCCTGTGGTGAAAAAGATGAAGAAGTCTGATGATCCTACAGTTTTTCTGTCATTCTAATTTAAAGATTTTTATACCGTGAATAAATGCCTGTTTACTACAGTACATTTTTTGTTTTTTATTGCATTCTTCTTCTTCCTACATCGCCCTTATCCAGGGATCTCCTGGGTTGGGCTGTGGTTCATTGACCTCCATTGATTTCTCCCATCTGCCTGGAGCCACAAGAGATGCATGTTGCTTCTGGGGTACCCTTTAGATCTTTGTTCTGATCCACTTTGATGCTTCAAATAGGCTATTATGATGCAACGCCACCCTGAGATGACAAAGATTGACGTTAGGCTAGACAACGCCATAGGGTAACTCGCACGACAAGGACAGAAAAACAAACAATGAAACAGTACAGTACTTCAGGTGAATAACTTACCATACATAAGTGGAAGCAACCAGCAGCGCAGTAAGGCCTATCCCCTTTAAAAAAGGGGTCTAAGATCCCCGGGAAATGCTGAGACAGGTATCAAAAAATAACGCCAATTTTCAAGGTAATAAAGTTATAATTAAGATTTTAAAAATTACAAATAAAATTTTTAAGATGAATCTATTTTGGTAAATAAGTGGAAATTTGAAAATCATTCAATTTCATTGTAAAATAAAATAAAAATTTTAAAATATAAGTAACTTATTATTAATATTTAAAAAAAAAATTAAATAACATTTGAAATTTTTTAAAACTTCTGAAAAATGAGGAAAATTTTAGAATCCAAATAAACAGAACAGTAATAATGTTAATAAAATCTTGCAAACTGTATAAGTAAAGGAATGAAATTAAAATAAACATAATAATTTGAATAAATCTTCTCTCAACAAATAAAATTGTGCACCATTACCTAACTTAGTAAAAAAATTAACAAAAATATAGCAGGTTTACAAGAAATAAATATTTTCAGTTTACTAAATAGACTATGTAAGGAGCTTCTTAAACTAACTTAAATTTTTTTTACCCGTACAAATCAAGGAACTGACGTTGAATATCCTAGGACAATCCCTAGTGGAGGAATCTTACACCAGAAACATGGTCGGAAAACATAGTTCCATAACACATCACACAAAATTAAAACAATAAAAATATCCCTACGAAAAATGTTTGGTAACACATTAGCCGGCCCAAAATTAGAATAATATTAACATAAATAAATTTAACTCAAATCCTAATTAAAATCCAACAGATAAGAAAACCAAGAAAATTAATATTCATAGTCAGTAAAATCAAGAACAAGTCAGGTCAGGTAACCCAATGCGTCAATATACACCAAGAATCAAACACGATCTCCCGTCAGGACCAAAACAGTTTAGCGACGCCACGCAAGAACCAGAAGAAATCCCCAGGTAAGACAACAATGACACAGTCATGTAATTGGTCAAGGCATAGATACGATAATACAACAATGTGAAGAAAAATAATGATACTGAACGTTAGAAAACCCTCCATGGAGGAATTGCCTAAAACTTTACCAAACAATACTGTATATGTTAAATTAATATTTTCTTGAGAATATTACATTTTAAAATTATAAACTTGAAATAAAACCAACTTAAAATTTTGTACGTCCCAGAATTTACTTCTATATGTATAGGAACAGAAATCTGGTACTTAATATGAAGTTCTAATAAACTGAAAGCTATTGACATAAAAGGGAGACATAAACTTTATTGGGCTAAAATAAATTATTGTATTCGGGAGATAGTAAATTCGAACCCCACTATCGGCAGCCCTGAAAATGGTTTTTCGTGGTTTCCCATTTTCATACCAGGCAAATGCTGGGGCTGTACCTTAATTAAGGCCACGGCTGCTTCCTTCCCACTCCTAGCCCTTTCCTGTCCCATCGTCGCCAAAAAACCTCTCTGTGTCGGTGCAACGTAAAGCAACTAGCAAAAAAGAAATTATTATTAATAATAATTTTAAAAATTAATATATTACCTAAGAAGAAGAAGAAGGAAACATTAAGAGTGACAAATGGTGATTACGCAGCGCATAGGTCAACACACTATCATTACGGAGTTGAAACCAACGAAATGAATAGTTAAACCAGAACGGTATGACAAAATGAAAATTAACACGGGCAAGGATAACACAGTCCGCCTCTGTGGTGTAGTGGTTAGTGTGATTAGCTGCCACCGCTGGAGGCCCGGGTTCGACTCCCGGCTCTGCCACGAAATTTGAAAAGTGGTACGAGGGCTGGAACGGTGGACTGTACTATCGATATATAGGAGATCGATGTGTGTGTTGTAAGATCAGGGAGAAGAGAATTGTAAGCAGTTTTGCCTGTATACGGACCATAAACCACTAGAGGTAATTTTTGGACCGAGATCAAAACCCTGCGCGAGAACTGAACATTGGCTTCTGAAACTCCAATCTTTAGACTTCCAAGTTAAGTATGTAAAGGGGAAAAATAACATAGCAGATCCTTTATCACGGTTAAGTGAGAATTCAATCGGTGAAGCCAAGAAGGACAATTATCTGATGCACTTGGCTACGTATTTGGCACCAGTTGCATTATCTTTGGAAGAAATAGATGAAGCTTCAAAAATTGAACCCACTCTGAAAAAGGTCCGGTCACATTTACAAACAGGGTGTTGGGATCGTAATGACGTTGACCTCCTTCCATTTCGGACGATGATGTCGCAATTATGCATCATGGACAATATATTACTGAAAGAAACTAAGTTGGTAATTCCGAAAAGTTTACAAACTAGGGTCCTTAGTTTGGCACACGAGGGTCATCCGGGAATTTTGGAAATGAAAAACAGACTCAGATCTAAAGTATGGTGGCCTGGAATGGACAAAGCAGCGGAACAGACAGTGAGAACATGTCTGGGTTGTCAGATTACCAGTAAACCCGAGAAGCCTGAAAAAATATCTCTGACAGTAATTCCTAAAAAGCCTTGGGAACGAATAGTTGCTGATATTCTGGGTCCTTTCCCTAATGGGGTACAACTATTGATCGTGATAGATTACACTAGCCTGCAAAATAAAACTTTTTTTGTGTGGTAAAAACGAAACTAGGTGAGTTTTATGAATTTCTTAACGCAGAATTCGAGAAAAAAATTAGTTTTGGTGAATCACGTCTGGTTTGGTTGCAATTTTACAAAATATTATTTTGTTCTTACGTAAAATTGTTGATACTTAGTATTGATTAAATTTGATGCATTAATGTAAATTTCAACTTGCAAAACGTAATCATATTTTGCATGCATTGAATACACATAAATGCTGCTTTGTAAGCAAGTAGATAGTATGTATTATATTTTTAATGTATATTGAAATTTGTGAAACTGAAGCATAAAGCGCCTATTTAGTTTCGACTGTACAGTTGCTTTTAAATTAATATAACCGTACCTTGAATAAAAATTACATGGTTAAACATACATAGTTTTGTTACTTATGTGCTGGTTAGATTCACACCTCCGTCTTTTCCCGTTTTCCGTGGAATTTCCGGGTTTTTGAAGTTCTTGAATGGTCTCTAGAAGGGTCGTCTCGTGCAATCGACCAACAGTAATCGGCCATCATATTCACATCCCAACGTCCCTGATAGCGTTGTTCTGCATCTTTGAGATCCTGGTGAAACCTTTCACCTTGTACTTCACTGACAGCACCTAAATTTAGAGGGAAATAATCCAGATGCGAAGCTAAGAAATGAAGCTTAAGGCTCGTATTACAACCAAGTTCCTTAAACTTTACCAACATTTTCCTTACAATTTCTTTGTATTAAGGGTCCTTAATGTTGCCAAGGAATTTAGTCACTACATCTTTGAATGCGTTCCATGCCTCTTTCTCAATTTTGGTCATCGTGTCTGTGAAAATTTTATCCTTCATCTGTTTACGAATCTGTGGTCCATCAAATACGCCTTCTTTGATTTTTGCATCTAATAATGAGGGAAATTTAGTGGATAAATATTGGAAGCATAGGCTACTTTTATCTAATGCCTCGACATACAGTTTCATCAATCCAAATTTGATGTGCATGGGTGGAAGTAGAATTTTTTCACGGTCAATAAGACTTGCATTTAAGACATTTTTGGATTCTGGTTGTAGTTGTTTCCTTTCTGTCCAATTCACTGTATCCCTATGTTTATCCCGTGCTCTGCTATCCCATTTGCATAGGAAACAGGGAAATTTTGTATAGCCTTTTTGTTGTCCCAGCAACAATCCAATGATCTTCAAATCACCGCAAATTTGCCACCCATGCTCATGATATTTAATTTTTTCAAGCACCAACTTTAAGGTCTCGTATGTTTCAGACATTTTTGTGGAGTGTGCAAGTGGATGGATGCCAGAACATTTGTATTATGAAGCAAAACAGCCTTTAAACTTATTTTGGAAGAGTCAATAAAAACACGCCAGTTACTAGGATCATACTCTTTCTCTCCCAATCAACGTAGAAGATTTGAAACATCCGTACAAAATACAAGTTCATCTTCTTGAGTATAATACTGTCGGACTGTTCTCTTTGAAAGGAAACTGCTTTATCAGTCCATCATAAACATTGCATAAGGGCTGGAGCTTTTAACACGTCTGTTTATTCAAGTGGTCTAAGATGAAAGACAAACTCTCAACTGTCTTATCTTCAATCCTACATACCTCGCGGTCTGTTGTGTATCTGGGGGAGTTTGTTATGAATTTACCAGGAAATCCCCAACTACAAAATGAAAATTTAGACAGCAATAAACCTATAATAAAATGCAAACAATAACAAATCAAATCACATAATTGTATTCTAAAAAAAGTTGCGCGAGAACATCTCTCAACATTACATCTTAAGAATTCATCCAGATACGAAAACACCAAATTTCATCAAAACTAGACGTGATAGGAAAAAAATAGCATCAATTTCGGAATCAGGGCAGCGATTTCCATAAGAATTACATATTTTCTATGTTACCGCAAAATCATGTTGGCTAGTGTTATTTTAGCTGTTTCATAGAAGTAACAAAACTAAGTAGTTCTGACTCTAAAAGCATAATAAAGGCCCTAGATGGTATTTTTGCAAGATACGGGTATCCTGAGGTTCTCTCAACAGATAGCGGCACGAACTTCGTCAGTGCAGAGACGGAAAATTACCTGCAACAGTGTGGAATTCATCACAGAGTTACCCCGTTACACCCACAAGCAAATGGCACAGTGGAAAGACTGAACCCAGGGATAACTCAACGACTACAGATTGCCAATGCCGTGAAATTAGATTGGGAGTTAGAACTAAACAAGTACCTACTGATGTACCGGAACCATGAGCACCAGACTACAGGGGTTAGTCCGGCGGAGTTATTTTTTAACAGAAAATTGAGGGACAAAATTCCCGGTCTGGCCCCATACAAAACAGAAAAATTATTAGAAGAGGTGGTGGAACGAGACCTTATTCAAAAGTTTAAAAAGGGAGAATATGCGGACATTAGACGTGGGGGCTGAGAAAAATTATCAGAGGGCGACAAGGTTTTGATACGTAACCCCAAAGTAAACAAATTTTCAACCACATTTGGACCAACACCCTTGAAAGTCGTCAAGAAGAATGGCAGTGCTGTGACAGTAGAGACTTTGGATGGTAGACAAATAACTCACAACTCTACCTTCTTCCGGCCTTTTCATGAGCTGTTGTCTGAGGACGAGTCGGAGAGTGTGAAAGAGCAACCAGAGGAACCAGAAGAAGAAGAATATCAACCAGAGAGAAAGAAGAAGAAGAAGGGAGCCAAGAATCGGGACCGAGGCGAAGTCAACGGGAGAGGAAACCCCCAGGATTTTTGTCAGGCTATGATTTAAAGTAAAAAAAAAAAAGGGAGTGATATACTGTACTATCGATATATAGGAGATCAATGTGTGTGTTGTAAGATCAGGGAGAAGAGAATTGTTGTTTATGCTTTGGATGTAATGGCGACTGTCAATAAAGAGGTTGTTTATTTCGTATAAATCGCTAATTATTCAGTACAAACGGGGTCCACTCAGCCTTGGGAGGTCAACTGAGTAGAGGGGGGTTCGATTCCCTCCTCAGCCAGCTTCGAAGTGGTTTCCCACTTCTCCAGGTAAATGCTGGGATGGTACCTAACTTAAGGTCACGGCCGCTTCCTTCCCTCTTCCTTGTCTATCCCTTCCAAACTTCCCATCCCCCCACAAGGCCCCTGTTCAGCATAGCAGGTGAGGTACAGGTCATCCTCCCCAGTTGTATCCCCCGACCAAGAGTCTGAAGCTCGAGGACACTGCCCTTGTAGTGGTAGAGGTGGGATCCCTTGCTGAGTCAGAGTGAAAAACCGACCCTGGAGGGTAAACAGATGAAGATAAAGGATAACATAGCAACGACCAGCAATAAATTAGTAATAGCAACAACACATGCATCAAGGAAATAATATCATGAAAAATACACACAAAACGAGCAGAATAAAATATATCAGAGGGGAAATGAGTAGAACATAAACCGAAAATTCACAAAAATTTGCACAGCAAATTCACAATGACAAATAAAGGATAATATGACTCTGCCAACAAATAATAAAATAAGGTACTTACAGTCGTGAAGAGATATACAATAGCATTTTACCCATGCTGACCCACGCACCCATAACCATCGTCACCAAACAAAATTCATACTACGCTATCTTAGATATTATAATTTGTTTAAAACAGATACTGATATATATATAAAGACTAATCCCCAAACAGGATACTCAAAACAGGTCTAACCAATTCCAATTGAGTTGAGCCTCATCTCGCAAGATGAGAGGGAGGACATGGCTTCCAGCGTCCGTTTTCCTTTAGTCTTAACAGCGGAAAGCCGCTTTCCGAAGTAGCTCATGTGGTAGTGGTAATGTCTAGCGATCATTGTGCGCTCTGGAGATCGAGTCCGTACACAATTTTAGTTACATAAGTAACTGATAGAGGGCGTAAGAGTTCGCTTTGCCGTCTCATGCACAACACTTGCTGTCAACACGGAGAAATGTTTCAAAATAACACGATGACGATGTACTACAATAGTCTTATATGTAATGAGCAGGAGAAACTTAGTCAAATGTTCTATGCCTCTTATCCTTTAAGATGAGCCATGCCATACAGACACGTAATTTAATTATACGGTTTCATAAATAGAGTTTGTTCCCATATTAAATATATTGATACTGTCATAACGTCACAATGATGGGCTCACGACACTCAAAGGCATTTAATACCTAGCTGCCAGGTTTCAGTGAGGCTACCCCTAATCTGGAGAACAAATGCTTTTATTGCATTGTTACAGAAATACATTCCAACGGATTTTTTCGTTCCTCCAAAAACTGCAAGTGTAGTTACTGGAATGTAAAACCATTAACATTATCTATTAAAAGAGTTTACTAAAAACAGCTTTGGCAAATATGTCTGCCCGTTTAACTGGACCGATTTGTTTATTTTTGTTTTATTCTCTCCGGAATTACCTCCCAGTGAATCAGGAGACATTGCTAGGTCTCTGAGTTCAGCGACTGAGTAATCATGAAATCAAATCATTAAATGATCACTCCAATAAAAAATTAAATGGCGTATGGCTTTTAGTGCCTGGAGTGTCCGTGGACAAGTTCAGCTTGCCAGGTGTAGGTCTTTTGAATTGACACCCGTAGGCAACCTGCGCATCGTGATGAAGATGAAATGATGATGATGACGTCACACCCAGCCCCTGTGCCAGCGCAATTAACCAATTATGGTTAAAATTCCCGACCCTGCCGGTAATCGAACCCAGGACCTCTGTGACCAAAGGCCAGCACACTAACCATTTAGCCATGGAGCCGGACATCATTCCAATAATTGCAGGCGAAGGCTTACCCTAACCTGCAATACATTCTGTACTTAGCAGGTTGTTAAGCGAGGACACTTTCATGAAAATGTTGATATATGTGATTTTCATACTTGGTAATGTCATTGCATCTAGCCATGTTTGATCACTACCTCATTCGGGACAAATATTTCAGGTTCCCTAAGGGAATCAACATCTATATCATGATTACTGCCTGTCCAAACTGAGAGTATACACTTCCTCTGATGATGGAAGAATACTATTTCCTGCTAGATACTCTTTGATTCCCTAACCTTTCCCAGCTTCCAGATATATTCAACAGATGGCAGAGTGTTCCTAATAACTTACATGCTGCTAAGAGAAAAATAAGTCTACGTACAAACAGACCCCACCGTAACATATGGCTTAGATATTATCTGGGAAAGCCTATCGAAGGATAACCTAGCTACACTAGAAAGAGTGAAGGCCATATATCTTAAAAAAGTTCTCTGCCTGGAGAAAAGTGCTCCTTCGAGACTAACCTATGAGCTCACAAGACAACCATTCTATATGAGGGAACTGTGATTAAGAATACCATTGGCTTCTACGCCGTGGCGGTGGGCTCTCAGGAGCACATGAGCACGTGAACACCCAGTTTTAATATATCTTTACGCATTCATGGATAATTTAAAACTTTCCTTTCTTTCAACCTGATTTCGGCAATTGATCGAAAGCATTCGACTTATATCGAAGCTCCATTACACCGACAGTTGTTCGTTTTGACTGACACTGCAGCGAGCACACTGGATAATGCACTATTGTGCTGAAGACTATACGAATATGCAAAGCAGATGACGTCATGGTTTATGCACTGATATTCCCATTAGTGAGGAGCACGGTAAGGTACGTGCCTTGCCGACTAGAGCCACCCTCAAACCAGTGGCAGTATTACAGTTGACCATAAGGGTCAGCCACCTCCCCTATTGTGGTTAGCCACAGCCACCCAGGAGCTACTATTGCATTACATTACAGACAGATTCCGCTAGTAATTCTGAATAGGCATTTTCTAGCTCATTGTGAACAGGTGTTCATAATTGTGGGAAGAATTTTGCTTTACCTTGTGATTGGAAAATTTTTAAAGTGAAATTTATTTGAGTGTTGTGTTTTGCTTCTCGGTTTGTAACCATGGTATGCTTTGTGTAAGAGGAAATTAATTCAGTTCACGTAATTTTAACCAGCGAAATATTAACCTATCAGGAGAAGTTAAAAATTAAAAGGCTTGGACTGGACAGACCAGATTTGTAATACCAATAGGTTACATTCTTGCCTTAAGTGTCAGCCATTTTGTTGATTTGCCACCAATATCACGGTAGTCATGGAGAAGATAGATACTATGTACGGCTTCGTAAACCTCTAAGATGTATGGCCTTCCCGATGATCCTAAGACACAGAGTCTACACTTCTGATTGCGGGAACAATGTTGCTCAACGTCCGCAGGTTTTTTACCTAACATTACCCTACACTTGTCCTCCGGGTACATAAATAAATACATTAGCGATTGATTAATGCAGGAACCAAATATCTCCCGGGATAAGGAGATAAACTTCCATCACATTCCAACCGCCTTTTTTTTGGTGGAAGATTTGGGCACTCTCTTGTCCAAGGGGTAAGAAATCGCCTCTAAAGGCGGATGAGCTACTGGTTAGCCAATGGCATGGGAATGCAGAAAGCAACTACTGTATTCAAGATCCAAATGTACACTGACTGACAGAGCAAATACAACACCAAGAAGGAGTGGTTCGAAAGGGATGAAAGTTGGAGAAAAAACAGAGACGGCACGGACGAATAATTGATGTTTATTTCAAACCGATATGCAGGTTACACAATGCGCATGGCATCGACTCAGTAGGATGTAGGACCACCGCGAGCGGCGATGCACGCAGAAACACGTCAAGGTACAGAGTCAATAAGAGTGCGGATGGTGTCCTGAGGGATGGTTCTCCATTCTCTGTCAACCATTTGCCACAGTTGGTCGTCCGTACGAGGCTGGGGCAGAGTTTGCAAACGGCGTCCAATGAGATCCCACACGTGTTCGATTGGTGAGAGATCCGGAGAGTACGCTGGCCACGGAAGCATCTGTACACCTCGTAGAGCCTGTTGGGAGATGCGAGCAGTGTGTGGGCGGGCATTATCCTGCTGAAACAGAGCATTGGGCAGCCCCTGAAGGTACGGGAGTGCCACCGGCCGCAGCACATGCTGAACGTAACGGTGGGCATTTAACGTGCCTTGAATACGCACTAGAGGTGACGTGGAATCATACGCAATAGCGCCCCAAACCATGATGCCGCGTTGTCTAGCGGTAGGGCGCTCCACAGTTACTGCCGGATTTGACCTTTCTCCACGCCGACGCCACACTCGTCTGCGGTGACTATCACTGACAGAACAGAAGCGTGACTCATTGGAGAACACGACATTCCGCCATTCCCTCATCCAAGTCACTCTAGCCCGGCACCATGCCAGGCATGCACGTCTATGCTGTGGAGTCAATGGTAGTCTTCTGAGCGGACGCCGGGAGTGCAGGCCTCCTTCAACCAATCGACGGGAAATTGTTCTGGTCGATATTGGAACAGCCAGGGTGTCTTGCACATGCTGAAGAATGGCAGTTGACATGGCGTACGGGGCTGCCACCGCTTGGCGGCGGATGCGCCGATCCTCGCGTGCTGACGTCACTTGGGCTGCGCCTGGACCCCTCGCACGTGCCACATGTCCCTGTGCCAACCATTTTCGCCACAGGCGCTGCACCGTGGACACATCCCTATGGGTATCGGCTGCGATTTGACGAAGCGACCAACCTGCCCTTCTCAGCCCGATCACCATACCCCTCGTAAAGTCGTCTGTCTGCTGGAAATGCCTCCGTTGACGGCTATACACGTGTCCTGTGGCACACGACAACATGTTCTACAATGACTGTCGGCTGAGAAATCACGGTACGAAGTGGGCCATTCGCCAACGCCGTGTCCCATTTATCGTTCGCTACGTGCGCAGCACAGCGGCGCATTTCACATCATGAGCATACCTCAGTGACGTCAGTCTACCCTGCAATTGGCATAACCCTTTCAGACCGAGTACGCACAATTGTGCGGGTTCGTATTTTAGTTATCCCTGACCGTATTTGATGTTTTTTCGGCGCTACACCGGACTGCAGTGATTGTGCAGGACACGTGGCGTGTATTTCAATTGATTTTAGTATGCGCTTGACTGCCAGGGCGAAGGAAGAAGAGTTTAAAAAGCACAGTTGATCGGCGAGATGGCAGGAAGCAGTAGTGCCGAAAGTAAGTATTTATTTACTGCGTTTATATTAATCTAGAAGCTTTACTGAATACCGAAATATATTCAATGAAGTGTGTACATTGGTTAGTGAACGTAAATTTTGAAGCTACACCATCGTACGTGATACAACAAGGTTTTGAATTTTGATACGCACACTTGTGTGGGTCCTGTTTTTCGGATGTTAGTTTTTATTTTGTAAAATAAACTATTAATATGTGTATTGAGGAGCATTTTAGTCAGTTCTTGACTTACAAACAAAAATTCACACCTCCAGTTTTCTTTCAGGTCTGAAAGGGATAAAGTTCTGACCACTCCTTCTTGGTGTTGCATTTGCTCTGTCATTCAGTGTATTTCTCTAGTTACACATCATGGTTGTGTTCAAAAACAAATGTTCCGAAGTTTCAAGTTCGGGGGGGATAGTTTTGATCAATGCTGCAACAAAGACGATGTTATTATTGAATAATAGTATAAAGATAAGCACATGGAATGTGAAGACGATGGCTCAGGCTGGTAAAATAAACAGTGCAATCCAAGAAATGGAAAGAATGGACATTAAGATTATGGGAGTAAGTGAAATGCGATGGCCAGGTTCAGGTTCCTGTAACATTAATGAACACAGAGTTTACTACTCAGGAACATCTAATGGACAGTATCAGTCTGGAGTAGGATTTATAGTATCGAAAACAATCGCAGAGTGTTTCACCAATTTTGTACCTGTTTTGGAGAGAGTAATGTTGCTTCAAATAAGTGCTCTACCTGCACAGCTGAACATTATTCAGGTCTATGCTCCAACAACAGACCATAGTGATGAAGAAGTTGCAGAATTTTACTCCCAAATCACAGGTGTTTTACAACAACTATTGAAGAAAGATCTTACTATAATCATGGGTGATTTTAATGCCAAGATTGGAAGGGGATCTGACGGCGACATTATAGGTCCCTATGGACTTGGTGAAAGAAATGAGAGAGGCGAAGTACTTAGTGCATTTGCAGGAGAATGGAAATTTGTAATAACCAACACATTCTTCACACTACCACCCAGACGTCTCTATACCTGGAAATCCCCAGGAGATTCAGATGAAATTGTTACCCGGAATCAGATTGATTATGTCTTGATAAATCAAAGGTATAGAATAGCTGTATTTCAATGACAACATATCCAGGTGCTGACATTAACTCAGACCACGTCCCCCTAGTTGGTGTCTTTAAAATCAAAATGAAAAGATTTCAGAAGAAAAGAGTCAAAATGTATGATATCCGAAAATTGAAAGAACCTTCCATAAGAGAAAATGCAGGAGTCCATCTCAATAATGAACTTACGTCTCTGTCAGGTAACTTGTGCACTGAAGAGAAAATTAAAAGAATAAACTCTATAGTGGAATCCGTTAAAGAGGAGCATTTGAAACCTAATGTGACCAAAAAGAAGTCGTGGATGACCGAAGAAATACTTGAAATGATGGACAGAAGGAGGAGAGTGAAAAGTAACCCTGATGAATACAGGAATATCAATAAGGAGATCAGGAAACGGATACGAGAAGCTAAGGAAACAGAAATACAGGAACAGTGCAGTGAAATAGAGGAATTACAACTGAAGCATGACAGTTTCAATGTTCACTGAAAAGTCAGAGAGGTGACTGGGAAATACAAATCAAGAACAAGGAACAGGTTGGTGAATAGTGAAGGGAAAATAATCGTTGGACAAGAGGAGCTAAAACACACATGGAAAACATACGTAGAACAATTATTTTATGACAATCGTCCTGAACCTCCTGAAGTAAACTGCGAAAGTGGACCTAGAATTCTGATGGAAGAAGTACAAACTGTGATAAATGGAATGAAAGGTGGTAAATCACCTGGCCTTGACAATGTAAATTCCGAAATTTTAAAGCTTCTCTGTGAAGATAATTTAAAATGGTTGACTGCATTATTCAACGACATCTATGACTCTGGTTGCATTCCATGGGATTGGCTTAAATCTGAATTTATTACATTGCCCAAAAAACCCAGTGGTGGGTACAGGACCATCAGCCTCATGAGTCACTTACTAAAGATATTTCTGAGGATCATTCACCGAAGAATATACAAGATCTGTGAAGAACAAATTTCTCCTACACAATTTGGTTTCAGAAATGCATTTGGTACGCGTGAAGCATTGTTTTGTATCCAGGTGCTGTTTCAAAGGTGCAAAGACGTGAATTGCAACATTTATGCCTGTTTTATTGATTACCAGAAGGCTTTCGACAGAGTAAAACACCAGAAGATCGTAGAAATCTTAAAAAGCATTGGTTTGGATGACAAGGACCTGCGTATAATAGTAAACTTATATTGGAACCAGTCAGCTTCTGTGAGGTTGGACAAATACGGAGGACACAGACATTCTACGAGGTGTACGGCAGGGTTGTATATTATCCCCACTGATTTTCAACATCTATTCAGAATGCATCTTTAAGGAAGCTCTTGATGAAGTGGAGATGGGAGTGCTCTTAAACGGCAAATATATCAACAACATCCGATATGCCGACGACACAGTCGCCTTTTCTGATAGTGAGGATAGTTTACAGTACCTTGTAGATAGACTTACACAAAAGAGCTCTGAATATGGTCTAGATGTCAATACTAAAAAATGTAACCGTAGGACTTCGAGCGTGTACATAAATAAAAATAATACTAGAAATAGTAAATAACATAATAATAATGAGATAATAATAATATAGAAATAATAATGATAATGAGATAGGAAAATGACGCAGTGGCGGAGAATTCATATAAACCAAATACAGGGAACACTTACAGGCCTAAAAATGACAACTAAGACAGGATAGTGGAACGTGCTGGGAAGCCCTATCTATGAGGTCCATGGGAACGTATGAAGAAAAGACTTACAAGAAACACCCTCTAGCTCAACTATATTAAAAATGACAAGAAGGTTTTACAAAATACAGTTCCACGACACGGAAACAAGACATACTTAAGTAACTTAACATAAAATTTGATTTAACAATGAAGGGGATGCTACATTAAAGGTATAGTTTAAAGCGAAAGTATATAATGGATGAAAGAATTGAAAGTACGGCAATTGGAACCTAGGGTAAACTCGGACACATCAAATTAAACTTTTAAGATGACATTAAGCGAAGAAAGAATGAAACACAAAAGGAATTAAACTAAATGAAACGAAACCGGAAAACATTGAGAATAACATTGCAAAAACACTGAAATAACACTTACCGCGGAAAGATGGAGCTCCTGAGGGTAGTAGCCCTCGAGCGCGAACGCTCGCTTGGGCGGTCGGATGGAAATTGACGCCGAGCTCACGCATCATTTTTCCCAAGCCGGTAGGAAGACCGGAAATGGCCCGATTACAATCAACCAATAAGATCAAACTTACCCTAGATTCCTTGACCTTTTTGCCAATAGGAAATCTCGTGACCATATATGGTCATTTTAACATCGTTAGCAATTGCACAAGTTCTGGAACATTACGATTACAACACCAAAATTTCATCATAGGAAACCACACGTGTGGTACAGGTACAGGATGCTCCAAAATAAATCACCTTACAAATTTTACATCAGATTACATAAAAATTACATTTAAACAAAATCACTTCAAAACACTTTTGCATGTTGCAATGTTCATACAGTTCAATATTTCTTGCCGTTACATAAAATTCCAGTAGAGTCCAGAGTTGCAAAAAATTAAATCCTTCAGACAAATAAAAAAATTAAAATTTACATTTCCAAACACACTGTAGTTTCAGTTCTCCGTACCACCAACCGGTGACATTCTCCTCCTCCCAACGTCGAGCTCTGCTCGACAAATAATTACAGAAAATAACAAAATTTAAATGAACTTAAAAGGGAGGCTTAATGGAGATTTGAAGATTCTCTCAACGCCACAAATTGCACCATAGCGCCTTTCTATCTTCGTTCTCTTCAGGAACGTCCTTACAGGCAAAAACAAATAGAGCGTTGGTATCGCTGTCAAACGAAGTCGCTGACCGTGGCCGTTGCCAACGTCTCCATCCCTATTGCAGTCCAACCATTGCTCACTTACAGCCTCGGCACAGCCCACCCAACTTAGTGAACAGGTCCATAACTGGCGAAGGTAGGTGGCACAGCACAGACTACTGCCACTATTAAACAGCTTTCCATTCCACCATCAGACATTAGTGGCCAATAGGTGCGTTGCAGACTCCAAATAGATATCCCAGGTCGAAAAGTCAGTGACATAGCGGTAACTGGAACATAAACATACGCAGCAGAAATTTGGAACTGAAGAACTTAGGCCACTGGCCTGAACTATCGAAGAACTAACAGTTGAGTTCCGAGGGTGGGATTTTGGTGTTTTTTCATTAACAATAACAAGCCTCCTTAGGGAGATTCCCTCTCATGTTTCTGGGAAACCCCAGCCCTCCTGGCAAGTGCTATTTCAGAATTTCAAAATTTAGGAAAATTAAAAAAACTAAAAGAAAATTTGCCAGAGTTTACCCTAGTGCCAAAAACATAATAAAATCCCTAACTAACCATGAATAAACTTCTAAACTTACCCCAACAGACATTACATTAAATTATATCTAACATGATTATAAATAACCCTTCCCATTACAACTAACATGACTTAACTAAATTATTAACTATAAAACCCATAAAATGGTACGCACCAATTAATTAAAATTTGCTTACAACTAATTCCTTATAACTACCAAATTAAGTTACCGTGTGCATTCTTAATCACCCAACATTAAGGAACAGAACGAAACTAATAAAAGGAAGAATTTAGAATGTTACAAGGGAACTCGAAACCGAGAAATAATTAATTATGTTAGCTTGCAACCACTTTCAATGAATTGAATAGTAAGTCACTATTTATTTACCATGTCATGTACTCATGAAATTTTTACATAGATAAACTCACATTACGTATTACGTGTCACACCAGTCAAATTAAGGCACAATAAAGCCAGGAATACCAAATGAAAATCATATTACTTTATCAACAGGAACTCAAAAATGAAAAACCAAAGCGATGCGAGAGTGCACATGCAGACATCCAACTCACTGATATAAGAAATAAAAAAAGGTACAAGTACAACCTTCATACCAGAGATTACCAGATAACTGCATGACACACAAGACTACCAAGCTTATCTGTCCTTCGACATACACACAAACAACACCAAACCACCAAAACAAGTGCGACGATCCCTGAATCAGCATAACCAACGAATGGTAAAAGGCACGGACGACCTCAATACTGACTCTCATCACATGACATACAAACACAGTACACATACATACACAAAAACACCCGTGCTATGACACATCAAGAAGTACCCACAAAATAAAAGGACAGAACATCAGAACATGACCTCAAGTACCCTTGAACTTATCACACGACAATGAGACTCTTAGGGCCAATATCGTACTCCTAAGAGAGGAATGGCCTCTCAGCACCTAAAGCTCTAAGTCTCAGTACACACACACATATATCCCAACCCAAGGCACAATTATATTCAAAATCGTAGGACAGATACAGCACAGCTACAAATTTAGAACCGTACTCAGTATACAGAATCCCATACTTCTACAAACTGAGTACATAAATTTAGAAGACACGAACCCGTAATGCAAGAAATTTTTAATATAGATAAAACCGAACAAGACAAAACAAGCAGAAAAATTAACTGAATGGCTTAGCTAAATTACAATACCCTCAAAATTTCACCAGAGACAAATTTAAAATAACAGAAATAAAATCTTGGCCATCTGCAGACCTACTATGAATTTAACAACAATTTATAGCTCAGCATAAGGACACCAAAATGAACATTTGCAGAAAATCTTCCTAGTATTCATTCTACAATAACAAGGGACATCATTTTCCATCTAGGCACCTAATACCAAGAAAAAGATTACGAGGAATCTCATACCAGCTACACTAGATTTCGAACATGTCACGAGCACAAGTGCAGATCCGTAACCCGTCAAATTTTGCCCAAAATGAGCCTCAGCATTACCGGTACCTGGTCTAAAGATATGGTGAAAACGTGTCACCCTATGAGCCTATCCAAGTCCTCATAGAATCCTCCCTAGCAAATATAGGAATACACGGGTAAATAACTATACGTGACAAGGAAACAGACACTTACACGATGGAAAAGCACCAAACAAACTAGGAAACTTTCGAAATTAGCAGCTAGTTGGGAAACAATCACCAAAATAGTCCCATACCTACTTGGAAACGAACAAAGATCCAGCAAAAGACCAAAAACAACACATGACCGGAAATTTAAATATATACTGAGCTAAAATACAACGTAAAATTACTTTAGAAGATCACACACATAGAATAGTACTGTGCCCGTTCGCACGTCCACGACAGATTACAAAATGGCGCCGACCGAAGGTATGGGCCATGTAATCTATTGCAATCAAGGAATAGTCGCCTGTTATGATGACTCAGAGGGCCATATACGTCACGGAATGGTCAAGTATTCGAGTAAAACGGACAGTGGACGGTCTACAGTATTGTTTAAAAAAAAATAGAAAAAACATTATTATTAAAAAATCTTCATCTTGAATTTTCACGACAACGAGAGCGGACGCAATCACCGTCAGCGGAATAATCCTTGAGCAGAAGCAAAGGATCGCGCATAAGAAAGAAATATTTCAACGATTGAATAAAAATAAAGATTAAGTTTTCGTCTAGATTCAAAAGCAGTTCAGACGAAAATAAACGTACTGAAGTCGTTACATACGAAATTGCAGATACGTCGAACAACTACGAAGAAAAAATAAAAATAAATAAATTAAGGATTAAAGACGTCAGAGAAGAATAGCATAAATGGCTGTATACTGCAATATAATCTTCAACTTTGAGACTGACAAGAAGATGATCAAGATGATGTGCTAAATTCACATGATGGACCGACCTGGGAACAATTCATCTTACCTTACGACCAGGCAATGACGAGGAAGGCGACGGGTAACCATCCGACCGATCCATGACGAAGGAAGGCAACGGGAATCCAGATAGTACTTCCAGAACGAAGGAGCGGATGACGTACCAGATGTCTAACCCGTGACCGAACCGAAGACCCAACTACATCCAATGGGAACGGAACAGCTGGACCAGGGACAACCATGAGCGAGCTAAGTCATTCATAATATTTTGTTGCATAATTTTGGTTTGCCTACACATGTACCTTAGGTATGTGCCGATGGGCTAATTGTAGACCGATAAATATCGCAATGCAAGTGAGGATTACCAACGATGTGTGAGATAATTAAGTTCGTAGTTACGATTTAGTAATATAGCAATAGTTTATGCTATATCGACCAGAATACTTGTAGGAAGCTTGAGGTTTGAAGAGAAATGTGAAACAGCTGATTGAAATGACATACTGGGAGATTATAGAGATTTCATTGAAGTAATGCTTAAAGTTGACGTCACGAATGGTTGTGCGCGGTGTAGAAAGAAACAAATGGAATTACGCATTGTTTGGTTCATAGAAAGGGCAATGAACTCGTCCGTAGGTAATGAGAATCTGCGATTTGTAAATGTTATTAAGAAACAGTGTGGTATTTAGACGTAGTCGTAATGTTGGGAACGCGATATATTATTATGGAGGCTACGGTGTTAATATTAAATGGATGTTGTAATAAGAATATGATTATGGTAATTGGATGGAAGATTCGAGTTATGTATAGTGATTTGAGATGGTTTTACGCGATGCAGGACCATCGTGTACCTGCAAGTTAAGATATGCCACACAACAAGATTATTTTATGATTTATTTGCGTAAGAGTGCCCACACCGCTGGAGCTACACAAGCCAAGGTACGAACTGGATTTACTATTATAGATATATGCTCGTGACGTAATCGTATGGCAGTGTAGATGATTATAATGAACATTAGAATACTACGATTCTTTGAATAGCTGTAGTTAACCAGATGCATTACGACACCGATATACATGAGATTTTGTTTTCTAAACCTCGTGGCATAGCACTTCATAGTAACTGCATGAGAGAAAGGTAGCTTGCATTGTAGTTGAATGTTATTGAAAAATAACTAAAGAAAGGGACATTGAACCTAAAAGGACATGTGTAAGACAGCCAAAGATTATGTTGAAAATTAGTTAGATAGCTAGATCGATTGATATTCTCCGTTTTGAACGTATATTTCTTTAACGAACTTCAGCTAGGGAAAGGCTATCCCCCTGTGGGTGGGGGCGGTAGAATAACACCCACGGTAACCCCTGCCTGTCGTAAGAGGCGACTAAAAGGGGCCCCAGGGGCTCTGAACTTTGGAGCGTGGATTGGCGACCACGGGGCCTTTAGCCGAGTCCTGGCATTACTTCCACTTACTTGTGCCAGGCTCCTCACTTTCATCTATCCTATCCGACCTCCCTTGGTCAACTCTTGTTCTTTTCCGACCCCGACGCTATTAGGTTTGCGAGGGCTAGGGAGTCTTTCATTTTCACGCCCTTCGTGGCCCTTGCCTTTCTTTGGCCGATAACTTCATTTTTCGAAGTGTTGGACCCCTTCCTTGTTTCCCTCTGATTAGTGTTAAATAGAGGATGGTTGCCTAGTTGTACTTCCTCTTAAAACAATAATCACCACCACCACTCCTAGGGAAAAGCTAGAGTAGGAGCCGTATTTACCAGGCACTAGGAAAGAATGCCTTAGTTCGTAAGAAGTTTTCCATGCATAACGAGATCGATGCAACAAAATCATGACTTCGGATTTTCACTCGAACTTATCTTAATATACTCAGATCTATTTTTCGTTTTCCTTTAATTTATTCATAACTACTTAAATGTATTCCAAGTTATTCAGACTTAACTTATTAGTGTATTTGAGATGCATTTCGGCTGGATATTGTATCCAAGTGAGACTGGTAAAATCAGACTAAAGAAAGTGAACTATCGGAACTAGTTAATTGTGTCGATGTTATACTACATTCCAATTGCGAGGTGGACCTCAAATGTGTCCAGTGATCTATTGTAAGTGTGTAATATTTAATTTCTACTTCACAAAGGAACTGATCGTTTTAATAATTTAAAATACTGAATATTATTTTTCGTTTGTTTATACGAGCCAGCGCTGACTCATTCTCACACTTATTTTCAGTTAATTTTAAATAATGCGACGCATAATATGGTAATTTAATGATTTAATATTTTATTAATAAATATCTTGTTATTTTTCTATAATTGCTGGTGTCCTGAATTCTTTAATTACTGTCTAGTTTGTAAGTTAATTAATGGCTAAGAAAGGTACCGTGTAATTAAGTGTTCATTTAACCATGGTAAGTTCCCTCGAAGTCAATACTCTGATAAGGTTGTCGGCGATGATTATTATAATGTCGTGAGTAACGATAGGTGTCACCCGTGAGTTGGAATTCTCTTGAACTCACGTAAAGCGAATTCTACAGTAAGATTACATGTCTTACTTGCCATAAGTAAACCCTGAGGTATCCGCTGAGCGACTCCATTTCGTCAAACTAGGCTGCCCAACGACGAGTAAGAAAATGGAGGTATCGGGTAAAGAATGTTAATCCGCCTAGCGGTTACATTTAATTGTCGCACCAACGTGGGCCAGAAGAGAAAGACACCGCGGGAGTGTAATACATTTAACTGCCGTATCAACGTTGACCAGAAGAGAAAGACACCGTGGGAATATGATACATTTAATTACCACACCAACATTGACCAGAAGAGAAAGACACCGCGGGACCATTACATTAATTATCGTTCCAACGTGGATGGTTAAAGAGGAATACCCGAGAAAGGAAAATAAAGGAGCGCCAATAAGTGCTTACATTTAATTGATCTCCAATGTGGCGCAGAAGAGAAAGACACCGCGGGATCGTCAAGAAAGAGATTGAATATCAGTATATTTAGCTAGCTCCCATACTGCAGGCGAGAAGAGAAGATACCGTGGGAACGTATTATAATGGAATACAATAAGTATAGATAGTCTTGATCAACATAGATAGTAATATGTAGAGGTATTGTATGGAAAGGATTTATGAGGATTGTAACATTTGCAAGTCATATGACGAGAGTTAGTGAAAGTGAAGTAGGTGTAATATATGAGTATACAGTTATATCAGATGAAATGGTCAATGTTGAGGAGTAAATGAGAACTGTCAAATGTTTATTTTTTTCTGCTCATGTTAATAATAAGTTAATTTTAAGTTATTTTTAATGAATACTGCACATGTTAAAGACTACGTAGGCTTGTGAATATTGAATGTTGGTTAGATGACACATAGTAATAATTTATTTTCTTCCTTGAGATCAGTTCCGGAGTGAACTCAAAATGATAAAATCCGAACTCATGGTCTAGTTGTTCATGGTCTACCTGGTAAGATGATGCTGTTCTCCAGCAAGGTCCATCCATATCATAAGTGATTGGAAACAAGAAACTTTAAGCTAGTGCACAATAGTGACATAAGAGACTATTTTAGCATAAGTAGATTAAGAAATTGTGGATTGTGTTATATATATATATGTGTGTGTGTGTTTATATCCTGTGAACTTAGAGAATTGCTAGGAAACTTAGAGAACCTTAGGAAAATAGAGAAACTGTTAGGAATTTAGAGAAAGCATACTAAATAGAATTACATTTAACGGAAAATGGCGATGCAAGGAAGAGTACAGACCAGAAGGGGACAGGAAGAAGAAATGAGAGAAATACAGGAAAGACATGAGGGGACCCCGATATGGTTCCTAGAATATTTGAAAAAGCAGGAAGAAGAAAAACAGAAAGAAAAAAAGAACGCGAAGAAAAGGAGAGGAAGCGGGAAGAAGAAAAACTGAAAGAGAAAAAGGAACGCGAAAAGGAAAACAGAAGGAGAGAAAGGAACGCGAAGAGAAGGAGAAAAGGCAGGAAGAAGAAAGACGGAGAGAGAAACAAGAACGTGAGAATGAAAGGAAAAGGCAGGAAGAGGAGAAGGAAAGAAGACGAGCAGAAAAGGAACGAAGATTAGAAGAATGGCAACATAAACAGGTTGAGGATAGAGAAAAGGAGATACAGGAATTATATGAGAAGCAAGTTGAAGAAAGGAGAAAAGAACGCCACGAACTAATACAGGACTTGGACAAGAAACAGGAAGAGTGGCAACTGAAGCAAAAGGAGACTATGGAGGAAATCGTTAGCAGAATAGAAAGCGAACATAAAGGGATGATTCAAGAATTAAAAGGGAAAGAGGAAAAGATGACTGAAGAATTTTTTGGAGTTAGAAATGAAATGCAAGGTTTGCGTGCCTAATTGACCGAAACAATGGAAAATAAAAATAAAGAGATGCGAGAGGAGATAAACAGAATGAGAGCAGAAGTGGCACAGAATCCGAATATCATCACAGCACAGGTGGATGAAGAAATTGCCAAACTGACTAACAAGCTGGAGGAAATCAAAAGCAGTAATGAGAAGAAATGGGAAGAAGTAAACGAAATAAAGAAAAGGGTAACAGAAGGGCAGGAAACTATGAAGAGGTTAGAAGAAGAGAAGATAAATGAAATAGCGAAGGGCATGGAAGGACTAAGCCTTAAATAACAAGACTTAGTAGGAAAATTTAATCGTGCTTCAGACCAGGTAGCTGACAAAATAAACGAACTGAAGGAGAAAATAGAAAGTGATAAGGCTGATTCTGAGCGGAAGATAGAGAAGACCGATGAGGAAGTGAAGCAAATAAGGAAAGAACTTCAGGAGATGAGGGTAGAAAACCAATCGGCGAAATCCGTATTTTCGAACTCAAGCGAACGGCAAAGAGTTATGGAAACACAAGTACAAGAAAGAGAAAACACACCTTCAGTAATAATCGACTCGAACAGGCGAGATACGGAAATGATGAACGGAAGCAACCAGAGTGATAGCACTCCCATTATTAACATCATTAAGAATTATGATGATCGACCCAAACACTTCGACGGCTCAGCGAAGACCTCTCCCAAACAATTCCTTAGAGATATCGAGGAATACTTTAGGGAAGGGAGAATACAGGAGGATAAGAAATTACGCATAATCGAGAAGCACTTAGATGAGAACCGAATATATGGTTTCGAGCATTTAAATACAGCTTTCACACTTACGATGAATTCAAAGCTGCTTTTCTGAGAAAATTCTGGGACTCAGAAATACAACAGCAGTTGAGATTGGAGCTCTACTCTAGGGAATTTTCTAATGCAGGGCAAACACGCTACTCCGATTTCTTTTCTTACCAGTTTCACCGTTTCCAAGACCTAGATTGCGCACCGAGTGAGTTAGAGGCGATCAAGACTATACAGAGACAACTACCGTTAGAGGTGCAGAGGTTGTTAGCCGCCACGGATATACAGACCGCTATAGACATGGAAAAACGGCTGAGGCAGATTGATATGACTTCATCATGCCTGGTAGAAAGAAATCCCAGAAATATTAGGCAAGTAGAGGCGATCAACACCATGAGCCATGAAAGCACGAGTGGTAGAGTGAGCAAGTCTGATCAAGACAGGACGGAGAATCATTTTAACACTCAAGATAAAGCACGAAAAAGACATTGTTGTCGATGCAGCGGAGAGCAACCTGCGAGATGGGAACCAAGAGATAACAGAAGTAACCAACAATACAGGAATATCATTCGTTATAATAGAAATAGGAGCCAACCGTATCCTAGAAACAGAAGATGGTATAATGAAAAACGACGGCCCAATGAATATAACAGAAATGAAGAAAACAAAAGATACATACAAGAGCTGAGAGAGCAAAGGCAAAATAAGACCCGGTGGGAGGATGCCATTAGAGACAAAGACATCAATGGAGACCTCGAAGGAGCAGATAGTCTCGAGCTCCAAGATTACAAGAGGAAAAGAGAAGAGGAGAGATGGAGAGAAAATAATACGCAAAGGGGTACGACCGATTCCGAGCCATCGAAAAAAAAAACGCCGATGGAACAGTAACTCAGCAGGTAGATGTAAATAGTCAGGAAAACAAAAACTTTATCAAAATTCGCAGTTGGATAATAACACAATTTGATCACTGGGACATCCGACCTGAAGACTTGGTTCGAGATGAGACATGCGACACCAAGGAACCAGTATTTAAATTGCCAGTAATACTAGTTAGGGTAGCAGATATCAAGATATATTGTTTGGTTGATTCCGGAGCCAGCATCAGTGTCATGTCAAATGCGTTATTTCAAGAATTGTCAAAGAGAATGGAAATACCAATAATACCCGTATCTGGAGTTAAGATCAGGGGTGTCATACCAGATAAATCGGTAGAATGCAAGACTCGAGCATTTCTAACAATAAGAATGGGCAGACACGAGTTCGAACACCCATTTCTGGTAATGAAGAAGATAAAATACAGTATAATATTCGGAATAGACTTCATGATGGCTTCCCAAATGACTATAGATATGGAACGTTATGAAATTCGATTCCCTATCAGAGAGAATAATGGGAATAAAATAGTAGAAACGATCCAACTTAATGATACGTTACAGCCTGAGGAATACCTGAAGATTGAGGGAAAGGAAGTCGACTTATTAAGTAAAGAGGATCCAGTCTTGGTAGAGAAAGACGATGAGCAGCAATTAGACATCGAAATGGCAAATAGGATCGAAGAAATCATAACCATGGAGGAAGAAAATAATGAAAAAACAGAGATCTGGGAGGCACTTGCTCAAGCCGACGTACCATCAGAAGGAAAACGAGTACTGTACGGAATTATCAATAAATATATCGACGTTTTCGATGATAAACCAGGGCAAATACCGAACTTCAAGTACAAGATAATAGTGAATGACTGGACTCCGTACAAGGGCAAAGTATATGACGTACCGGAGAAGTACTTCAGCGAAGTGAAGACGATTATCCAGCAAATGTTAGACGATGGAATAATCATGAAGACCACCACACCCTACGTGAACCCGATCGTAATTGTAAGGAAAAACAACGGGAAACTGAGAGTGTGCCTAGACGCTCGTGGTATCAACGGAAGGCTAATTCCTGAATATAATAGGGCTCCTACGATCAAGGAGGTAGTAAAGAAATTTCGAGGTCAGAGGTACTTTACGACCATGGACTGCACGGCCTCTTTCCATCACATTGTCCTCGAGGAAAGGTCACGGTTGTTAACCGGGTTTATGTTCAACAACCAGACGTATGCCTACTGGCGTCTTCCATTCGGATTAAAGAATAGTTCTGCCGTTCTGGTAAGAGCATTGGACAGAAGCCTTACTAGCGAAGTGAAGGAATTTATTAACTGTTATATCGACGACATAGTTTTCGGAAGTTCCACTTTTGAAGAGCATTGCATTAACCTAGAAAAATTGCTCAAAAATCTGCAGAAAACTGGTTTCAAAATAAATATCTCGAAGTCACGATTTTGCCAAAGCCAAGTACTTTTTGTCGGACACATAATCGATGGCGAGGGAATAAGACCTAACCCTGTCAAGATTAAAGCTATTTGCGAGTTTCCTCGGCCGACAAAGGTCAAGCACGTCAGACAATTCCTAGGAATGACGGGATTTTTCTCAGACCACTGTGAGGGATATACTGAGACAGCCGCACCACTGCACAATTTATTAAGAGCTAATAACAAGTGGAAGTGGAACGACGAGGCTGAACAGGCTTTCAATAAGATGAGAGAAATGATGAAGCAGAGCATAAAACTGGGATATCCAGACTATGAGAAAAGATTTATAATTCAGGCAGATGCATCGAGTATCGGTGTAGGCGCATGCTTGTATCAGGAAAACGAAGAAGACCAGAAAAGAACATATCTGGCATTCACCAGCAGGAAATTAAGGAAACATGAAATGCACTACACTACCACAGAACTTGAACTTCTAGCGATAATCCACGCGCTAAAACAGTGGAGAAGGATCATTTATGGATACCCAGTGACCATAAGAACTGACCATAAAGCGTAAACTTTTCGATTAAAGGCAGTCATGGTAAGCGAGAGGATAACGCGCTGGATGTTGTACACGCAGCAATTTGACTTGAAGATAGAGCATTGCAGTAGTAAACAAAACATCTTAGCTGACGCATTGAATAGGAACCCTCCAGAACAAGAAGAACACATCTTAGAGATCGAGTTAGATATTCGAGAGCATGAACTACTGAGAAAGCTCGAAAACCTAAGGGAATTCCAGGAGTCTGACAAGGAATTAAAACATATCATCGACAGGTTAACAGAGAAGGAACCGGAATCTGAATGGAAGAACAGTTATGAGATTGTAGATGGAATACTGATCAAAATTATGGGCCGAGTTGACCGAAAGAGAAGGATTATAATACCACAAGTATTGCAAAAAGAACTGATTTGGCACACCCATAACACCTCGGGACATGCAGGCATAGACAAAGTGATCAGTACGTTAAAGGAAAAATTCACTTGGAAGGGACTACGAAAATCTGTCAGGAACCTAGTTAAAACTTGTAACATATGCCAGCGTGTTAAACACAACTATGTATGCGGACATAAACCAGTGTCAATCATTCCATCAAGATCGCACGAGATATATGCGGTAGATATCTTTGGCAAGCTACCGACCGCAAAGAGAGAAAAAAGATACATACTAGTGGTTGTTGACATATTTTTCAAGTACATCTCACTTCAAGCTATACAGAGAGCCAATGTTAAACAAGTCATACGGGCTCTAGTGGATAAGGTTTTTCCTGAGATGGGTAAGCCAGAAAAAATGCTCATAGATAGGGGAACACAGTTTACATCTGAAATATTCCGCGAGCGAATGAAAAATGAAGGTATCAGACATACGATGTGTTCGGTACGACACCCAGAAGCGAACCCTGTAGAAAGATACATGAGGGAAATCGCCAAGTTCGGCAGAATATACTGCAACCAACAGCATTGGAAATGGGTGGATATATTAAGTATTATAGAAAAGAGCTTGAATAATACCATTAACCAATCCATCGGACAGATTCCCAGCGTAGCTCACAAGAATATACATCCTGAAAGGAGTTGGGACAGAATATTTACTATGCCCTTGGAAAGGAAGCCAGGTCAACAGCAAATAGAGTCTATGATAAAGGAAAAACTACAGGAACAGTCACGGAAACGATTAAAGAGGATGCAAAATAAGAAATTCCATGTACCATACAAACGAGGTGATCTTGTATTAATTAAAACAGTACCAATGTCTAATGCACCGAATAGAGTATGTGCGAAGTTCCTACCATTATACAATGGTGCATATAAAGTTGAGCGTGTGCTAGGAAACAATGCATACGAATTAGCAAGCATGAATGGAAAGTACCGTAATGTACACAATGCTTGTAACATCAAGCCTTATTACCAAGAAAATGAGACTAATGAAACAACAGAACTAGAAGAACAAAAGGGCCAAGAATGTATAAGCTACATACCAATATCAAATTCGCATCCTCAAGTCATTTGAAACTTTGATTTATTATGTTTATTTAAGGAAAGAATCAGCTGATTATATAAGCACAGTCGAGTATAGCAAAGAACATCTCTAAATCAGGAGCGATAATAACCGGTCGATATCTTAAAATCGATTAGCCTGTCGTTATACGACAATGAATATGTATAAGATGCGAAGGCACATTTATGATTCGAGTTTAAGAAAGGAAAATATATTGTGACCAATATATTATGTCCGTGACGGGGAGCAATAAATGTGCCCGTTCGCACGTCCACGACAGATTACAAAATGGCGCCGACCGAAGGTATGGGCCATGTAATCTATTGCAATCAAGGAATAGTCACCTGTTATGATGACTCAGAGGGCCATATACGTCACGGAATGGTCAAGTATTCGAGTAAAACGGACAGTGGACGGTCTACAGTATTGTTTTTAAAAAAATAGAAAAAACATTATTATTAAAAAATCTTCATCTTGAATTTTCACGACGAGAGCGGACGCAATCACCGTCAGCGGAATAATCCTTGAGCAGAAGCAAAGGATCGCGCATAAGAAAGAAATATTTCAACGATTGAATAAAAATAAAGATTAAGTTTTCGTCTAGATTCAAAAGCAGTTCAGACGAAAATAAACGTACTGAAGTCGTTACATACGAAATTGCAGATACGTCGAACAACTACGAAGAAAAAATAAAAATAAATAAAATTAAGGATTAAAGACGTCAGAGAAGAATAGCATAAATGGCTGTATACTGCAATATAATCTTCAACTTTGAGACTGACAAGAAGATGATCAAGATGATGTGCTAAATTCACATGATGGACCGACCTGGGAACAATTCATCTTACCTTACGACCAGGCAATGACGAGGAAGGCGACGGGTAACCATCCGACCGATCCATGACGAAGGAAGGCAACGGGAATCCAGATAGTACTTCCAGAACGAAGAGCGGATGACGTACCAGATGTCTAACCCGTGACCGAACCGAAGACCCAACTACATCCAATGGGAACGGAACAGCTGGACCAGGGACAACCATGAGCGAGCTAAGTCATTCATAATATTTTGTTGCATAATTTTGGTTTGCCTACACATGTACCTTAGGTATGTGCCGATGGGCTAATTGTAGACCGATAAATATCGCAATGCAAGTGAGGATTACCAACGATGTGTGAGATAATTAAGTTCGTAGTTACGATTTAGTAATATAGCAATAGTTTATGCTATATCGACCAGAATACTTGTAGGAAGCTTGAGGTTTGAAGAGAAATGTGAAACAGCTGATTGAAATGACATACTGGGAGATTATAGAGATTTCATTGAAGTAATGCTTAAAGTTGACGTCACGAATGGTTGTGCGCGGTGTAGAAAGAAACAAATGGAATTACGCATTGTTTGGTTCATAGAAAGGGCAATGAACTCGTCCGTAGGTAATGAGAATCTGCGATTTGTAAATGTTATTAAGAAACAGTGTGGTATTTAGACGTAGTCGTGATGTTGGGAACGCGATATATTATTATGGAGGCTACGGTGTTAATATTAAATGGATGTTGTAATAAGAATATGATTATGGTAATTGGATGGAAGATTCGAGTTATGTATAGTGATTTGAGATGGTTTTACGCGATGCAGGACCATCGTGTACCTGCAAGTTAAGATATGCCACACAACAAGATTATTTTATGATTTATTTGCGTAAGAGTGCCCACACCGCTGGAGCTACACAAGCCAAGGTACGAACTGGATTTACTATTATAGATATATGCTCGTGACGTAATCGTATGTCAGTGTAGATGATGATAATGAACATTAGAATACTACGATTCTTTGAATAGCTGTAGTTAACCAGATGCATTACGACACCGATATACATGAGATTATGTTTTCTAAACCTCGCGGCATAGCACTTCATAGTAACTGCATGAGAGAAAGGTAGCTTGCATTGTAGTTGAATGTTATTGAAAAATAACTAAAGAAAGGGACATTGAACCTAAAAGGACATGTGTAAGACAGCCAAAGATTATGTTGAAAATTAGTTAGATAGCTAGATCGATTGATATTCTCCGTTTTGAACGTATATTTCTTTAACGAACTTCAGCTAGGGAAAGGCTAGAGTAGGAGCCGTATTTACCAGGCACTAGGAAAGAATGCCTTAGTTCGTAAGAAGTTTTCCATGCATAACGAGATCGATGCAACAAAATCATGACTTCGGATTTTCACTCGAACTTATCTTAATATACTCAGATCTATTTTTCGTTTTCCTTTAATTTATTCATAACTACTTAAATGTATTCCAAGTTATTCAGACTTAACTTATTAGTGTATTTGAGATGCATTTCGGCTGGATATTGTATCCAAGTGAGACTGGTAAAATCAGACTAAAGAAAGTGAACTATCGGAACTAGTTAATTGTGTCGATGTTATACTACATTCCAATTGCGAGGTGGACCTCAAATGTGTCCAGTGATCTATTGTAAGTGTGTAATATTTAATTTCTACTTCACAAAGGAACTGATCGTTTTAATAATTTAAAATACTGAATATTATTTTTCGTTTATTTATACGAGCCAGCGCTGACTCATTCTCACACTTATTTTCAGTTAATTTTAAATAATGCGACGCATAATATGGTAATTTAATGATTTAATATTTTATTAATAAATATCTTGTTATTTCTCTATAATTGCTGGTGTCATGAATTCTTTAATTACTGTCTAGTTTGTAAGTTAATTAATGGCTAAGAAAGGTACCGTGTAATTAAGTGTTCATTTAACCATGGTAAGTTCTCTCGAAGTCAATACTCTGATAAGGTTGTCGGCGATGATTATTATTATGTCGTGAGTAACGATAGGTGTCACCCGTGAGTTGGAATTCTCTTGAACTCACGTAAAGCGAATTCTACAGTAAGATTACATGTCTTACTTGCCATAAGTAAACCCTGAGGTATCCGCTGAGCAACTCCATTTCGTCAAACTAGGCTGCCCAACGACGAGTAAGAAAATGGAGGTATCGGGTAAAGAATGTTAATCCGCCTAGCGGTTACAGTACTAAATCTAACATACCAGGCGACAAGAAACAAAATTTAGAAAATAATTTGCCGAAACACGATATTTTTCGAACAGGAAAACACTCGAAGAAATAGATGAAAATTCACAACATAACCTTAAAATTGTTACCGAAAATTTACCAAAACAAAAATTACAGAAAAACTAAGGAAACTCCGTGCTAAATTTAACCAGAACACAATGATCACTGTGACAATTCACACTACAATTTACGTGGTCTAGAAGGAAAACAGGGGCCAATGACCTTCAATGTTAGGCCCCTTTAAACAACAAGCATCTTCATCATCATCAGAAGGAAAACAAGCAGAACGCGACACTCGATAAGTTTATTAAGGATGTAGGGTGTGCACTTCGCAGTTGGTCAAACGCTCAGCTGTTTTCAACACACTTCAGCTGTTCAAGACATAACATGAATTCAAACACGGGAATACAGTACCAATTACAGTATCGAGACAAAACTTAACACGATATTACGACGCAGTTTAAAACAACCGGAAATTACACAAATGCTCCAATCGGAACACAAATGGAAGAAAACTAGACACAATCAAACATATTGAAATTTATCAAAGAAGACTTTCGGAAAGCGAACAAAGCACACGAAATGTGAAGATATCACTTTACTACAAAACACGTGGTCAAGCGAAATCTTGCCACACAGGAAAATTTATTGAAATTAACGAAACCAAAAACTTGTTACAAATAGTGACACACCATTTCCTCCAACCGTTAATTACAAGAGAAACACAGTAACACAAGACTGCACATCGCGGAACGAAAAACACGTGGTGAGATTAACTCGCGCAAGAATCATGAAAAACAAAAGCGGGAATTAAGAAAACACACGGAACACTTACAACCTAGGCCTATATACAAACTTAAAAGATTTAAAATTAATTTTAGAAAAGTTAGCCGAGAATGATCATTGTAAGTCTTCGCTCCTTACATAACCACGCTCTGCTACCAAATGTAACCGTAGGACTTCGAGCGTTTACATAAATAAAAATAATACTAGAAATAGTAAATAACATAATAATAATAATAATAATAATAATAATAATGAGATAATTATAATATAGAAATAATAATGATAATGAGATAGGAAAATGACGCAGTGGCGGAGAATTCATATAAACCAAATACAGGGAACACTTACAGGCCTAAAAATGACAACTAAGACAGGATAGTGGAACGTGCTGGGAAGCCCTATCTATGAGGTCCATGGGAACGTATGAAGAAAAGACTTACAAGAAACACCCTCTAGCTCAACTATATTAAAAATGACAAGAAGGTTTTACAAAATACAGTTCCACGACACGGAAACAAGACATACTTAAGTACCTTAACATAAAATTTGATTTAACAATGAAGGGGATGCTACATCAAAGGTATAGTTTAAAGCGAAAGTATATAATGGATGAAAGAATTGAAAGTACGGCAATTGGAACCTAGGGTAAACTTGGACACATCAAATTAAACTTTTAAGATGACATTAAGCGAAGAAATAATGAAACACAAAAGGAATTAAACTAAATGAAACGAAACCGGAAAACATTGAGAATAACATTGCAAAAACACTGAAATAACACTTACCGCGGAAAGATGGAGCTCCTGAGGGTAGTAGCCCTCGAGCGCGAACGCTCGCTTGGGCGGTCGGATGAAAATTGACGCCGAGCTCACGCATCATTTTTCCCAAGCCGGTAGGAAGACCGGAAATGGCCCGATTACAATCAACCAATAAGATCAAACTTACCCTAGATTCCTGGACCTTTTTGCCAATAGGAAATCTCGTGACCATATATGGTCATTTTAACATCGTTAGCAATTGCACAAGTTCTGGAACATTACGATTACAACACCAAAATTTCATCATAGGAAACCACACGTGTGGTACAGGTACAGGATGCTCCAAAATAAATCACCTTACAAATTTTACATCAGATTACATAAAAACTACATTTGAAAAAAAATCACTTCAAAACACTTTTGCATGTTGCAATGTTCATACAGTTCAATATTTCTTGCCGTTACATAAAATTCCAGTAGAGTCCAGAGTTGCAAAAAATTAAAATCCTTCAGACAAATAAAAAAATTAAAATTTACATTTCCAAACACACTGTAGTTTCAGTTCTCCGTCCCACCAACCGGTGACAAGAAAAAAATGAAAACAAGGTTCTTACATGTCATCTTAAGATAGGCCAGAACAACATTGAACAAGCCCATAAATACACATATCTCGGTACCACCATAAATGACCAATGGGATCTTTCTGATGAGATGAAACCCGAATTGGAAAAGCCAGGACTGCTTTTCAATAAGATGGGCAATCGGTTTAAGAACCACGGGTTAGAAATGTCGACGAAGATCAGACTTCTACGCTGCTATGTGTTCTCCACTCTCTTCTATGGTGTTGAAACATGGACTCTGACAGAATCACTGGGTAAACGCTTGGAGGCTTTTGAGATGTGGCTATATAGAAGAATGTTAAGAATACCAATATAAATGGTCCGTTATTGGACATTATAAATTTCAAGCCAACTCATTCCTGGTTGCCAGTGTTTCGCCCCCGTGTGCTAGGCTGGGCTCTTCAGTTGGTACCTAGCACACCTACCAAGACGCTGGCCAGTGCATACTGTGGAGGCCACTGCGTAGGCTAATTGTAGCCACCGGCAGTGCCAATGCACCATAAGAGACTTTGTCCCATTATTAAAAATTGATACCTGCTTGGCCACCAGATGATATAGATGTGGATTCCCATAGGGAATCTGAAATATTTGTTCCGAATGAGTAAATTTATAATACCAATATAAATGGTCCGTTATTGGACATTATAAATTTCAAGCCAACTCATTCCTGGTTACCAGCGTTTCGCCCACGTGTGCTAGGCTGGGCTCTTCAGTTGGTACCTAGCACACCTAGCAAGACGCTGGCCAGTGCATACCGTGGAGGCCACTGTGTAGGCTAATTGTAGCCACCGGCAGTGCCAATGCACTATAAGAGACTTTGTCCCATTATTAAAAATTGATACCTGCTTGGCCACCAGATGATATAGATGTGGATTCCCAAACGGAATCTGGAATATTTGTTCCGAATGAGTAAATTTATAATACCAATATAAATGGTCCGTTATTGGTTATAAATTTCAAGCCAACTCATTCCTGGTTGCCAGCGTTTCGCACCTGTGTGCTAGGCTGGGCTCTTCAGTTGGTACCTAGCACACCTACCATGACGCTGGCCAGTGCATACCATGGAGGCCACTGCGTAGGCTAATTACCTATGGGAATCCACATCTATATCATCTGGTGGCCAAGCAGGTATCAATTTTTAATAATGGGACAAAGTCTCTTATAGTGCATTGGCACTGCCGGTGGCTACAATTAGCCTACGCAGTGGCCTCCACGGAATGCACTGGCCAGCGTCTTGGTAGGTGTGCTAGGTACCAACTGAAGAGCCCAGCCTGGCACACGGGGGCAAAACGCTGGCAACCAGGAATGAGTTGGCTTGAAATTTATAATGTCCAATAACGGACCATTTATATTGGTATTATAAATTTACTCATTCGGAACAAATATTTCAGATTCCCTATGGGAATCCACATCTATATCATCTGGTGGCCAAGCAGGTATCAATTTTTAATAATGGGACAAAGTCTCTTATGGTGCATTGGCACTGCCAGTGGCTACAATCAGCCTATGCAGTGGCCTCCACGGTGTGCACTGGCCAGCGTCTTGGTAGGTGTGCTAGGTACCAACTGAAGAGCCCAGCCTAGCACACGGGGGCGAAACGCTGGCAACCAGGAATGAGTTGGCTTGAAATTTATAATGTCCAATAACGGACCATTTATATTGGTATTATAAATTTACTCATTCGGAACAAATATTTCAGATTCCCTATGGGAATCCACATCTATATCATCTGGTGGCCAAGCAGGTATCAATTTTTAATAATGGGACAAAGGCTCTTATAGTGCATTGGCACTGCCGGTGGCTACAATTAGCCTACGCAGTGGCCTCCACGGTGTGCACTGGCCAGCGTCTTGGTAGGTGTGCTAGGTACCAACTGAAGAGCCCAGCCTAGCACACGGGGGCGAAACGCTGGCAACCAGGAATGAGTTGGCTTGAAATTTATAAAGTCCAATAACGGACCATTTATATTGGTATTATAAATTTACTCATTCGGAACAAATATTTCAGATTCCCTATGGGAATCCACATCTATATCATCTGGTGGCCAAGCAGGTATCAATTTTTGATAATGGGACAAAGGCTCTTATAGTGCATTGGCACTGCCGGTGGCTACAATTAGCCTACGCAGTGGCCTCCACGGTATGCACTGGCCAGCGTCTTGGTAGGTATGCTAGGTACCAACTGAAGGGCCCAGCCTAGCACACGGGGGCGAAACGCTGGTAACCAGGAATGAGTTGGCTTGAAATTTATAATGTCCAATAAGGGACCATTTACATTGGTATTATAAATTTACTCATTCGGAACAAATATTTCAGATTCCGTATGGGAATCCACATCTATATCATCTGGTGGCCAAGCAGGTATCAATTTTTAATAATGGGACAAAGTCTCTTATAGTGCATTGGCACTGCCGGTGGCTACAATTAGCCTACGCAGTGGCCTCCACGGTATGCACTGGCCAGCGTCTTGGTAGGTGTGCTAGGTACCAACTGAAGAGCCCAGCCTAGCACACGGGGGCGAAACGCTGGCAACCAGGAATGAGTTGGCTTGAAATTTATAATGTCCAATAACGGACCATTTATATTGGTATTATAAATTTACTCATTCGGAACAATTATTTCAGATTCCCTATGGGAATCCACATCTATATCGAATGTTAAGAATACCGTGGACATTGCATATCACAAATGTCGAGATTCTATGAAGAATGAAGAAAGAGAAAGAAGTATTGACCACCGTGAAAGCAAGAAAGATCCAGTACCTGGGATACATCATGCGGAACAACAGCAGATACAACCTCCTTCAGACCATCCTGCAAGGAAAAATTCCAGGAAAAAGAAGCGTTGGCCGAAGAAGAATATCCTGGCTAAAGAACATCAGAATGTGGACCTTTATAACATCTACAGAGCTTTTTCGAGCCGCAAGTGACAGGACGAGCACAGCCAAGATGGTTGCCAACATCTGGAACGGATAGGAACCAGAAGAAGATGGGAATCAACATCTGTATCATTTGATGGCCAAGCAGGCATCAATTTTTAGTAGTGAGACAGAATGTCTCATAGTGCATTGGCACTGCCGGTGGCTACAATTAGCCTACGCAGTGGCCTCCACGGTATGCACTGGCCAGCGTCTTGGTAGATGTGCTAGGTACCAACTGAAGAGCCCAGCCTAGCACAAAGGGGCGAAACGCTGGCAACCAGGAATGAGTTGGCTTGAAATTTATAATGTCCAATAATGGACCATTTATATTGGTATTATAAATTTACTCATTCGGAACAAATATTTCAGATTCCCTATGGGAATCCACATCTATATCATCTGGTGGCCAAGCAGGTATCAATTTTTAATAATGGGACAAAGTCTCTTATAGTGCATTGGCACTGCCGGTGGCTACAATTAGCCTACGCAGTGGCCTCCACGGTATGCACTGGCCAGCGTCTTGGTAGGTGCGCTAGGTACCAACTGAAGAGCCCAGCCTAGCACACGGGGGTGAAACACTGGCAACCAGGAATGAGTTGGCTTGAAATTTATAATGTCCAATAACGGACCATTTATATTGGTATTATAAATTTACTCATTCGGAACAAATATTTCAGATTCCCTATGGGAATCCACATCTATATCGAATGTTAAGAATACCGTGGACATTGCATGTCACAAATGTCGAGATTCTATGAAGAATGAAGAAAGAGAAAGAAGTATTGACCACCGTAAAAACAAGAAAGATCCAGTACCTGGGACACATCATGCGGAACAACAGCGGATACAACCTCCTTCAGACCATCCTGCAAGGAAAAATTCCAGGAAAAAGAAGCGTTGGCCGAAGAAGAATATCCTGGCTTAAGAACATCAGAATGTGAACCTCTATAACATCTACAGAGCTTTTCCGAGCCGCAAGTGATAGGACGAGCACAGCCAAGATGGTTGCCAACATCCGGAACGGATGGGAACCAGAAGAAGATGGGAATCAACATCTGTATCATTTGATGGCCAAGCAGGCATCAATTTTTAGTAGTGAGACAGAATGTCTCATAGTGCATTGGCACTGCCGGTGGCTACAATTAGCCTACGCAGTGGCCTCCATGGTATGCACTAGCCATGCGTCTTGGTAGGTGTGCTAGGTACCAACTGATGAGCCCAGCCTAGCACACGGGGGCGAAACGCTGGCAACCAGGAATGAGTTAGCTGGAAAATTTATAATGTCCAATAACGGACCATTTATATTGCTAATATAAATTTACTCATTCGGAACAAATATTACAGATTCCCTGTGGGAATCAACATCTGTATCATCTGTTTTATGTTCGGTATGAACAACTTAATACCTTACGCCGAAATGTTAAATTAACATAGCGACAAAGAATCTACTAGCAAGGCTCAGTACGGCCATACATAATTCTCCATATGTGTACTGCTTGAATGAAAGGAAAACACTTAGGATTGGAGATGCGCGGGGATATTTTCCTGTAGAGGCCTCAGTATTGGGAATGTAACCGTGTGTTGACAAATGTCAAGACATGAGGAAAGGGGCAATTAGCAAGGGATTACTCAGTAGGGGGCCAGAAAGTGATCACCAATATAACGGGTGCCACGGCTAGAAACAGTTGCAAACTTACAACATCGTGTCAGCTTTTGCACATCGGTTCCCGTAAACAGCAATGTCCTAGGGATCCTTGGATTGTGCCGTGGTTGAGAGATGTGCTGTGTTTAAGTTGCAGCATTGGGAAGACTGTGACAGGATTGTGAGCTGCACTTAGTTCCTCATTTTGTGCCATATAAGCAACTCTTTTTGAAGAGGGACCGTTTTATCACTGAGAAGTCACAACTATGTGCATCCTTGGTAAGTTATGAATAAGTTTAAAAAAAATTCTAACAGTAGCAAGACAATTGCTGATGCGTGCCTAAGTTCGATAGGTAGGCCTATATATTTTGTCAAATGCCCGGGAACGGATTGGAACCTCAAATGGCACCATTAAAAGTACGGGTAATTATTTTGTAATTGGTGGGCATGATAACTCAGTTCCAATGGTTCTATCTTCTCATCAGGACGGCCCAGGCTTGATTCGCAGTCGATGCATGAAACATTTTTAAAATGGAAGTCACGTTCTATTGATACGGATTCTAGTTAAAACACTAGATCCCGTCCCTTACCTTTCTTTATACTTTTGAGCCATAATCGCATCATTTATGGTGGTGTATTTTGAGTATCCAGCAATTCTTTGGGCTTATCTTGTACCTTAAATGGTGAGTGGATGCACTGGCATACCCAAAAAATAATTTCAGGCTAGTAGCGTGGATACAACTTTTCCTTGGAAGGGGTTGTGAAAAGATTTTTAAATTTTTATTTAGAATTTGCTTTACATCGCACTGTAGGTTTTATGGCGACGATGGGAAAGGAAAGGGCTAAGAATGGGAAGAAAGCGGCCGTGGCCTTACTTAAGGTACAGCCCCAGCATTTGCGTGGTGTGAAAATGGGAAATCACGGATAACCATCTTAAGGCAGCCGACAGTGGGGTTTGAACCCATTATCTTCCGGAAGCAAGCACACAGCTGTGCGCCCCAACCGCACGGCCAACTTGCCCGTTGGATATGAAAAGAAAGCCGGTCCTACCGGGTGCGGTGACGGATCTTCAGTAGGTATTGATGGTTTTGATTGTTACCATGTACAATCATAGCTTCTGTACTCTTAACATAAACCAGCTGCATTATTGAAACTGTTCGTAAAATTGGTAATATTGTTCTTTGTTTGTGAGGAAGTAGAATCTTCATTTAATTTGTCTTCTTATAAAAAGGAGCCACTTTGGTACTACACCCTGTGAAGGTGACTACCTTCTAGGTCGTAGATATTTCGATTACAGGGGACTCAAAGACAATTCTAATGCACCCAAAAACAAGGCTGTATCTTCCCCATCCCATGCCTTTCTTAACTCTGCCAGTGCCGGGAATCGAATGAAGGATGCCTTAAGTCAAATTCTAAAATAAGGGGACCTAAAAGTAACCAGCTGGCCCCGCGGTGTACGCAAGCATGTCTGCCTCTTACCGGAGGCCCCGGGCTCGATTCCCGGCAATGTCAGGGATTTTTACCTGGATCTGAGGGCTGGTTCGAGGTACACTCAGCCCACGTGTTTATAATTGAGGAGCTATCTGACGGTGAGATGGCGGCCCCGGTCTAGAAAGCCAAGAATAACGGCGGAGAAGATTCTTCGTGCTGACCACACGAAACCTTGTAATCTGCAGGCCTCCGGGCTGAACAGCAGTTGCTTGGTAGGCGCTGGCCCTTCAGGGCTGTTACGCCATGGAGTTTGGTTTCCAAAAGTGAACAGAGAAGGTAGCGACACCCCTGCAAGCCTCTTTAGCTTCCAGCTAGTTCTTCTGTCCAGCCTCGTGCATTTAGGACAGTTGGAAAACGTATGCCTTAATAAATGCTCCTCGTAAAACCTTTGTAAAAATACTAACTGCATCTATTTATGACAATAATCACAAAGCCTCCTTGTCATATAGCTCAGTTGGTTGAGTCGCTATCCTTCTGAGTCCGAGTTTGCAGGTCCAAATCCCGGCTTGGGTCGGTGTGGCCCTTAAAACGGTGTTGAAATGGCAACAGCTCCATGCCGTTGGTTTCTGACACGTTAATAAAAATTATATATATGAATATTAGCGTCACAAAACTGTAACTTTATACCACGGTACTATATTCTGTATCCCAAGCTTGCCAGGGAAAGTAATTAACAATTTGCTTTACGTCACACCGACACAGATAGGTCTTATGGCGACGGAGAAACAGGAAAGGCCTAGGAGTGGGAAGGAAGAGGCCGTGGCCTTAATAATTAAGGTACAGCCTCAGCATTTGCTTGGTGTGAAAATGGGAAACCATTTTCAGGGCTGCCGACAGTGGGGTTCGAATTCATTATCTCCCGGATGCAAGCTCACAGTTGTGTGGCCCTAACCACGAGGGAAACTAATAGGACAAGGTAAACCCTACCTTGCATATGTTGTGACGTGTATTTTTCTATACCAACTAACAAAATACGTATCTATACCCATACGCTTTACATTCTATATTTATGTATTTATTTATTTGTTTGTTTGTTTATTTATTAGTGCCTTCTGTACAGTGGCGAAGTTAGGGCTCCAGGCCCCTTGGTACACTTGACCACATACTATTCAGAATCTTAAATAAAATACTGAGATACTTCAAATAGTTAAAACTACATAAATTGATAGAATTGAAAGTAAATTTAAATAAATTACTAACTAAATTAACATTAAAACTAATTAATATTAAAAACCCTTAAAAATGACTAATCCTCAGGCACGCACACATTCATATTTCAACCAGTCAGTCAGCTGTCCGAAGCAGGTAGTCTTGGCAGGTGACCTTAAATCGTGATTTAAAAAAAAGCTACTGGTTCGAGGTACATTCAGCCCACGTGTTTATAATTGAGGAGCTATCTGACGGTGAGATGGCTGACCTGAGCTGGCAGGGTATTCCATAATCTGGCGACAGTCACCACAAATGATCTATTCATTTTATTTGTGCGGTGCAGTGGAATAGAAAGAATGAATGTAGAACGTGTATTTAAGTTGTGAAATCATGATAAAAAGATGAATTTAGAAGAAATATACAGTGGCTGATTTTCAGCTACCACTCTAAACACCATCGTTAAAGTGTGTAGCTACCGACGTTTATCAGACATCAGCCATGAGACATCCAGATAGTATGGGGTGATATGAATATCGTACCCGATATTGTAAGTAATTCGCAGGCAGGAATTCAGTGCTCGTTGAAATGTAAGTTTCTATTCTCTCGTCATGTCAACTAAAACAACGTTACAATAATCAAGAATAGGGAGAATGAGTGTCTTTATTAGTTTGGCGTGTAGCTCAAATGGAAATACATCCCTCTGCTGCTTAAGAAGGTGAAGAGCTCCAAAAATCTTTTTACGTATTTCTTTCGTGTGATCAGGCCAATCAACTGTTTCATTCATCATTATGCCGAGATTTGTAACTGTTTTACTGTAAGGAATAATGTAACCATTCAGTAGGATAGGCGGGATTGCGACGTTGTTTGAGCAGCTCAGTAATTTTCGTGATCCAATTATGATTGCCTGAGATTTTGTGCAGTTTAGTATCAGAGAGTTTTGTTGCACATATACACTGAGTCATAAGACCAATATTAATGGTCCGTTATTGGACATTATAAATTTTCCAGCTAACTCGTTCCTGGTTGCCGGTGTTTCGCCCTCGTGTGCTAAGCTGGGCTCATCAGTTGGTACCTAGCACACCTACCAAGACGCCGGCTAGTACATACCATGGAGGCCAAGGCGTAGGGTAATTGTAGCCACCGGCAGTGCCAATGCACTATATGAGACTTTGTCTCATTATCAAAAATTGATGCCTGCCTGGCCATCAGATGATATGAATCTGAAATATTTGTTCCGAATGAGTAAATTTATAATACCAATATTAATGGTCCGTTATTGGATATTATAAATTTTCCAGCTAACTCATTCCTGGTTGCCGGCGTTTCGCCTTCGTGTGCTAGGCTGGGCTCATCAGTTGGTACCTAGCACACCTACCAAGATGCCGGCTAGTGCATACCGTGGAGGCCACTGCGTAGGCTAATTGTAGCCACCGGCAGTGCCAATGCACTGAGAGACTTTGTCTCATTATCAAAAATTGATGCCTGCCTGGCCATCAGATGATATAGATGTTGATTCCAATAGGGAATCTGAAATATTTGTTCCGAATGAGTAAATTTATAATACCAATATTAATGGTCCATTATTGGACATTATAAATTTTCCAGCTAACTCATTCCTGGTTGCCGGCGTTTCGCTCTCGTGTACTAGGCTGGGCTCATCAGTTAGTACCTAGCACACCTACCAAGATGCCGGCTAGTGCATACCATGGAGGCCATTGTGTAGGCTAATTGCAGCCACCGGCAGTGCCAATGTACTATGAGACACTTGGTCTCATTATCAAAAATTGATGCCTGCCTGGCCATCAGATGATATACATGTTGATTCCAATAGGGAATCTGAAATATTTGTTCCGAATGAGTACATTTATAATACCAAATTTAATGGACCATTATTGGACATTATAAATTTTCCAGCTAACTCATTCCTGGTTGCCGGCATTTCGCTCTCGTGTGCTAGGCTGGGCTCATCAGTTGGTACCTAGCACACCTACCAAGACGCTGGCTAGTTCATACCGTGGAGGCCACTGCGTAGGCTAATTGTAGCCACCGGCAGTGTCAATGCACTATGAGACACTTGGTCTCATTATCAAAAATTGATGCCTGCCTGGCCATCAGATGATATAGATGTTGATTCCAATAGGGAATCTGAAATATTTGTTCCGAATGAGTAAATTTATAATACCAATATTAATGGTCCATTATTGGACATTATAAATTTTCCAGCTAACTCATTCCTGGTTGCCGGCGTTTCGCCCTCGTGTGCTAGGCTGGGCTCATCAGTTGCTACCTAACACACCTACCAAGACGCTGGCTAGTGCCAATGCACTATGAGAGACTTTGTCTCATCATCAAAAATTGATGCCTGCCTGGCCATCAGATGATATAGATGTTGATTCCCATAGGGAATCTGAAATATTTGTTCTGAATGAGTAAATTCCTGGCTGCCGGCGTTTCGCCCTCGTGTGCTAGGCTGGGCTCATCAGTTGGTACCTAGCACACCTACCAAGACGCCGAATGAGTTAGCTGGAAAATTTATAATGTCCAATAATGGACCATTAATATTGGTATTATAAATTTACTCATTCGGAAAAAATTATTCAGATTTTCTATGGGAATCAACATCTATATCATCTGATGGCCAGGCAGGCATCAATTTTTGATAATGAGACAAAGTCTCTCATAGTGCATTGGCACTGCCAGTGGCTACAATTAGCCTACGCAGTGGCCTCCACGGTATGCACTAGCCGGCGTCTTGGTAGGTGTGCTAGGTACCAACTGATGAGCCCAGCATAGCACACGAGGGCGAAACGCCGGCAACCAGGAATGAGTTAGCTGGAAAATTTATAATGTCAAATAACGGACCATTAATATTGGTATTATAAATTTACTCATTAAGAACAAATATTTCAATTTCCCTATGGGAATCAACATCTATATCATCTGATGGCCAGGCAGGCATCATTTTTTTATAATGAGACAAAGTCTCTCATAATGCATTGGCACTGCCGATGGCTACAATTAGCGTACGCAGTGGCCTCCACGGTATGCACTAGCCGGTGTCTTGGTAGGTGTGCTAGGTACCAACTGATGAGCCCAGCCTAGCACACAAGGGCGAAATGCCGACAACCAGGAATGAGTTAGCTGGAAAAAATTTATAATGTCCAATAATGGACCATTAATATTGGTATTATAAATTTACTAATTCGGAACAAATATTTCAGATTCCCTATGGGAATCAACATCTATATCATCTGATGGCCAGGCAGGCATCATTTTTTGATAATGAGACAAAGTCTCTCATAGTGCATTGGCACTGCCGGTGGCTACAATTAGCCTACACAGTGGCCTCCACGGTATGCACTAGCCGGCGTCTTGGTAGGTGTGCTAGGTACCAACTGATGAGCCCAGCCCAGCACACGAGGGCGAAATGGTGGCAACCAGGAATGAGTTAGTTGGATAATTTATAATGTCAAAGACCGGACCATTAATATTGGTATTTTAAATTTACTCATTCGGAACAAATATTTCAGATTCTTATCATCTGATGGCCAGGCAGGTATCAATTCTTGATAATGAGACAAAGTCTCTCATAGTACATTGGCACTGCCGGTGGCTACAATTAGCCTACGCAGTTGCCTCCACGGTATGCACTAGCCGGCGTCTTGGTAGGTGTGCTAGGTACCAACTGATGAGCCCAGCCTAGCATACGAGGGCGCAATGCCGGCAACCAGGAATGAGTTAGCTGGAAAATTTATGATGTCCAATAATGGACCATTAATATTGGTACTATAAATTTACTCATTTGGAACAAATATTTGAGATTCCCTATGGGAATCAACATCTAAATCATCTGATGGCCAGGCAGGCATCAATTTTTGATAATGAGACAAAGTCTCTCATAGTGCATTGGCACTGCCAGTGGCTACAATTAGCCTACGCAGTGGCCTCCACGGTATGCACTAGCCGGCGTCTTGGTAGGTGTGCTAGGTACCAACTGATGAGCCCAGCATAGCACACGAGGGCGAAACGCCGGCAACCAGGAATGAGTTAGCTGGAAAATTTATAATGTCCAATAACGGACCATTAATATTGGTATTATAAATTTACTCATTCGGAACAAATATTTCAATTTCCCTATGGGAATCAACATCTATATCATCTGATGGCCAGGCAGGCATCAATTTTTTATAATGAGACAAAGTCTCTCATAATGCATTGGCACTGCCGGTGGCTACAATTAGCGTACGCAGTGGCCTCCACGGTATGCACTAGCCGGCGTCTTGGTAGGTATGCTATATACCAATTGATGAGCCCAGCCTAGCACGCGAGGGAGAAACGCCGGCAACCAGGAATGAGTTAGCTGGAAAATTTATAATGTCCAATAATGGACCATTAATATTGGTATGATAAATTTACTCATTCAGAACAAATATTTCAGATTCCCTATGGGAATCAACATCTTTATCATATACACTGTGTCGTCGGAGGTCATTGTTAATATCTTGTCTTGCAGTGTCGATGTATTTGTACCAAGCTCGATAGCTGCAGTCGCTTAAGTGCGGCCAGTGTCCAGTAATCCGGAGATAGTGGGTTCGTGCTCCACTGTCGGCAGCCCTGAAGATGGTTTTCCGTGGTTTCCCATTTTCATAACAGGCAAATCCTGGGGCTGTACCTTAATTAAGGCCATGGCAGTTTCCTTCCAACTTCTAGGCCTTTCCTATCCCATCGTCACCATAAGACCTATCTGTGTCGGTGCGACATAAAGCAAATAGCACAAGATATATTTGAAGATCGTCAGCATAGAGGTGGTGTGTTTTATTTCCTGTCACAGATGGTATGTCATTGGTATAAATACAGAAAATTAGGGGCCGTGGAATACTGCCCTGCAGGGCAACACTAAGTTTCATTTTCCATTTAGAGACTTTGTCGTTTACTATTATACGCTGTTGACGGTTGCTCAAATAAGTACTATAAACTTTAAGCGCAACCAGGTCAAAATTTATCAGTTCCATTTTTTCATAGTCGGAATTACTATAGTGTCAAGGGCGATACTGAAGTCAAGAAGGATAGTGTATAGTGAGCAGTCGTTTGTACATAGCGATTTTAATGTCTTCAGTAACCTTCAAAAGTGCTGTCGCGGTACTGTGACCCTTCTTAAATCGAGATTGCAAAGGGTTAAAAGAGCATTTTTATAAGGTATTCCAGAACTTGCTCGTATACTAAATTCAAAAGCTTTAGAAAGCGTAGGGAGTATGGACATAGGACGATGGTCAGAGGGTGATTGTGCGTCTAAACTCTTAGGGACCGGTATAATATTGGACGTTTTCCAGACAGGAGGGAAAGTTCCGTTTAGTGAACAATAGTTCAGTATGTGCATCAGTATAGGCAGGACAACACCCATAATGCTATGTATAAAAGTAATAGGAATATCATCTACACCTGTAGTCTTTGATTTAATCGAGTACAAAGCCTTTTTACCTGATTTTCTGTGACACTGTAAAATGTGAATGGTGGATTGGCTGGAGGGGAGGGCGGTGAGTCGGTGCAGTTAATTGGGGTAGGTTGAATATTTATTCTACTAAAGTAATCGTTCAGTTCGTCAAGTAGAATGTCAGGAGTTGTCTGTCTCTGTTGACGTTTTCCTATTCCCAGAGCTCTAAGTTGGTCCCATGTGTGATTAAAATTTAAGTTGTTAGCTAAATTCCGGAAATATATACATTTTTTATTTCTGATTAACTGCTTTGTGCGATTTCTTAAGATGCTGTAAGATTCAAAGTCTGCATCATCTAGGGTTTGTATATAATGTTGAAATAACGAGTCATGGTGGGCCATCATTCTCTTGGCTTCATCATCTAGCCATGGACAAGAAGGGCAAGAAACCTGTACTCGACGTGTGTGTGTATTTCTTTGCCACATTATTTGTATAAAATGTCACTTCTTTATTGCTTATCACATGACCATTATTATAATAACATTACCGTATTAATTCTAAATCAGAATATTGTATCTTTACTCAAACTGTTTATTCTTGCATTCATTTCACTTGTACTCGGAATATATGAAATGCTGCAGTTATGTTGGGATGGGAGTAACAGAGGTACCACCCTTTTTTTCTTCTTGCTATTTGCTTTACGTCGCACCGACACAGACAGGTCTTATGGCGACGATTGGAGAGGAAAGGCCTAGGAACGGGAAGGAAGCGGCCGTGGCCTTAATTAAGGTATAGCCCCAGCATTTGCCTGATGTGAAAATGGGAAACCACGGAAAACCATCTTCAGGGCTGCCGACAGTGGTGTTCGAACCCACTATCTCCCGATTACTGGATACTAGCCGCACTTAAGTGACTGCAGCTATCGAGCTCAATGGTACCCCTTTTATTAAGCATTTTATGTATAATGTAAATTAATATTAGCTTCCGGAGTCCGACTCATTGGCTGAATGATCAGTATTGAGGCCTTCGGTTCAGAGGGTGCCGGGTTCGATTCCTGGGCGGTTCGGGGATTTTAATCGCGTCTGATTAATTCTTCTGGCTTGGGGACTGGGTGTTTGTCCCAACACTTTCCTGTTCATATTCAGACAACATACTATACTAGCAATCACCAAAGAAAGACACAACAGTGATTACATCCCTCCATATAGGGTTGGCGTCGGGAAGGACATCCGGGCGTAAAATAGGGCCAAATCCACATGTGCGACACAGTTCGCACCCGCGACCCCACGGGTGTGGGAAAAGCGGGGAAGAAGAAGAAGATTACTTTTAGCTTCCGGAATCCATACGAATCCGCCACTCTTACTGGATCCAAGGACACTCATTTCCTTTTTGTAGATATTCTACACCACCTAAATTCTGGAAGTTTGGACACCTATCACCTATCAAACCCCCAAACTGAAATCCTGGCTACGCTACTGGCAGGCGGTGCTCTGATTGAATATGTGGAGCCACTCCTACCCCATTTAATGTCAATCAATCCTGTTGTGTATGGTGCCGGGTGGGCTACCTTCTTGACAGGTATTCCACATTGCTCAGCCTTGCACAAGATGTATGGAGGCAGTAGATTCCATCTCCACTCACACACATCATGACAGGAATATTTGTCTCGGAAAAGTCCATTACCTTCTCCAAATGCTTGATGCCTCTGTTAACACAAGTTTCTTCCTGGAAACATCACTCAAGTTTGACATTTTTGCATGGGATATTTTCTAGAGTAGGTTGCAAATTAACAAAAACTTCCCTCACAGACTCCGAGCTGACTTCAGCATGAGATCTCAATATTCTCAGACAAACTGAGAGAATGTTAGCATGCTTTGTCAATAAGAACCTTGCCCATTTGACATCTAAAGGATTCTGAGTAAATAGTTTCTCCTTTCTTCCTGCCGTCAAGGTATCCTTTTACAATATACTGTGTATCATTTGAAGTGAGAGGATACCATGCACCAGCATTTCTTCCTCTTCACTGTCTAGGGCAGGTGGTGCTCTAATTGCTTTGGAGTCTGTGCGGGTTTACCTTTTTCTGTAAGGTCGATCGTAGCCCCTGAAAATACTCCTCAGCTTTGTGGTATGATAATTTCCCAGCCATAATGGCTTTAACTGCCACATCAATTCACAGATTCATAGAAAATTATACAGAGTGGAAGGTGTAGGGATAAACTCCACTGAACCTTCATGGCTACTTTTCAACACAACAGGACAAACGGTAGACCATAACTACCAGCAGCTAGACTCTTCTAATATCTATGCTCAGTTAGATGTTCCTGTAGCAATAGTAAAAGCTACAATGAAGCTAGCAACCAAGACCATTGTTAACTTAAATCTTTCTTTAGAAATACAAGATTAACATGCAAAAACTGGTGTGGGAATTTGTCTTGTATGTGAGCCCTTCCCGCGTCCAGGTACGACACAGCTATCAATTCCCGACAGTCAGATGTAATCTCAGGGTATCTCATCAAATAAGAAAAATATTTTATTTTTCTGTAGGTTAGGCGTTACGTGAATTCCGAGAAAGACGTAGTGACCGTACGCGATAATCACCGATGAACGTCTCCATCCTTCCGCATAAAACTGTAAATTCATCACCGACCGCAATCTCTTAATGCAAATCACATGAAAAACAACTTTACAAACTAAGTCAATCTACAAACTACTACTAGAAATTATCACTCACTGAATTATAAAATGATGAAGAAACATATTTATTAAACTAAGAAAAACTCGAAAGAAATGAGAACTAGTATCATTACAAACTTCCACAATTGTTATTCAAAATTAATAATTCGCAAAATTCAATATTTAAGTCAGCGCTGGCTTATTAATAAAATAACATGATATTATGAATTCAATATTTCTGAAATGAAATCAAATTATCTATAACCATCCTTGAAAAATTAAATTAATCATTCACATGCATCAATGTGACACAATTACATTAGAATTAAGATAAATTTGGAATTCCTCCTTATAATTTATACAATTTTAAGTCATGAAATATGAATTCATTAATGTAGCATATCATTCTGAAAAACTGTATTATGACGACTGACGTGCTAAGGTTTCCATCCCTACTGCCTCTTAAATCACGGCTCCTAATCTACTATCTTCTCATTTAAAATTTTAGCCTGAATTATAAAACAATACTCTAAATATAAAATAATCTATCTCCCTATCCTATCTATATAATTCTTAATTGCAATTTGGCTCGATATGCGTTCATTCGTTAAATTTTTCTCAAACATATCATGTGTGCAAGTAATTTCAACAAGTATCTGCGGTATGATATCTCGGTACTATGTTTATACGTCGGCTCTACTATATATATCGGCTTGCCTACCTCACATTTCTCCTATTATGAGAATACGCCACAAAGTTCATATATCTATATATCAACAGCTGTATTCGTTACTACATCACTTCTCAAATCTCAGCTAGGCTATATACAAATATTCACCATCCATACCTTATTTCAAGTCACTCCCGCGTTGTATTTCTTTTCCAGTAACTTACTTGCATTGTCTAACTGATTCAATACCATTCATATTTAACGTCTATCATCCATATATATGTCTCATAACTACCACGACACACATTATAATACTCAAATCAACTCATAAAACTTCTTATTACTTTATACAACCTTCAATTAATTCCATCTCAACTTTCTCAATATCTATTCTCATCACTCATAACCTTCTTCATAATATTTGCAACTACTGAGACATAACATTCTTCTGTACGTAAATACTCCTTTACATTGGTCAATTCTCTTCCAAAAATTACGATGCATAACCTTAAATACCGTATTTGTGCATTTAACAATATTACTTTACAGGGAATAACTCGACTCTATCTAATCACTTCCCACACGCGATCCACCTGTGACGTAATCTTTGACTGAATGGTCTCGCAAGATTCATAGATATTATTCATCATATGACAATCTTTGCAATCAGCTGTTATATTACTCTTCTTCCTACTTGTATTCTCAACTACCTCATTGAATCACCTGTTCATACATAATCATACTTCACGAGATCTATCTAAAATTCTACACTGACTTAATATAACATTAGCAGCTTAAATGTAATGCACTTCACTTCACTGTTTCACTTGCACACTTAAATATTTCACACGTAGTATATTCTATTCTAACACATATGCCTAGATAAATGAAGAATTATATTACTTATTATAAACACTTAGCTCGTCTTTCATCATATCAGCCGCCAGTTGCTCTCCTTCTGCTCGTCACATCGCTGGTTCATTGGCCATGGTTCGAGATTCGGCTGGGCTCCTTATCTCATCTTAGGTTGGTTCGGCTGGGCGAATTCCTCCTCTCATCTCGGGTAGGTTCAGCTGTTCGGATGATATCTCCCTCCAGGTTGGTCCATCTGGATGCTTAGCAGATCATCTTCTTGGAATAACTGCCAATAAAATCAAATATTTCCGAGAATTAAATATTCATTTTAGATCCTTGTTAGAATAATATTTCTTTTAAGCTATTCTTTTAGTCTTCTTTTGCGTTATAATCGACCAATTCTCTAAGTCCGTGTAAGATATTTTCACCTTGTCTTGCGAAAATCTTCAAATTTAGATTATTTATTTTCAAAAATGTTACTCCTTCCTCGACTTTTCCTTTAATGCAGTAATTCTCTCCTATCCTTTCCTCTTCTTGCGGCTTCCAATTTACGTTTTCCGAAGTATCGCTGATCCTGCGCCTCGGGTCTATCAGTATATGTATTTAAATAAATTCTCTTATATTTCGCTGTATTTATATCCTCCACAGTATTTCTGCAGGTTGTTTTGCCGTCTTCTTCTAAATTATGATAGTTTTCCTTCAGGATTACTGCCACATCTTGACAATCTCCTTATTTCTACAAAGCAACAGCAATTCACCTCTTGTCCTCTCGAGTTCAGTTTTTCAAGTAAGTCTTTACAATAATCTATTCTATTTTACTTGGTTTTTTTTTTTAAACGATTCGCTTGACCTTGCTCTGTTCTGCACCGCCTTTGAAATAGTGTCGTTCCAAGTTAGTCATGGCCTCCTATTGTATCTAAATGTTAAGACTTCGTTGCATATTCTCTTTAGTTTGAGTGGTCTATACCTTTTCTAGGCGCCATTTTGGAACACGTCCGAAAATGCAAAGGGCACATATGCAAACGATGCGAGTGCGGGAATTCTATCTTGGAGAATTCAGAGTGATCAACATTAAAACAAAAAAGTACCTTTTGTCCTAGATTAGTCCAAATGACTATACTACAAGCTACAAATCATTCCCTACATTTACATACATGAGATGTGGGAGATATTGCACAATAGTAGTCTATTATACAACTGCCTCCTTAAATGCTCTACTTCATACTGCATACTTCCAGTCTGGAGATAGTTTTCCATAACGGAGCAAGAAGTTGAAGAGATCACAGAAGACAGTGTCTCAGCCTCAGCACATTCCAAGAGCATACTGTACAGCTGGGAATTTCATCAGGTCAGTTAGTAGTATGGGATCATATTTTCTTCAAACTTGCTAACTCGTTCACTTCAGTGAAGAACAGATTGGCAAGTGATGAATGGTAAGGGTGGTATGCGAGTATTTGCTATGTACATATCTCTAGCTGATTGTACTACGGAAAGGTTTACTTCAAATTTTTCACTGGAGACCAATACTACATCTGCTGGCTTGGGTATGTAACCCCCATTTACTAGAAAGGACTTGTATGCAGTGTTGCCAGAGTTTTTTTTTTCAATAATTTCTACATCTCTTGGTACTAGAGGAGGTTTTATCAAGGACTCGTGAGTTTTGTTTTTCATGTAGTTACGAGTGGGTCTGTATTTTTGTCATGCAAGTTATGATGGATATTTCTGCTTTTTATATTATCTCTTTTGTTTTCTTATCAGTCTCAATAGTTCCTTGTTTAACCAAATATATTACTCGTTTGGATTGGCTGACTTCTATCCTTGATCTTGTTCCTTATCAAGTACGTACTTGGGCATCATAATATAGGAGATATCAGGCACGTCCATGTGGCTTTGGTGCAAGAGTGATTGATACTTCATAACCCAAGAACATGTGGACCATCTTCTCAGCATAGCAACCAAATATACTCCGCAAGTCGCTGTCTAGGGTAACCACACTTTGCACTGTCACTTTACTACTCCATTCTACATCAGTGGTATGGCATGGATCATGGGGACATCATGTAAAGTAATTCATTATCATCCGATGGCCTTTTGAGTGAAGTTTGTTATGCTAAGAAAATACACTAGCCTACATCATCCTGAATTTCTGCACGTTAGTGTACATAAAGGAAAGGGTAAAAACTGAAGATATGAACAGTAGATGATGTATGTCTTTGAAAGTAGAGTTTTATTACAAGATATAGCTTGATAAAGACAAACTTCAAGCAATAGGTAACAATGTTACAGCACTATATAATAAAAACAATTTGTACATAATGCCCTACTTTATTATTTACTACAAATATAAAAAGTCTCAAGTCTTGAGTGAATAGTTTCAATAATCACAATAATGATATAACTTACATAGTAAGTCATCACTCCCAATTTATATCATCTACCTGAAAATACTGTACACAATGTATATGAACAAAGTGGTTGTTTGGGGAGTTAAATATCTATTTACAATAATGCTAGAATGAGCACCAGCAAAACTTTTTATCACAATGAAACATTATTAATGTCAATGCAATAAACAATGTGTTAAACAGCAAGTCAATGGAACTGCCACATGCCAAACACAAGAAAATAGAACACATATTATACGCTTAAATGCAATATTACATTCATACTTCTACCTCACAATATACCGTAAAAGACAAGAGGAAGAATTAAGAAATTATATCATCTTAAAATAAACATGTCATTTAAAATATACATAAGTAAATATCTCTAACTATTATGTATACAACACCAAAAAATTAAACCAAAAGGGAAACTGACAAGTATTGTATGAGCGCTATGAAAGAACACAGAGAACTGAAAGCCTTTTGGCTGCTGTAGTAGATAAACAGCCAACTTTAAATTTACAGTAACACAGAATTATTGGATTAGCCTTCTGTCAACTTATCTAAAGAGAGAGTTAATTATACTTCTTAATGGAGAGTGTAATGAACTAGCTTGTATTCAAATAGTTTTTAAAAAGAGAGGGAATTTTGATTGTGAAATTTTACACTCAGCATTTTTAAGACAATGAAAATATATAACTTTTGAGTCATAACTGGACACACAAACACTTTTTATACACATCTTACAATCATTTTTGATGCTGAATATACTGCAAATGTAATATATAATGTTACAAGAAACACGACAAGTCCTTTATCCTACTTCCCTTGTATGGGCATTCGACATCCAAGGGGGTAATTTTCAATAGTCTGGAGTGGTATCAGAGTCATGATTCAACTTGTACTCACTTCATTCAACCAGTCGTGTGCACACTCATAATTCACAGTACATAAATACAATATTATATAAGATAAAAACAGTACTAAAAATATATAGGAAGAAAAATAATTGTGCCCTATATCGATGGCTTACTTCTAAATCTCGTATGTCCTAATGCTCTTCCTACACATTATATTCCTTAAGACTGGTCACGCCTCCCAGTCACATATTTATATGCAGTCCATCAGAATAATTTTTGTTGTGTTCATTTTCCTGTGCTAATATATGAAGGAAAATAGACCTTACCATACCATGTTGTAGGGATGTTGTTTGCAAACGAATTTACACACTCCTACAGTATAATGTATTTAAGGTTCACCTTCCTTTACACATAACCATAAGAAAATGAACACAACAAAAATTGTTCTGAGGGGCTGCATATGCACATGTGGCTGGGAGGCGTGACCAGTCTTAAGGAATATAATGGATAGGAAGAGCATTGGAACATACAAAGTTTTAGAAGCAAGCCATCGATATCTGTATTTAGCAGTTTGCTCATTTATGCAATGCACGGTAATTACTGTTGGTATACTAACAGTTAAAAGGTGCAGGTAAGCAGGTACTATGTCAGTGTAAAAGCATGGAATGGCAAGGTAAAATTATGTTAGATCAGTTTTATAAGGTTGTACTAATTGGTCTTTGGCAGTCAAATGGTTACCAGTACTGATTATTTTTGATTGAGAAAATAAATCGTAAACAGTTAATGGATGTAACAGTACTACCAGGTGAGGCGTTTGATGGAGAACACAGAGTAGTGGTAGCAAAATTCAAAATAGGTAAAATTGTGGGAGTAAAAGAAATAAGACAGGAAAATAAAAGTATGGAAATCATTATTATTCTTTTCTTACAATTTTGCTTTACGTCACACCAACACAGATAGGTCTTAAGATGATGATGGGATAGGAAAGGCCTAGGAGTGGGAAGGAGGCGGCTGTGGCCTTAATTAAGGTACAGCCTCAGCATTTATCTGGTGTGAAAATGGGAAACCACGGAAAACCACTTCCAGGGCTGTCGACAGTGGGGTTCAAAGCCACTATCTCGTGGATGTAAGCTCACAACTGTGCGCCCCTAACCGCAAGAACAACTCACCCAGTAGTATGGAAATTAAAAAATAATAGAATTCAGGAGGAATAAAAATAGCACATCCCTATATCAGGAATAGAAAGTGTAGAGGAAAAAAGGTCCAAATTTAAGAACACGTTTGTAGCTGTGCAGAGAAGATTTGTGCCAGAACTTCAGCGAGAGTGATTGAAAAGGAGACACCATACATACATACATTATCATTATAGACTGTTATGCCTTTCAACGTTCAGTCTGCAAGCCTCTGTGAATTTACTAAACGTCGCCACAATCTTCGATTTGCAACCAGTGTTGTGGCCAACCAATCAATGGATTGAAGGAGACACCTTGGTGGAATAAAAAAAGTGAAGCAGGTTGTTAGACAAAAGAAGAAAGCATGGCAAGAATGGAACAGAGACAGGAAAGAAAGTCAGGATATTAAATGTAAGTGTAAAAAAAGTGGTAAATGAGGAAAAGAAAAAAAATGTTGGGAGAGATTCACAAAAGAGTTGGAACAGGATATAAATGGTGGAAAAAGGATGTTGTCTGGATTGATAAAAAATAAGAGAAAATTTAAAAAATTACACAAAACAAGTGAAGAAAGAGAGTGGAGATGTAAAAACAGACCTAGAGCAGATAAAAAAAGTGGAAAAATTATTTCTATAAACTCCTAAATGTGAGAAATGATGCAGAAGAGAGTGTAGCGGTAGATGAGGACGATCAAGAAATGGAGAGTGATATTGCAATGGCAGAGGTGGAAAAACAGTGGGAATATGGAAAAGATATGGTGATGGTATTCCTTGATCTAGAGAAGGCATACAATAGTATTAATAGAGAAAAGGTGTGGGAAACCCTGGAAAGAAAAGGATGTGGAAGGCAATCAAGGAAACTAGTGAAAGCAATGTATAAGAATTGTTCCAGTTGTATCCAGACTCCAGTGGGGAGAACAGTTTAGTTTAGTAACCAAACTGGACTTAAACAGGGAAGTGTATTTTTCTTCACTTATGTTTATAATGGTTATGGATGAAATTATAAGGGAAACAAAGGCAAGATACAGTATATAAAAGAGATATGAAAATGTTGTTTACAAATGACATTGTGATCTCGAGAGTAAAAATACAGAAGTGCAAATCCAACTAGAGGCTTATGACAAGGGGAGAAAGAGAAGGAAAAAGAATCGTTAGTATCGGGGGACAAAACTTTGAGGTTGTTGAATACTTAAAATATTTGGGAAGTGAAATACTGCAAGATGCAAGGTTGGATAAGGAGATCAGCAGAAGGGTACAAGCAGGAAATACGTTCTACCAGAATGTAAGGAACCTGGTGTGGAACAGAGAAGTTCCTATGAAATGTAAAGAGATAATGTACAAGATGTATTATACACCTACATTAACGTATGCATCGGAGACTTGGACTTTGACAGCAAGAAATAAGAGTAAAATTCAGGCCAACGCTCAGTGCGTAATTTCAGGAATCTAGCCGGCCAAAAATCGTATCTAGGAAACTAATGGACCGATTTACATAAAACTTAGTATGTAACTGCTATTATTGGAGATAATTAAGCGTGTGGTCAATCAAGTACAAAGAACAAATTACTACGCCAGGAATAGTAGTAATCTTTGTAATTTTAATAATTTTTCGTTATAGCTTTAAGAAATTAAATAGATGTTAATAGTGGGACTTGCTGTTTAGAATGTTTAAAAACAGATGTGGGAATACATGTACTTGCCAAAAAATTTATTCATTAGATGCAGTTACATCAGAATCGCTATCGTCACTTTCATTATCTCCTTCAGCAGAACCTACAGGAGGCTCAGACAGTAAGTTGAGCACTTCTCGTGAAAGCGAAATCAACTTCCTCCTCTTTGATTTCCCTAAGCTGGTAATATAAGGGTCCGATGATATAAGCAGCCTATGGAAAAGGTCAGTATTTGTGTCTTTCTGGAAGGTTTCCTATTATCTTTATTCCTGGTCTCCTGGGCTTCCTCGGAGAGGTGTCCAATAGGTATAATACAGTGCCATGACCCAAGAGTTCGTGCAAAGTTACAGGCATGTAGTACGATTAGAATTTTTGTAAGTATAATTGTATAGTTTCCTTTGCGTACATGCCAATGTTACTTTATCAATGGCATACCCACACGAAAGAGTTTCTATGATGGCACGTAGATGGTTTATTAAATTTATATCTACTCCAGTGAAATCCGCAGAAGTGGAAGCCTCTCATAAGAATCTTCTAGCGGTTTCCATCATTGGTATTGCCAACACTTTGCTTCGGATATCAACCAATAGACGCGTTTCCTCCCTGAACTTCTGTAGTGAAGTCATCTACAGTATTTATTTATTGCGTGTGTATTTTAGGCTTTAAATCAGTGCGTAAATGTATTGTGTTGAATGAGAGTTATGAGATAAGCCTACGTGTGTGATTTATTTCTTTAACATTAATACTGTGATCTTTTGTAGTCATCTGCAGTATTTATTTACTGCGTCTGTTTTCTAGCTTTTATTGTCTGGATAAATTTATTAAATGCAATTAAATACATCGCCTGCCCCTCAAGTCCATAAAAATTATTTGTCTATTTTCTCTCGCACTTTGCCTTATATTTCAGTGCTGAGGTTTCTTATGTGCCGTAGTTTACCCGATTCTGTACGAACCGAAAGTAGTCCCTGTAAACCCCACGTCCCTTTCAGCTCATAAAAGTAATTTTTAGCTTAGTTTCTTCAGCCTCTTGTCTTGAACTTACATACTGAATTTCACAAATGTATGTGCCGCCGTTTTCCCGTGATGGCTTTAAGCGGAGCGTTCGATATGGCAACCCTGTTGTCATAAAAGCAATACTGTTTTCTGAACATGGAATGAGCTATAGTAGGCTAATGGCAGGCTCGTTCTGACATTGTTGTGATGCACGTCCTTCTGCACGGCTCATTCTCTGCTCGAACCAACTGTTATTGTACTTCAGCAATTTGTCCCTTTTTCTACCATATTTTGTCCAGCGTGATCGAATTTTAGCACACAAAATACTGACAGATTTCCTTATTGACTTGGATATATCCTCGGAACAATCCTCGAAGCCTAAATGTTCAATTACAACATTCGCAATATCATCATTCCGCTTATATTCCCTGCTGTTCCTCAACAGCTTGAAAATCGACCTCCGCGTTACAGAGTACATGGCTTCTGAAAAAAATTAATTACTCTCATGGTCGCAGCAAAAAGTCACAGTTTTCTATTCTTTGAAGTATAGATAACTCATCCAAAATACTTTCATTGCGGAAATCAAAGGCAATCCATTTTGAAAGTCAGCTCGAATTTGTATAATTAGATAGGGCTTGGACACCGTGTACCTGAATTTTAAGTGCATATTTCGGACAACAATATAGTAATTTTCAGGAAATGCTACATACTATATAAAAATACATACCTTCATGTAATATAATCAAATTGCAAGATAAAGAAATATTTAGTTCTGACGTCTTTACTGAGCGCTCACATAATCATAACTGCGCGCTCGCCTCGCCAGAATATGATGCCCTAACGGAGGAGAGCCACTTTAGGCCTTCAGTGAGAATAGATAAGCAGACAGCGCGACTTTTCAATACTTAATTATTGTACCCAAGAGTCTTATAAACACGACTCACAGAAAATGCGCACCAAAGACAAGGGTTGAAAATATTATTTTTGACCGGCTGGATGCTAGAAATTACCCACTGTGCAACGAGGTGAAGTTCCTGAGAAGTATAGTAGAGAAGACAAGGAGAGAGAGTAAGAAATGTTGATGTCAGAAAAGAGGAAAGGGTAGAAAAACCGAGCGATAGGATGAAGAAGAATAAATTGAGATGTTCTGGACATGTTATGAGGATGCAGGAAGGAAGGATACCAAAACAAGTGTTGGAGGAGTAGATAGAAGGGAAGAGGGCTAAGGGGAGGCCGAGAGATGGATGGAATCTGTCAAGAACAGTATAAGAAAAAGAAGTCTGGACTGGAATACAATTACTGACGAGGAGTGGTGGAAGGAGAGGCAACAGTGGAGAAGTGCCATCAACACCCCAACCTGGCAGGAGCTGGACAAGGGGAAATATAAATAATAATGATGATGATATTAGAATTTTTTACACACATGGCCAGAGACAATGCTTCTGGAAACAATGCTGTATTACAAGCTGCCACTCAGTTTCTGTGTTGTAAACATTTGATTTGTTTCTTAAAATTTTTCAAGTTTAAATGGTCCCGTAAACCCTGTTACTTCTATCAAAGACTGGTCTGAAGAATTTGTAAATAAAACACAGGATATAACATACTGAACCATACCTGTAGTTTTATCAAATGCTACATCACTCTTCTTTGAATTTTCCTTTCCCTGGTTGTAAGCCTACTGCAACTGCTATATTTTTCACTTCAGATTTAACTTCATTTACAGTCTTTCCCAATATAACATCAAACTAATTAGGAGTAAAAAACGAGGACATTGTTCTATTACATACAGTTCCCAAACATCCAACATTTCTCAAACAATTTCAGTCTACACTATCCTGCAAATAATAATCCCCAGAAGACTCAATATTAATAAACCTAGAAAAAAATAGTCCCAAATTATGCCAAGAGTAGCAAGATACCCGTGCTTCACTACGACTTTAATATGAAAGTTATTATTCATAGTTTTACATTATGGAGAGTCCACTGTCAGCTGAGCCTGTAAAATACGTCCTCAATTTGTACGTCAAATGGTTTTGGGGAATGATTAATTATTTTATAATCTACCACTCACTTGAACTTCGTATGGAAGAATTTGAATGTTTTAAACCATATCTGATTTAATATCTAAGACGTTGAAGCGACCAACCTGTGAAATTATTATTTTATATGTCGAACAGTAATGGAGGAATGAATAATTTTTTAAGGGGTGATTATCACTTACCCAACTTGTTTTTTTCACTCTTGCTATTTATTTGTTAGAGTATTGTTTATTTTTCTTTTTTTCCCCTTACAATCGGCTTTATGTTGCACCGACATACACAGGTCTTATGGTGATGGGATAGGAGAGGGTTAGGAGTGGGAAGGAAGTGACTGTGGCCTTAATTATGGTACAGGCCCAGCATTTGCCTGGTGTGAAAATGGGAAACCACAGAAGACTATCTTCAGGGCTGCTGAAAGTGGGGATCAAATCCACTATCTCCTGAATGCCACCTGATTAGGTACGTGACTCAAACTGCAGAGCCACTTGCTCGGTACTTTATTAAATCATAGGAAAGCTATAATATTAAGTCGACACCCCTAGATGACATATTCATTGTTCCACCTTGATGTTTTCATTGTTAAAAAGCACTCTGTCAGGTACTTGGGTCCAACCTTGAGAAAAAAATGGAAAAAAAGAGAAGTTTTCCTCCAGCCTATTCCTGATCTTTTAATTAGCAATGGTTCTTATAAGTGGCCTACACACTCAGTATTTATCATCATGGTTAAGAAGAGACATTCAAGACAAAGAAAGACACTGCATGTTGCTTTAAAAAAAATAATTTTTAATGTGTTATGTTTTTCAAAATTTAATTTCATCATGTCTCTTGTTAAACAAATTTGATCAATTTTAAGACATTTTTCTTAACTGTTTATTAGCTGAAGATGACCTAGTAAGGATCAAAACATATACTGTATGTAGTCATATTAAAAATGAGTACAAGTTACCATTTAGATTCAAGTGGATAGTCATCATTTGTATTGAACAGGTGGACCATTATAAAGAATTCTTGTCATAAAACCTGAAGCTGCACACTGCCGATTTCTGCACAGTTTAGGCTTTTGCTATGCTGAGGGGGCAGCGCTGGTTGGTAAACTGTGGTTTATTGCCGGTCGTTGGTTGGTTATATTTCCCCCTAGCAGTTTTCTACTCCTGTGTACACTTAGTTTCTTTATCTTAGCTTTTTGAGGTTAGGTATCCAGGCACTGCTCACACGTTTGGTTTCTTCCTTCCTATAGATACAATTGAAATGTGTGAAAATGTCTATAGATTCCTCTTGTCGAGAGTATGCCCATGTCCCTGCAGTGTATTTTGTGGCCGTCCAGTACAGTGTGTACAGCTATCGATGATTTCTTAGTATATATCAGTTGGCTGTGTCGATTGTGCTCCTTGACCAATACTGTGTTTTGTCATACCTATGTAGACTTGGTCACAGATGCAGGGATCGTACAAACTCCTGCGTGCTTGTCTTTTTCTTTACAGATCTCAGGAGGTTCCAAATCTTGATTGTGTGTCTGTTCTTTCCTCACATATGGCAAGATGGCTGCAACCAGCAGCTTTTATTTCTTCTGCTCTGTGGATGCTTTACATCTGGGATGCCATGGTTGCTGTATTTCCTTGTAGCTCTACTCACTGATATTCAGGTGACAGTGCCCACTCCACCCCTACATGACACAGTTCATACATTCTCTTCAGGTGGCTGCGCCTTGACTTTCTTGTATTTCTGCCTTGGGTGGTTAGAAGCCTTCTGGAAGTAGCGGTCTGTTGGAGTCGAGGCTATTTAAATGAAGTAGAAACCTTTCTCTCTGTGGCTCAAACTACAAATCTGCTGTCTACATCGATAGCCAGGTTTTCAGGTTATGTGACAGAGTTTCAATGGCCACTTAAATTTTTCCATGTAAAAGCTGGCAATAATTAGGATTAGAGAACTACCTATAGCAACCCCCTTAATTGTGAAGCTGTTGTTCCACAGGAAATAACTTGTGATAAAGCAGACTTTTACATGGAAAAGTTGGAGCAAATGGACCTCAAATCCACACCTGCAAGAGTCTACAGGATCCCGTGCAGTGTAGCCACATATACACAGGTATGATAAAAGTGCCGCATCATCACCAGACTCGAGGAACACAACTGACACAGCGAACTAGGACAGACTGAGAAGTCATTGGTAAATGAACACACACATCTGGACAGTCACGGATATATTCACCACCACAGAATGTTACCATACTTGGTTACAATGGGTAGGTACAGAAAGTTTCAAGTAAACTCATAATTTCAATAGGAAGGAACCAAACAGGTACAAAGCCTGAATGCCTATGCTCAAAACAACCAATATAAAAACAACTACGTGAATGCAGGAGCAGGGAACAGCTAAGGTAAAGTATGACCAACTAGTGATTGCAGCCACCACAGTCAAGCAACTAGCACTGATCCCATTGGCATGCAAGCCACCACCATACAAATATTTATTTACTGGAAGCACGTAGCCACACATTCAGTCTGCTATTCTGTTATTGCTCTTCGGAGAGAGTGGTCTTCTTGAAAAGCCTAGTTTCCAGTGAAATGATGGGAGCTACCAACCCAATTCAAACACCTGGAAGCCTGGAAAATATCCGCTGTATTCATTGAGATTCTGGCCATGAAAGCCTGAGCTGTTAAATCCTGTGACATATACAGCCCATTAAGAGCCTTGGACCGTCAAGGGTGCTGGGTCCACTTCCTCTCATATGAGATGGCTTGAACTGAACTTGTGAGGCCTGTTGCAGCCCTTAGTCCAGGATTAAATTACTGGTACTTCAAAAGTGGAGCCTTTTGTTGTTGTTATATCTTATTATCACAGTTTATATTTGCTAAATCATCTGTTCACAGTAAAAGTAAGAAATGCTCAATGTTGCTGCATCTTAAACTTTGTGAACAAATAAAAATAAGAGGCAGCATGCTATCCCTATGCCTCAAGGCTGGCTATAAGGGGGGAAAAAAAGAAACATGATTATCAGTCTGTAATCTATTGGCCCACTGTTCGTAGGTAGCCAATCACAAGGGGCCTTTAATAATAGTGCTTTTATATTCCAGAAACAACTTTTACAGTTTTTCGTACAAGCCAAGGTGCAAGAATTTTGTCTTGAAGAATTTCTTTCATGTACCGGTAAATCTGTAGATATGAAACTGGTATTTCAGCGCCATTAAGTACATAATGCTGGACTGAGCCAGAATCAAACATGCTAATTTAATCTCTGACAGTAGAATACTCTCTTTCTAAACCCATCACCCCAGATAAAGAGCCTGTATCTGAAATATTGGGTAAGCACTGGTTAATATTCTCCCCCATCCTTAGAACTGTAGGAACTCCCATCTTCCAAGGGACCAACACCCCCCCCCCCCCCCCCCCCGTGGGCCCTTAGCTGAGCCCTGGCATTGCCACTTCCACTTATTTGTGCCAGGCTCCTCACTTTTGTCTATCCTGTCCAACCTTCCTTGGTCAATTCTTATTCTTTTCTGACTCCAACAGTATTAGGTTCCGGAGACCTAGGGAGTCTCATTTTCACGCCATTTGTGGCTCTCATTTTTTGAAGTGTCGGACTCCTTCCATTTTTCCCTCTGATTATTGTTAGTAAAGGATGATTGCCCACTTGTACTTCCTCTTAAAACAAATACCACCACCACCACCACCACCACCACGGCACCTCGAATGAGATCATCTAAAATATCCAACAGTTATCGTCGTGATTTAAACAGCCAGAACACCAACTGGGGTTACAAATCTACTTACAGAGATGGTCAACATGTATCCGAATGGACAGATGTTGATGACCTTTTCGTCATGTATGTGGGATAAGAACTATAACTCTGAAATGCGTTTTGTTTCAAAAGATTTACATGGAAGGCCCCTTAACTGCAACAGGAAAGTTCCGAGTAATTTACCTCGAAGTCAGCACAGACCAGTACTTGTCAAAGTTGGCCTAGAGCAGGGATGGTGAACCTATGCCATGCGTGTCGCTAGGTGACACACGAACACGATTTTGGTGGCACACCACATGAACATAATAATGCTTTAATATATGTCTTGTACCGCAGACAATAATGTTTCACGTGTAAGAAATATATATCGAAAATCTAAATACTATCCGGACATGCAATATGGCAATACTGCTACACTGATAGGTCCGAACGTCAAGTGTGGATAAGAGTGTCTTTTTCTGGTGGTTTTGTATACGGACCTCGCAAACATGTTTTCAGAGCCGGAAAGAACAGAAACATAACAAACGTAGTGACCGGATTTATCAAGATCAGTGGACAAGGGAATTCGGTCTGATAGAAAGATGCCTCTGTTTGAAAGTAGTTGTATTCCTCACATTTATGTAAAGCGCCATTTTGAGACTACTCATTCAAATGTTTGTTCCATGCCAAATGAAGAAAGAAGAGAGTTCGTGTCACAAAATATCAAACATTACACAAAACAACCTACAGTAGTTTTTTGTATCATCTTTCCGGCCATGGAATAATATCAGTGCGGCTGTTTCCATCTGTCTCACTGCATAGTAGAGCATGCATGGGGAACCGCTTTCTGATGGTGAGTTCTTGAAATAAACTTCTTTATTGATGTCCGACACATTATTTAAAAACTTCCCTAACAAACAACAAATAATTAAAAGAATGAAAGGAATGCCAGCCAGCTGAACTGTTGTGAAGGATAGAATAATAAGAATGAGTGAAGAAGTTTCGGAGCAATTCAAAACTAATTTGGATAACTCCCAGATATATGCAGTATGTTTTGATGAAAGCATGGATGTGACTTTACAAGCAAGGATAGCTGTTTTTTTATTTCCTTGCAGAAATGTGATGAGGTAGAAATTAGTTTAATTGTTGAGCATACTGCACCCGACAGGGGCATGACCCAAGGACCTCTGGTTAATACTGGTCTTTGAAATTACAGATGCAATGATCTTTGAGGGAATAAAACCAAAACTACCATATCGTTAAGACAGGAAAAATGAGTCTTTTTTAAATTTATTCTACAGGATTTCATTACTTGCAAGCTATTGCGCAATATCTTCCTTTGTGTAGCTGGAACCCACGGCAGAAGTCAAGCCCACCTAAACTCGGGCGGGGCTGCAATCGGGGATTCACCATGACGTAACTCGAGAGAAGACATCCCTTCCCCACGACTAGGAGAATGAGGGGAAGCAAACTTTTTCGAAACGAAATATGGAAACCATCTTGAATTCAGACTAGCCAACTTAATTATCTACGATGTAAAAATTAATGAAATCCGAATTCTGGAGTTGTCTCCTGATTTAAAAGAGATAACTGTCACTGGGACATTTATTTAGAGTGCCTAATGTCCTCTTACTCGATAACTTTCAGATGAAGAAAGAATAATGTGTTGTTTCTGTGTGGAAAAGTACCGGGGGCCATCTGTTTAGTGTCATCACGCCTCCTTGATATGGGAGTTCACCCTTTCGTGGAAGGGGAAGCTGGACAGACTTTAATTAATTACAGGAGATCCTACGAAGAATAATCGTACGGATATGTCTCAATCGCATCAGGTGAATACTGGTCACCTGATAGTCGTACTATTAAACCTCTAGTGAGCCGTGGATAGGCTGTATGCAGATTTAGCGAAGGGGAAATTGCCTCCTTGTAAAAAGCACTGCCGAGAGGGAAGCGCGTCATTCGAGAATCTCAGCTTACCACGAGCAGAGCTATGTTTAGTTAAGCTCCCAATTGATCCATTGTTTAAGTGACTTTAAACTTAAATTCCAGGTGAAATAGTGTAATTCATACAAAGTTTGCATAGATTTGGTGTAAATGATGCCAGTAATTAAACTTTAAAATAAACTGTGACGTGTCACGAACTTTCAGCGCGGAACGTAATATTATTTTTTATTATTATTATTATTATTATTATTATTACGACACTATTGTATCAAGTAGTATTAAAGGTAGAGTGGCTGAGAGGTACACAGAATCCGATACTGAACCGCAGATTACGAAGTAATATCCGAAATCGTGGCCGGACGTGCACGCTGAACGCAACTAAACAGATTTGAAATAAATAGTGACGTGTTGTGTGCCTAGGATTACTGCCAGCGGCTTCATCAACCAGGAACTATGGACTTCCATCCTGAAGGAAGAATGGTGTCACCAGTAATTGCTATGGTGCCAATGGGTCAACCCTAAAACCTGAAATGGATTTCCTGAGCTGACAACGTGTCATCATGTGATGGAGATGAGTATTTTTCATATTATATGGCCTGATTAGGGGGGGATGGGAATTATTTATCATAAGCTGATGCTATCATGTTAGGGATAACTTAATTTAAACGTTGAAGTGCCGAAATGGAGCACATAGCTTTTATTTCTTATTTAATTTAATTAATAACAGGTCTGAGTGATTTAACTGTAAATAATTGTGACAATATTCTAATAGGTTTGCATGCGGTAGAAGATTTACTTAGTTGATTTTGGGAGACTTGTGTCCAGTAAGGCGTCTGGAGACTAGTATTCAGTAAATTCAGGATAATTTAAGCTAGGCTGTAGTTGATCCTGTATCAATAAATGCATGACTGATAAATAATAAAAGTATGCAATGTCAGACCCCAGAGTCACGAGAAATATACATGGAACTGATGCCCCAGGCCTCCTTTGAAATATTTAGCTAGGGAGTGTTACAATTTAAGCTGGATTATTTGATCACGTTTATCATAATTTACCTACAAGGTTAACTGAGTTAATTACCATGTGAATATTTAATTAAGTTAATTACAGCATGAATATTTAATTGAGTTAATCACTGTGTGAATATTTAATTGGGTTAATCACTGTGTGAATATTTAATTAGAAGCTAATTACAGTGTGAGTATTTGATTGAGCTGATTAGCATGTGAATATTTAATTCATTATTGTATTACCATGTGATGATTTAATTAGAAATTAATTATGTGTTAATCATAGGTTGATCAAGGTTTAATTACGAATTAATTGCCGTTGGGTTATTTAATTACATCGTAATTACGAGGAAGTTTTGGTATGATGACTCAGTATGATTTAATTACCAGGTAAATTACATAAGAAGATAGTGTAATGATGAATCCAGCAATAATAATAATAATAATAATAATAATAATAATAATAATAATAATAATAATAATAATAATAATAATAATAAAAATTGTAATGACAGGAATCGTACGAATATTGATATCATAAAAACCGGTGTCGTGTTGTGAAGTCATGATTGAGTCATGAAAAAAATGTGTGTTGAATCGAGGTGATTTGTTGGAAGTCGATGCAATTTGCTTAATGAGGAATAGACCTCAGTTTATTGTGAACGTACCTCGGGATGAGGCGATTTTGTTAAAGAAAGGGCTTGTTATGCCTGTGAAAGCCGAGGCTATTGACCGCCGTGGTAGGGGGTGGATACGCCTGACCTTGCTAACAGACGTGTTCTTTTTTGTGTGTGTCCGCCTTGGTAGAAAGGGGACCTGAGCTAAGAAAGGAAGCCCTGTATGGATCAACTAATAATGGGAAATATTCAACACGCCAGAATGAAGTTTTCGCTAATAAATGACACGGTGATTGGTACTAGTATTTGTTAAGATTACTGTTGTTATTCATTTGAGTATAATTTAGCTAGGGATTTCAGTGTCCTACTTTCATCCCAAGGAGTTGTCAGTTCAGTTCCATATGCCGGCATTGGTATTCCACAATGCTGAAATCAAGAACGGGGTGCATCACGTGTTCATTGTATATAAAATGTGATTCTCTATGTTGTTTATGTAACATGTTGCGACTATAATTAGCGTCGGCGATGGTTCTAATCCATCGGCGCGGCGAATTTGCATTCAACTGAGGGTCGGTTCAAACCCGGGTGCTTGTTCAACATTTGTATAGTTTCTTTAATGGTATTTCGTTGGGAAATAATTGTGTGTTTTTAGTATAGGGATCGCTCAGACTTGTTGCATGAATGTTAATTTCATTTGTTAATGATGTCATATAGGCTCAGTGTTTGTGGTAAATGTTTCCATTCGTATCACGTCATGGCAAATCGCTTTGCGATAAACAATACTCGGATCCATCACACACGACTACAAGTCGATAATAAACCACAACAATTGTTAATAATTAATGTAATTCATTTCTGAATATAGATGCGTCATTCCCATCGTCATCAAGGTCTAATAAACCGCTTGTATTAATTTAAACTTTAATTTGATCATGTTTTCATTGTATTTAAGTATGCCCCATTTCTCCTACCCTGTATGCCATTAAGGTAATGTTAGATAAGCGCCTATTTTATTATATTTTCCACCCGTTAACGCCCTGTAGATCTCATGCCGGAGCCTATCGGGGTAGGGGGTGGGTATAATACGAACTACGACAACATGTGAAGATAATGAAGTTAATGGAGGAAGTGAAGTCCATTGGCAATATTAGTACTGTACTTTTGATTTTTATATCTAATAATATTTATATTTTTACAATTTGTTTTACATCACACCGAAACAGATATAGGTCTCATGGCGACGATGGGATAGGAAAAGCTTATGAGTGGGAAGGAAACCACCGTGCCTTAATTGAGATACAGTCCCAGCATTTGCCTGGTGTGTAAATGGGAAACCACGGAAAATCGTCTTCAGGGCTGCCGACTGTGGGGATCGAACCCACTATCTCCAAGGTGCAAGCTCACAGCTGCACGCCCCAGACAGCGTAGCCAATTCACCCGGTAATAATATTTAATGACAAAGTGCGTTACAGTGGGAGCTTATTATTTATTTACAAATAATAATAATAGGTATTCACAAAACTTACGTATTTAAAAATGTATTTTCTGCAGTATTTTCAAAATACGACCATGGAACATGCAATCAAATGAACTTAAAAGATATATATCTAATAAATAAATAAATTAGTAAATAAATTACATAAATAACTTATTATGAAACTTAATTGGGAATTTAGAAAGGAAGTTATGGTAGGGGAGGGGTGTTGTATGTTGTAGCCATTACTTAAAGGAAAATAACAAGTGGCACAGTTAACAGTTGAGAATAATAAACCAGACTTAAAATGGCACACTTGTTGGAAAAGGTTAGCCATCCCTGGCCTAGAGTTTCCTGTCATGAGATCAGTCCCACTGCCATGATGGAACTTTGCCAAAGGCAACTAGCATAAATATACAAGTGAAATGGAGCACATCATTCAGTGGATACTCCCTAAAAATACAAAAAATATGAGCATTTTGTAAGACTAATATATGCTATAATAAAAAAGCATATTCCAAGAGGATACAGAAAAAGAATACATCCCTGGACGGCACCCAAAGCATATTCCAAGAGGATACAGGAAAGAATACATCCCTGGACAACACCCAAAATATAATGAACTATTTGAAGGTTATAAACCCAGTAATGACCAGGAGGTAGCTGATGAATTATTACAATCCCTGGATAAAGTCAGGAAAGAGAAATGGAATGATCTCAGGGAAAACATGAACTTCCAACATTCGAGCAGAAAAATAATGCCACTTTTTAAGAAAACTAGGTAGCAGCACACCAAAATTCAGCAGTAAGGGCTCCAAGATAAAGGCAGACAAGGTGGCAATTAGGTTAGTTGGCCTGACAAGAAAACTTGCTGATAATGATAAGAAAAAAGATTTTTAAAAAAATACAGCTAGAACTAAGGTCCAGGTTGTCTCATGCTGAAACAGCCTCTCCATTCTCATTAGAATTCACAGCCGATGAGATCTCGACAGCATTAAAAGAAATTAAGCCAGGGAATGCAGCTGGGCTCGATGGAATATATCCAGAATTTCTAATGCATTTTGACCCATGTACAATTAAATGGCTTGCCATATTTTACAGCAACATGTTACAGGATGGGAGACTCTTGTCTATACTCAAAAGCTATTTGCTTTACGTCGCACTGACACAGATGGGTCTTATGGCGATGATTGGACAGGAAAAGCCTAGGAATGGAAAGGAAGCGGCCATAGCCTTAATTAAGGTACAGCCCCAGCATTTGCCTGGTGTGAAAATGGGAAACCACGGAAAACCATCTTCAGGGCTGCCACAGTGGGGTTCGAACCCACTATCTCCCGGATGCGAGCTCACAGCTGCGCGTCCCTAACCGCATGGCCAACTCGCCTGGTTATACTCAAAAGAACCAAAATAGTAGCAATCCTCAAGTTAGGGAAAAGTGGACACAGTCCAGAAGATTACATACCAAATGCCCTCCTGAGTGTATGTTACAAACTCCTAGAGAGAATCCTTTACAATAGAATCTCACTCAATATCTTACAGCTCATACCAATAGAACAAGCTGGCTTTAGACCAAACCGCACCCGCTCTCATCAGGTGATAGCTCTTACCACCCACATTGAGAAAGGATTTCAAGAACGGAAGAAGACCGTTGCTGTGTTTGTGGATGTAACATCAGCATATGACACTGTTTGGCTTAAGGCAATGATCCTGAAATTCCTGAAAATAATTCTTTGTAAGTCCCTCACCACACCACTGAACAACATGCTATCCAACAGAATGTATGAAGTGCATCTAAATGGTAATATAAGTAGGTCTTACAGACTAAACAATGGATTACAGCACGGCTCAGCCCTTGCCCTGTTGCTCTTAAACTTATAGATGGCAGACCTACCTTCCACAAATGCTAGAAAGTTTATATATGCTGACGACCTTGCTATAACTGTACAGTCCCGTGAGTTTAGAATAGCTGAAGTTACCCTTACAGATAATCTCCTCAAACTTAATAAGTTCTTCACTACTTGGCGATTGAAAACAAACATATCCAAAACTGAAGTCACCTGCTTTCACTTGAACAATAAGCAAGCAACTTATACCCCTCAAAGTACAATTCAATGGACAGCTACTGAAATTAAATCCTCATCCTAAATATCTAGGCACTGTATTGGATCAATCATTGACCTATAAGGAACATCTCAACAGAACATCTGCAAAGGTCAAAACTCACATCATCTTACAAAAACTCTCAGGAACAGGCTGGAGTTCAACTGCATCTACCTTAAGAATAACAGCTTTTGCTTTAGTTTACCCAGCAGCTGAATATTGCAGTCCAGTATGGCTTCATAGTGCTCACACAAAGAAGATCGACACTCAGTTGAATGATACAATGAGGACTATATCAGGGACCATCCAGTCTACACTTGGAATGGCTACTAGAACTTTCTAACATTCCTCCCCATTATCTTAGAAGACAAATGGCACTGAAAATAAAGAATGGCTTAAATGCCGTGAAAAATTTTCTCCAGCCAATACATCAGGACTGCTCACATTAATGCCTCAGGTTAAATTCAAGGAAACCATCATGGGTACTAGGTGAGAGACTCATCCAAGATGAATTTAATGTGAATCAAACATGGCACAATACGTGGTTCTCTTCAAACCTAAACTAGGCTTAATCCTGGATCCAGTTAACCGTCATCCTGGCTTCAACCTACCCAGAAAAATCTGGACATCACAGTGGCGGCTCGTGGATATCAGCAGTGGGGGGCGCACCTTAGTTTCATAATTGCACAATTATCTCAAGTTCTTCAAACCATGTTATCAAGATACACACTTCGAACACTATACGGTGCAATGCATATGCAATTGTTTTGAATATTATTATTAATATTATTATTATTATTATTATTATTATTATTATTATTATTATTATTATTATTATTATATGCCTTTACTGGCAGGACCTAGAGTTTACAGTGCACTATGTCTTCTGGTATGGGCTAGAGCAATTTTGTTACTTTCATTGAACTGTCTCTGTCTTATCCTTGGCTTTGACAATATGAAAGTGACTGAGGTATGAGCGATGCTAGTAATGCCATTCCTTCTGCAGCCAGTCCCTGATATGAATGGTGTGAAAATGTTGCTCATAGGGTCGGTTTGTGCGTGCATTTCAGTGGGCTTGGCAGACTGATATGTAACAGCAACTTCTGACTCAGTGAGGAAAGCAACGGGAAACTACTGTACCTCACTCTTCATTTCCCTAGTATGCCTCTTCAGTGATGCCTAGGCCATCTATGACAGCTGATGGCAGAGCTGTTGAGGATCCAACCAGCCTTAGGGCTGAAGACTGAACATACATCCCCCTGTGGGTGGGGGCGGTAGAATAACACCCACGGTTTCCCCTGCCTGTCGTAAGAGGCGACTAAAAGGGGCCCCAAGTGCTCTGAACTTTGGAGCATGGGTTGGCGACCACGGGGTCCTCAGCTGAGTCCTGACATTGCTTCCACTTACTTGTGCCAGGCTCCTCACTTTCATCTATCCTGTCTGAACTCTCTTGGTCAACTCTTGTTCTTTTCCTACCCCGACGCTATTAGGTTTGCGAGGGCTAGGGAGTCTTTCATTTTCACGCCCTTCGTGGCCCTTGTCTTTCTTTGACCGATATCTTCATTTTTCGAAGTGTCGGATCCCTTCCATTTTTCCCTCTGATTAGTGTTATATAGAGGATGGTTGCCTAGTCGTACTTCCTCTTAAAACAATAATCACCACCACCACTGAACATACATACACATACATTATTATTATTATCATTATTATTACTATTATTATTATTATTATTATTGAATAATAATTATATAATAATATAATAATAATAATAATAATAATAATATAATACATAATAATAATAATAATTATTGAATAATAATAATAATAATAATAATAATAATAATAATAATAATAATAATAATAATAATAATAATAATAATCGTATTTGCCTGTTCTTGTCCACGATCGAGTTATGTTTACGAATAGTTTCACTGTAGTGATCACTCAAACAAGACACGACATTGACTTCACCAAGCATTTCAAAGTCCATGGTACTAATGATACCATCCCTGTGGTGACCCATTTTTCTCCTTTCCTAGAACGGGAGAATAGCAGACAAGGAAAGCAGTAAAAGGTTTCTGGGATATCACTTCCACATATCCGCGAGTTCTTGTTATATACGTCAGGAAAATTAATTTGTCTTTGGAAAGCCCTATTTTCATTTTTCTTGGTCTCCGGTTTTTTCAACAAGAAGTCTGGTGTCGGCCTAAAACACTCCTCCAGTTCGACTTTCTTCTCGATAGAAAGAGAAGAAAACGTTAGTACTTTAATATGTTCAACGGTAATCATACCGTACGAAGTGCAAACATAACACTACGCCTACATATAAATCACAACCTTTCTCCTAATTTCACCTTGGCATAGTCACCTCACGAGATCATTCATCAACACGAAGTTAAACATCGCGCTCTCCAAGTGAGTATGGCCAACATGAGTCAAGTGCGAGGAGACAGTAGTTACAGTCGTTACTAGTTTCGTTAGTTAATAATCCTAAAAATTACAAGACTATTTTAAATATATACCGGCACATTTAACTCAGGTAAGTGCCTCAGTAAAATAGTCCCTAGTTTTAGGAGAGAAATGGCATAAACTGACCCCTATTAAATCGAAATCAGATCACCAGTGTTTCGGGTAGGTTGGCTGCAACAATAGGCTGCGGCAGAAACGCGCCGGAATCTCCGTAGAACAGCACATCTCTACTGCGCCTCTGATTGGCTCCCTCAAGGCCAGTCAAGCGAGACTCGGAGTATTTGGTCCGCTATGAGAGAGCGCCCTCCTGCGCGGGGCCAGCAGCGTATCGTGCCGCAGTACAGTACCACTCGCGTCCTTATAATCTTATAGTACGTAAAATATTTCCCTTGTTAACATTTAAGATTAAAATTTCCGAATTTAGTGGAACCCCGTGGGGGGCACGCACCTTAGCGCCTCCCAAACGAGCCGCCACTGGGACATCATTAAATCAAATAAGAACCCAACATAGCAGATGTCAATACTGGCAATGTAAGTGGAAGGTAACTGAGAAACCTTACTGTGACTGTGCAGACATGCCCTAGACTCTCCAGCATATCACTATGGACTGCCCACTCAGGAGGTTCAACAGAACAATGCAGGACATCCATGAGGCCACTAAGAAGCTGTAAAATGGTTAAGCATGTTGGACATTCAACTTTGGCACCACTACATCATGTGATCTAAGTCTCATTCTGTATGTTTTAAGATTACTCAAATATGTATATAGTTGTACATTTTATTCTTTTTCACTGTTTGTAAACTTGTATCCTTCTGCCATATGAAATAATAATTTTGTCCATATTTTCTCTACCCCCAAATTGATATGACAAAATTCCAATCTGCTGAACAAATCAAAAGAAAAGTACAAGTTTTAAATTCAGATTATACTTAAGAATGACCAATTGTACTTGTACGTCAAAACTCTGCAGACATCTATTCTAAAAATATCCTGTAAAGTAGTTCATGATCTGCAGAATTGATATTTGCTGTCAAGACATGGAGCTGCTGAAGGAAGAGTCATACATTCAGAAGATTATAACAGACTGTGATGGGTACAGTAACAGACAAAACAACAAAAGATGAAGAAAAACACACATCTCCAAAACTTTTTAAATGAAACTGGCCTTCATTGCAGTGTCTGCTTTGGGACTTGCTATATGGAGAGTAAAAGAATAAGAGAAACACCTACAAATTCTGTATTTGCAGAGTTTGTAATCATGTTTGAGTTAAATTTAAAAATATTTTTACCCTTATGAATGTATAGTACTACACCCATACCTGTTACAGAAAAATACATACAAGTGGAATTATGTAACCAGGCAAGCTTAATGAGCTGCTAATGGTTGAATGCTGATGTACAAACAAAAGCTATGTGTGAAAAATTACAGAACTGAAACTTCATTTAATCATCTATAATCTTCTCCTTCCATCACCCTTGTTCAGGAAGTTCACAGGTTGGGCAATCGATCAATGACCTCCATCCACTTCTTGCATCTTCTCTGGAGACACTACAGATGCTCATTATTTTGTCCTGATCCACTTTGATGCTTCATATAGGTTATTATGATGGTGTGCTCACCACTGCCGAAGGCATTTTATACCTAAATGCCCAGTTTCAATGAGCCTGCCTCTAAACCCGAGAACAGATGCCTTTCGCAGCTGCCCCCTAACCTGGAGGACAGATGGTGCATGCTGGATTTCAACTGCATTTCCTACACTGGGGGACCAACACGCACCTAAATGAGCCCCTCTACCTGAAGCTGCTGGCCTCTTTAGAGAGTCAGGTTATTCCAACGCCGCCCAACACTCTGCGTTGAGTTGCTGGCTGTACAGTCTACTCCATCCCGTAACAAGTGAATATAACAATTTAACAAGAATCCTGAAAATATGTACTCAAATATACGATTTTTTTTTTTTCTTACAACTTTGTGTTACGTCGCACTGAAATAGAAAGGTCTTATGGTGATGATGGGATAGGAAAGGGCTAGCAGTGGGAAGGAAGTGGTCATGGGCCTTAATTAAGGTAACCACCTTCAGGTCTGCAAACAGGGGGGTTCGAACCCACTATCACCCGAATGCAAGCTCACAGCTGCGCAACCCTAACCGCATGGCCACTTGCTCGGTATGTATGGTACCAAAAACAATTTTACGTGTATTATATACAAGTCTTACCCCATATAAGGTCGTCCTGACTGCACTTGTCTAACGAGTCTTACCCCGTATAAGGTCACCCTGACTGCACTTGTCTGACATCATTTACTAGCTCCAATTCAGACTCTGCCCAGCTTTTTAACTAAACTACCATTACTCTAGCCAAACAAATATAAAGCCATTACAGTAACTGCAAAATCCATACCATAGTTCTTCCTGTCCTCTTTCACACCCAGCACCATCAAACAACATTTGATGACTGTTTCAAATTTAAGTTCTTAAACCTTTACTCCCATCATACCACTCTCTTGCTCTTAGAGATTCTGTAGCTGGATATCAACTGGTGCTTAGGTCTAGGGAAGCACCTAGCCTTAGCATTAGATAACTGCTCTTTCTTTTTCCTTTTCATTCTCTGCAGTGCATGCACAAAAATCATCTTACTTTTCAAAATTGGAAGGAAAAGATATGAAGAAAATGACTGTAGTTGTAAAAAAAAAAAAAAGACCCTCACCTAAGCATTTTGTTAGTTTTAGGACAATGGCTGCTCCCAATCCAATTTTCTTCAAATGACCTTCATTTCGCTCAGGTGACACCCCTTGATATAGAAGGAAATCATATGCCATTCCACTTTTGCTGCATAATAAAAAGTTTTTTAACTCCCCACAGACAAGGCTTGCCTTTAACATTGCTGATCACTTACCGCTAAATGGTAACATTTGTTCATCAACAGAAACATATTGCTCTACATCTGTAGTCAGAAATATTTCGCCATGTCTATGTTTAAGTGATGTGATGTGATATCTTGTGGATTGTGGTTTAACCTCATGTTCATTATGATGGAAAATCATTTCAGCGTTGCCAGTGTATTTCTTTGTTTTCTGCTGGAATATTTTTTACACACAGCAAATTTAGCTCAGGACTGATTTAATAGTCAAATCATTTATTTAGTTAAAACATAAGATCGTAATATATTCTAGGAAAAGAGGAAGTACCAGCAGATAATAACAACAAATAATACGAAAATGTAACAGATTACTGATCTTAAATAAGACACAAACAATATGTAAATATAAGATCTTGTAAAATGTAATGTTGCGACAGATTTAAAGTCAATTATAATGGAATCAGATTGGAAGCTTCAGTGTTAGGATTTTTAAGGAATAATTCAACTCAGCAAGGTAATTAATAAGTTAATGAGAGTGATATCTTAGTTAACGACTTTGTGATGATGAATTAGGTCAAATAATTTTATCATCATCATTTCATCATTTTCATTTCCCCTTGTCCAGCCAGCTCCTGCCAGGTCGGGGTGTTGATGGCACTTTCTACTGTTGCCTCTCCTTCCATCACTCCTCTTCAGTAAATTGTAATCCAGTCCAGTCTTCTTTTTCTTATACTACTCTTGACAGAGTTCATCCATCTTGCTTTGGGCCTCCAACACTTGTTTTCGTATCCTTCCCTCCTGCATCCTCACAACATGTCCAAACCATCTCAATTTATTCTTAGATCAAATAAATTAATATTTAAATTTAATGTTGACCAGATAATCTGTAAATAATATAAATATTCCGTAAATATTTGAAATTATTTAATGGAATTAGTTTTTTGGACATCAATAGTGTAGCGTCAAATTTGAATTTATTTCAATGTGGTCCGAGTCAGTGTACTCAAATTAAGTATTTCGAGGCTGATTATTTTGTTGTATAGGCCAAGAGGACCTACAATTTAATTTAATGAGTTATGAAATTCATTTTTGAGAATTATTTCTTTCAGGGCATCCTGAGTATTTGAGTATCATCTGAGTATAAGATCTGATCTATTTCAGACATAATCGAAGTCAACAATCGACCTCAAGCTTATTTTGAATTTGTTGTAAAAAAAATTACTTTGTAAAATATGTGAGAGATTCAAAGAGTTTTTTTTTTTTTTTGCAAGCTGCTTTATGTCGTATCGACACAGATAGGTCTTATGGCGATGATGGGATAGGTGTGTGATGTATGCACGCTGCTATTGTTGTGGACTAGACAGATGATAGGCATATCTTCTGTGGAGTATGCACTCTCCTAGAATTTGAGTATATTCTTCAGAGTCCATCCCAGATGAGACTTTCACTAACTCTCCTATTCAACTGGCACTTAACCTCCCACAAAAGCCCATGCTGAATCTTCCACTCTGTGCTTTAGTAACAATATGTTGAGGAGAGCAGTATGTCTTGTCAGGTCACCACAGTGATACCCTGCCATCGGCATCTGATGAGAAAACCTTCTCATTGCACCATATAACAGAATATCAGAAGTCTTGTGGCACTGGGAGATACTGGAGGCAGGAAGCCACAAGTAATTCTCGGTACTCTGATTTAAGGACTCCCTTTCTGTCAGGCCTTCGGTGATGGATGCCAGCAGAATGAAGATTCTGGCAGACTGTTAATGCACTCACTGATGGGCTGAGGTCTCTACTGTTGTGGCAAAAAGTACAGGGACCTGAGTTAATACGTTAATAAGAAGTTAATCCTTTGTCCCACATAGAAACAAGCTACACCAAAATTTAGCTTATTTTATTCTACGTTTAATTATGTGGAGTAGACATTTTTATTGTACCCAGTTAATGTCTTGAGCTGGCCCCGTGGTGTAGGGGTAGCATGCCTGCCTCTTAACCGGAGGCCCCGGGTTCGATTGCCGGCCAGGTCAGGGATTTTTACCTGGACCTGAGGGCTGGTTCGAGGTCCACTCAGCCTATGTGATTAGAATTAAGGAGCTATCTGACGGTGAGATAGCGTCCCCAGTCTAGAAAGCCAAGAATAACGGCCGAGAGGATTCATCGTGCTGACCACACAACACCTCATAATCTGCAGGCCTTCGGGTTGAGCAGCAGTCGCTTGGTAGGCCAAGGTCCTTCAAGGGCTGTAGTGCCATGGGGTTTGGTTTGGTTTTAGTTAATGTCTTAATCTTACTGTTGATCTGTTTTTATTTCATCTAATATTTGTGAAAAAAAAAAAAAAAAAAAGGTTGTTGCAAATTTTGTGAAACAACATTTTCTCATTACTGGGGGATCATAGCCATACAAATTTGGTTTGTTAAGAAGCTCATGACTCAGGAGAATGTCAGGCTAAAATTAAAACTGATTTTTGCCTGCATGCAACTGTTGATTTCATATTGATTTATATTTAATTCAGTGGTTTTGATAGAAGAAAGCAACATATCAGCCAAGTGGTGTTGTCCAGTTGGCCTATTTGCTGCACCAACTGAACTCCACACTGCTCTGTATCAGCTCTGAGTCATGTACAGCTATTTCAAAATGAATGGGTTGTGTTGTGTTGTGTTGTGTTGTGTTGTGTTGTGTTGTGGGGGTGAGAAAGTGGAATAAGGGAATAATATGCTAGATGACGAAGAGTGGTATTTCCTCACACATCACCCAGAACTTTAAATACAAGATATTTCAAAAGTTGAACGTATCCCACCATTACTACTGATACGATGAAGAGAGCATACACTTCGAATGAGCCCTATCACTTAGCCCCAAGTGAAGATAAATTTGAATGACCTGGCCAGTAATCGAATCCTTCTATCTAAAAACCAACACACACTCACCGTTCAGCTACGGAGTCTGAAAAAGAGTAAAGGATTTTTTGGCACACACTGGAGGATACAAGATCTTTTATACCGATGAAATATGGTGAGGCCAGAATCATACAATGAAGTATGAATGGCAAGAAAATGTTATGGATGCTCTGAGCAACAGTTTTGAGAACTATAACCAGTACAGAGGTCACATACAGGAAATTTACGGATGGCAAGGAGGTTTTAGGACAACATCAGGAGCAGGAAAACGTTAAATAATTTTCCAGATCGGAAGTGAAGACGGGTTTTTACCTGAAGCAGATCAATGTCAGTATGCAACTGATATTTTAGCAGCTAGGAAACACTGAATTACACAAGATATCTGTATTTATGCAAAGACTGATCATGATTAGTATTCAAATGGGTGGAGTATTTGATGCTGTGTGTTATTGCTATATTGCTCCAAATACATTACAGGTCCAGAAGTTGTCCACAGGTAAAAACGCACTAAGTAGATCAATCTTTTCTTTTCGTGAACTGCTATAATAATAATAATAATAATAATAATAATAATAATAATAATAATAATAATAATAATAATAATAATCATAATCATAATAATAATAATAATAATAATAATAATAATAATAATAATAATAACAACAAATTATAATGAAAGGGTGTTTTAAAAGCTGTTTTTATGGAGTTATTATAAGTGCTGATCAAACACTTACAGTATATGTCAAACGTATTGCAGCTGGATTACATCATGCATATTTCTACACAATTACCGTATTTTCCGCGATTAGGAAAAGCCAGTATAGCCAGAAAGTTCAATCATAAAAACATCTTAATCAGTTCACAAGAAAATACCAATTGAGTAGGTGCGACTTGTGAGAGCGTGATGTCACAAGTCACATCCATTCGAAGATGAACAGGTGATGTTGCCCCGCTTGCTGTTTCTCTATCTTCAGTGTTGGCCAAAATCTAATATGATATAGATGTTGATTCCCATAGGAAATCTGATATATTTCTTCCGAATGAGTAAATTTATAATACCAATATAAATGGTCCGTTATTGGACATTATAAATTTTACAGCTAACTCATTCCTGGTTGCCAGCATTTCGCCCCTGTGTGCTAGGCTGGGCTCATCAATTGGTACTTAGCACACCTACCAAGATGCATGGCTAGTGCATACCGTGGAGGCCACTGCGTAGGCTAATTGTAGCCACCGGCAGTGGCAATGCACTATGAGAGACTTTGTCTCACTACAAAAAATTGATGCCTGCTTGGCCATCAGATGATATAGATGTTGATTCCCATAGGGAACGCTGGCAACCAGGAATGAGTTAGCTGCAAAAATTTATAATGTCCAATAACGGACCATTTATACTGGTATTATAAATTTACTCATTCGGAACAAATATTTCAGATTCCCTATGGGAATCAACATCTGTATCATCTGATAGCCAAGCAGGCATCAATTTTTTGTAGCGAGACAAAGTCTCTCATAGTGCATTGGCACTCCCGGTGGCTACATTTAACCTATGCAGTGGCCTCCACGGTATGCACTAGCCATGAGTCTTGGTAGGAGTGCTAGGTACCAACTGATAAGCCCAGCCTAGCACACGGGGGTGAAACGCTGGCAACCAGGAATGAGTTAGCTGGAAAATTTATTAATGTCCAATAACGGATTATTTATATTGGTATCAAAATCTATTACCCATTTTCTTTTCAACTAAAATTCTTCTGACCATGAGTATACATATGGACAAATAATACATGATGTTTTACTGCAAAAAATGTGCTATCAACTATCGATGGTTTAGCTTTTCTTGCCGAAATGTGGAAATAAAATTTAGCAAAATTACTGAAAAAATAAAGTTAAAAAATATACTAAAAACTTTAAAAAAATGACAAAGTTAGGCAAAAGTTTTCACCAGAAACAGGTGCCTCTAACAAAGATTCATTTCATCTACATTAGCTCCTCAAATGAGCTTGGCATCAGGAAGGGCATCGGGCCATGATGCATCTAGCATCATCCCTGACCCTGTATCAGGAAATGGGACTAAAGGGCGTGCACACATGCACACACTCATTCACTCACTCCAGTAGTTAAACATAAAGGATCGACGGGAAGTACAAAAAAACATTTTTTACATGAACCAAGAACAATTGAGATGATCACCACATATAACCCAAATCCAACCACCAATCCAAAATTACGATGCTCTATACGGAATTGATCTTATGAGAAATACTGTTCTCTCTACTTCCCTCTTGATTATAAAAAATAAGTATAACTCTTTGGCAAACAAAAATAAATCTAAATATGGTACTTTGACGATTTCTACCACAAACAAGAATCTGAAGTACTGTATTTGGCATACGTATTTTCTATGTTTACAGCAGTCTTGTCCTTGTCCCAGCATACTAACATCATTCTATTCACACATATTAAACATGCATATTGAGTCATATAAAAGAGTATACTAGCATTGTCATAATAAAAAAGACTTATGTCAAGAAAATTATTCTTCTGTTGCAGTGACAGTTCCTTAAGACTAACCACATTGAGAATATTGCATTAATATAATGAGGAGTTGAGTTTTACCACACTAATTTTGTATGGCATTTTGAGTATTTGTTTTCACAGCACAGCTTTTCACCACCTGAAAAAAAAAATGTAATATGTAATATATGAAAAATATCCCAATGGATATAAACACACCATAAATATTCAAAACATTTATTTGTACAGTAAGTTATATAATCCTAAATGATTCTGCAACTATTTAGCTTTTAAATAAATTATTCAAAGAAACAAAATACAAACAACCATGGCAAATGCAGCACATTAAAGATCTGCCAAGATGGCTACTTCCTACCCAGATGGCGTGCAGATAATGGAATGCCACGTGGTCAGTATGCCAACATCCTCAGCTGAATTGCTTAGTTTTCATGACAGGTTCTGCTGCCTTTTGTGTCAGACAACTCCTCAGTTGGTCCCACAAGACTGAATGAACCCCATTCCAGCCTTCAGTACAGAATTAAAACCCTTGCATTGCCCAGGAATTGAATCCAAGCCTCTGGGTAAGATGCAAGCATCAGTGGCATATACTGAGGGCTATCAAGGCTATCAATTAAGCCCAAACCTCAAATGCGAGCGATGGAAATCTAAAGCACATAATATTTTAAGCAACGTATTTCTGAGAACAAGGTTTCGGAGACTGATACTGCAGCCCAGACTCTCGTCCCGCTCCCCTCAACTCGCCTCACGCAGCTTGCTGCTGTATGCCTACCGGCGCGGGGACCGGGCGGGGGGATAGGTGTGCTAGGCTTCGGTCCGTCAGATCGCCACTATTAACTATCAACCATGCGTTAAACATCTTATATACATCCTCACCTCATCCTTCTGACTTAATTATATACATAACAGAGTGCTGGTATTTCACTCCCGTTTACTTCTACATCCTTGTAGGAAGACACTGCAGGCCTGGCTGTTATAGGAGTAATATGGTTTTATTTTTATAGGTAGATCTGCTAAAATGAAATGCAATCTTTCAGGTTGGTGTTTGCTTTTGTTGGCTGGAATCAAACCCGTGATCATGGGTCGGACACCACCGCTGATCATCCGAGGAAGATAATTAACCAGTTAACGATGGGTATGACCGCTGTAAAATTCAACATTGTTATTTAACGATTATGAAGATAATAATAATAATAATAATAATAATAATAATAATAATAATAATAATAATAATAATAATAATAATAATAATAATAATGGTGCATGGCATCTGTATAGGCTTGGTGGTAACCTAATGAGGATAAAATGAATGGCGAAGAAGTCAAACACCCAGTCCCCAACCCAGGGGAATTAACAGTATGAGGGTTTGATTCTGGAAATTGAACCGGAACTGTCGGACCAAAGGCAAGCATTCTATCCACTTAGCTTCAAAGCTGGACTTCAATTTGCTAAATCTTAGGCTACCAACTCGATTGATCAGGTGTTGAGTACTGACAGTGGCAGAGGCCAGGGCAGTAGCTTGTGAAGCAGCCTTGACAACACAGCAGGCTTTTCTCTTGGCTATTGGCTGCAGTTCAAAATGCTTGAGGCTTGACGTTCCCTAAACCACGTTCCCGCACCCTTCAGCCCTGCCTTAAGGCCCCCCCCCCCCCCTCGCCACAAGCCGCCCCCACTCTTCCTAACCCCCTCCTAACCCGCACGCGCCTGCCCTCCTCTCTGCCCACACTTCTCTTCCCGCCACCAGTCGCACACCATCAGCAATACTACACACACTGCAGCGCGACGTAAGCGTCCTTTCACTTTATGTTAACCTTTTCCTATCTCCGTGTTTTTTTGTTTTTTACTGGCTTTCTCCATTTTAACAGGTCCAATTTGGTTTCTGCCCAGAACTGAGAATTAATATATCCACGCGCAGTATCCACCTTCTTCTTAACCAGAAATTCAAAAATAACTTCATGTCCAACAATCAACAACGCAGCCGGTCAACACAGCTTTAATACACCAAATGCCTAATTTCTCTGCTTAAGCTGATCAGTGTCAAGCCGACTCGGCATTAAAAGAGTATCACTTTTTACTCTACAGACTTTGTACATACTTGTATATATGTTTATATGTGTTATTTTACATTGTATTCTTTAGTACGAGGACTACTGATATTCATGAGTTTATATTTTTACAACACTAAGCACCCCATTTGTACTTTGTTCCAAACTTCCTTGTATATATATTCCTCGTATTATTATTATTAATTACTACTCACCTGTACCATACTAACATTTCTCATCTCATTACCACACTTCACTTTATAAATTATAAATCCATAAGATTATTACAGTTAAAAATAACATGTTTTAGGATTCGACAAAACTCATGTATGCTTTAATATGGCTGATGATGACCCCTAGGTGGGTCGAAACTAGTTCCATGTAATTTATAATATTGTAAATACATATTAGTATTGAATAGGTGGAAACCTTTACTGTGTTACTATTCATATATTATTCTCAGTTCAATACGGACCAACAACATGAAATTAATAACCCTAAACCACTGTCGAAAATGGGTAACCTAAGTCTAGTGGTAGCCCACGTCTTGATACCAGCATATGTCACTGGCAAGCATGCTATCCCTACATCTGGGGATCTGCCTAAATAAATTATCACTATAGCACATTATCAATGAAAAGATTGTATAAAAAGAGGAAGTTTTCTGAATCTTTGTCAATACAAGGTACTTGTAGCATCTAAACTATCAAACAGTACATTTGCTTCCAAAAAACTCAAAACATGCATCTTTCTTCCTTTTGTTCTATTCTCTTTTTACCTTTGGAAATAACATGGCATACTACTTTAATATCATTATTTCACTACTGTGAAAGAGTGAAAGTTAATTGCAGTTGCTTGAATATACTGTGCCCTACAGGGCCCTGTGGTTCCGGCCAGGCGAATACCGGTCTCGAACCCAGAGCACAGTAGTGAAAAAACTCCCACAATCGTGAGCTTGTGCACATAGTCTTACCTGAACACATATCCTCGCACAGCAACTCAGTCACGCACATCTCAGGGATACAATGGAAACAAAAGGGGAAATTACGATATCCAACAGAATATGTGACATAACTTTTTTTTTTTTTTTGCTATTGGCTTTACGTCGCACCGACACATATGTCTTATGGCGACGATGGGACAGGAAAGGGCTAGGACTGGGAAGGAAGCGGCCATGGCCTTAATTAAGGTACAGCCCCAGCATTTGCCTGGTGTGAAAATGGGAAACCACGGAAAACCATCCTCAGGGCTGCCGACAGTGGGGTTCGAACCTACTATCTCCCGAATACTGGATACTGGCCGCACTTAATGTGACATAACAGGTAAGAATAATCTAAAATAAAAATGGACAAAATACGAGAAACCAAGCTGCATTCATAAAATAAGGTGATGAATTTATTACAAAAATTTAAATCCAAAATCAAATATACAAAGAGTTTGAATATCTGATATATTCCAATCTGATATCGCTGGGAACCTCCTCGTCACAAAACCATCGGTCTGCCGGGCTGGAACAAGGGTGGAATAACAGAATAAGTCGAAATAGGAAGATAAGAGAACTATTTGGGCAAAAGGAAAAATCAAAAAGCAATCTCCTGTGCGTAAAAATGTTGCGTCACATGACCTCGAACCCATGCGCTACCATAATCAAAGCTTTACAGTACAAGACTGGGACTGGATGAAAGCTCACAGTCCAACATAACTAACGTACACACACTTATCAATAAACCCATAAATATCCCCGCTCCAACAATACGTGGCGAAATAAACATGTGGCGAGATTAAGTAGACAAGAAAATATAAACCAAACAAACGAACTGCGGTCCTAACAGGCCGCTATCTTCAAGGTCACAAGCCGAGGGCGACTCCCCGCTAAGAACTTGAAAACAAAACAAACACACAGACAGAGACCAAATCTTCCCATCAATGACGTCACACTCGACTGCCTTGCCTCGCACAAATCACCTGGCTGAGTGTTTATCCCCGCCATCCTACACTCCGCACAGCTGTTCAACTACAGGGACTTCTTACCCCCTTACATAAACACACATCTAACCTCTTAGTGCTGAAATGATCTCCTCATAACATAACTGCCTTCATAGGGCTTGGACATACATATTACTCTCACATACTTTGCCTCCATAGGGCTATTCATCATGACACCTGGGTTCAATTCCCTGGCACTACCAAAATTATTCATCAGATCAACAGCACTCATTCATATAACTCTCATATTCTTTGCCTCCCTATGGCTTTTCATCATGACGCCTGGGTTCAATTCCCCGGCACTACCAAAATTATTCATCATCTCAACAGCACTCAGTCATATAACGTTCATGCGTGCGATTAGCTCTCTCTACCGTGCATAAGAAGCACTCGCACCATGTCTAACACCTCCAGCCATGCCAACCTGTGCAAATCAAGGAGTCTGTCTCCAGTATGAAAAACTTACGTACAATAACCAAAGAAATAAAAATCCTCTGCTTCTGAAATCCCGTGTCTGGCAAAAAGACCTAGCTAACGTGACCAATGCATAAAAGATGCCGCGAACAGAAACAAACATAATACAAGGTGAAAATATAAAATTATACAACCATATCTACCGTCCAGAGTTCGAGGTCTGTGCATACCTATCCTATACAAACCATTATTTACATAACTGTCGTGGCTGACGCCACCTTGAATTTTAATATTAATCTAGTCCATGCTAATAATTAATTGGATCTGTCTGACCTGGGAGTACCGATGACATTGTGAGGCGGCTCTCTATGGAACCCTGATGTTTAGTACATGTTGACAGATGACATTGCCATCTGCAAAGTTATGTAGATCGCTGGGTCCATGCTGGCTGGTGAATGATTCTTCAACAGCTTCCGCGAAGGTCGTCCAGTCTCTTCCGGTATTGTGGTGAGCTCCGCCTTCCTGGAGTCCCCGCGTCGATGCTCGGTTGTCTCGATAGCTGCTCCGTTGCTACAGCTTGCTGTGCTTCTCTCTCGTTCTCTGCGATGTTTCTCACGTATACGTGAAGGGAAATTCTATTCCCTGGTAGGTCGTGCTGGATGTTAACAGCTCGCCGCTTAGATCTCATTCACGATGTCCTCCTGGAGTAGTATCACACCGTCGCAGTCGCAGTGCGGTCTCGAGTGCTCCACCGCTGCATATTTATAACACGTCTCGCGTGCCCAAGCTACGTATTTCCCCGCGATATTCTCCCTCCGACGGTCTCATTGCAAGAAGCGCGCCAAGTACTTATCTCGCATATGCACTTTTAGTTATGCCCAAGTCGCATATCAAAATTTTGCTCCTTTTATGGAGGTTGCAATTTCCTTCTCAGATTAAATGCATTTCTTCTGTGCTTTAAGATATAAATTAATTTCCTTTTCGCTCCAAATCTTTGTTGACACGCCACCTTTTGTAAAGGGTTTAGCGTCCTGCATCTAAATTAACACATTGCGGACCGGGTGCCGTTCGCCCCATGCACAGCCCTGTTCCCGGCCACTTTCTAACTACCTCTAAGCTGGAGTGCATGCATACAAATAAACTGTCAGAACTTCAATAGCTTTTGAAGGACTAGTGTGTATTTTTCTATTGGCCTTCCTGAATAATTGTTGAAATGCAGGGTATTTCTTGAAATCTATTTCGGCTCATAGTTTTCGGAAATATTGGTCTTTTTATTAGGGGATCGGTTGGCCAGTAATCTTTCAGACATGATTTCTTCACCTGCCGTATCAATATACACAGAGGATTAATATTTTAATTTCCCTGCTAGTGACATTAGTCCACTTTAGTGTTTTAGGGGATAAGTTATGAGAATGTGATTTCTGTTCGTAGTGTAAGTTTGTCTTTTCAGCTACATACTGAAAAAATTCCTCACCAAACATAAGTCCTGCTACTTGTCCTATGTTTCCAGATTCATTAGGCCATACCTTTATACCAGGAGCACCTTCACAATCCTCTAACCTAGGTTCACTGTTGTCCATAACCCAGTCGTCATAAAAAAACTGCATTATTTACAATATTTAGAATATTTACACCCGTAACACAAATATAACTTACGACTCGTTCTGCGCTACACGAGTTCCACACCTTGCCTCGTCATCACTTGAAACATTTCCGTTAGAAGATATTTCATCGTCAAACTCTAAACACTCAGCATCACTTAATATTCGGAGCCTGTATCAGCACATAATTCGTGAATAATTTCATCTTTGTGTAAACACGTGCGATCGCTAGGCGCTGCCATCTTGCATGGCTCTTCGAACTTTGTAAACATGTTGTCAAGAAATGCAAAGAAAATCTACGATATGAAGAATACTCGAAAACAAATGCGACTATCGATTGTGTAGAACCATACGTAACAGAGTTCTATCACCCTTGACCTCCAAATAGTTCCCGTATATCTCAAAAGATAGCACTAAAGTTCAGTCTGCTGGGTCTGCTGCTAACACGAGATAACTCGGGACCGGTCTGCAACGCTCAGCTAGGCAAACACGAGTTTTCTCGGGACCGGTCCGCAATGTGTTAACTCGCTTGGCGTGGGGTCATAAATTTGTCTTATGAGTTTCCAGAGATTTCCTAATTATTTAGCTGTTCCATTCCCACGAGCACTGCACCACTCAACTTCTCCCAGGCAATAAATTAAAATACAAGGATCTCTAAGGTTCTTCAGGGTGGTCTTGATTGTCCGTGATACCACAGGCTAAAATCATGCCTCTATAACAATGACCAATAGGGTTCAATACATCATTATTCTTTAGCTTTGATCCTGAACGGTGGCAACAGGAATTTCATTATGCAATAAATACCGGTAAGTAATGAACATAATTTGAAATACTATAGAATACAGGCTTTACCTAGTAGGACAACATAATCAAGACAACTGATTCTGTGACCTCCAAATCAAACTATCACAAAGGTAATAACTTATTCAATTAAATAACATGATACGCCTATAAACCTCTATTTAAAAATAAAGAAGTTAAAGAGAATAGACGGTATTTCACTGTTGAGTTACTCAACAGTCTTTGGATTACTGAAGTTTGTTTGCTGCATTCCAATGAGATCAAAGAGTAGAGGGTAGCTGAGTAAACAATAATACAAGAATCAGCTGATTACTGTACTCCGATAATTTGGTAGTTCCAAGTCCCCATCCATACTTCGTACTTTGCACCTTTGATAATTCGAGTAAAAGTTAATAATCAAATTCCTATATCACAATAATTGCAATTGAAGTCCCTGGTGTAGTTTCAACAACAGTATTTTAGAGAAATTATTGTAGTCAACCTCTTATTTTTCAGCATTTAAGGACACTTTCATTCCCCGTCCTATGTAGTGGGAAAAATACCGGTAATAGTAATCCACCAGCTGTAAAAACAACATAACTGCATTTCAGTTAAGATAACAAGATACTAGAATCATTCCATACTGACAGTTTTCACTTTACAAAGGTAAAATTAAGTGTATCCTCCTAATTCAATACATCATATAATTCCACCATTAGATGGAGTAATCAAATTCAAATATGTTTCGACTCTTTTGAGCCATCTTCAGTGAAAAAGGATGTGTGTGTGTGTGTGTGTGTGTGTGTGTGTGTGTGTGTGTGTGTGTGAAGTAATTTACATAACACAAGCTAAAAATGTGCCATAAAACATAATGAAGGAATAAATGAAAAAACAAAGGCGAGACATGTTGGAAATAAAAACAGCACAATATACAATATTTACATTATCATACTCGCTGCGATAAAATTCAGTGAAAACAAGGGTTAATACAAAACATAATTGAATCTAAGAACTGTTTTAACCTAAGAAGAAAAGAAATTAAAACAAATGATACAGACGGAAACGAACAATAAGTGCACATAGCGAGGTTGCAGACCTCTTAGTCTACAAAATTTTGGTTATATAACAATTCAAAACAAGATGAACTCAGTGAGTCTAAAATAACAAAGTGTCATCTACAAAGTGTGTCCAGTGTTGAATGCCATTAATCTTACCAGTGATGTGAGAATGTTCTAAATGATCGATGTAAATATCCGCAAGGATTCCTGAAGCTGGTGACCCCATGGTCTTCCCACGTTACTAAAAGCAACACAGTACTTGAATTTCTCAACTCCATTGACCCAGATATAAAATTCACCATAGAGTCAGAAAACAATAATGCCCTTAATTACCTGGACTTAACCATTATGCGCAACAGCAACAACACTTTATCCTTTAATATATACAGGAAACCCACCCACACCATCAATACCATCCACCAAACCTCTGTGCACCCAGACATACATAAGAAAGCAGCTTACAGTACCATGGTCCTCAGAGTATTAACTGTTACTTTATCTTGCAAGAATTACAAAAAAGAAATTAACCCTTACCCCTCGAATTAAAGTTCTCTGTGTTGTCTCTACTACTCGTATTTTAAAAGTACATTTTTATCTTATTTGACCTGTATTCATCTTTCACGATTTTGGAGAAAGCACTTGCTTTTAAATGATGTAGTTAAGCTATACACGTTTAGAGCAAGCTATACTGGAGCAAATAAAAGCAATATGTGGAATTTAAGACAAATTATTTTGCATTATTATTAATCACATACCGATCGGTTTCATTAATAATTTCAGTGCACAAATTATCGCTAAAAATCAATTGAAAAACTCTATTCAGTCTGTGGTTTCATACCTTGCGGTAGTTTGTAGGCTAAAACCACTGTAAACGGCGATTTCTTGAAATCAGAATCTGTTGATTTATAATTGTGCCAGCCGTCAGCATCAGGTACATGTTGGGTTACGGTACACAAACAGACCATCTTCAGTTCACTTTTAGGCATCGTGAAATGCTATTAGATATATTCATTAGGAGCAGAGGTGCGAAATTACTGTGGTTTCGTGCGTTGCCTGACATATATAGTACGCGCACCTTTTAAGTGATACATGGACACCCTAGTGCTGAATCAGTGTACCTCGGGTATCTTCGAGATTAGTACTGGCACCTTTGAAACACAAACTCTGAATCGCTTATGCATCGCTGTTAACAAACTTAACCATGATAGGTTAATATTGTGTTTGGTCCGTGTTGACTAGTCTGAATGTATAATATAACTATTTAAAATAGTTTATTTGAATCCGCCTTGATCAATACACTCATTAAATGAAAGAAAAACTATTTATTAAACCAAAACATGTTTTGGGAAGTCTCAACCAGTCCCTTCCTCAGTGGTCAGATCAAAGAACAAAACAATATCACACAATCTTTTGTTTTACAATTTAAAAAAGTATTGTCCTAATACACCATATCAAAGAGTAAAAAGAAATATTATAAAAATGATCAATACATAAAATTTTGGTTGAACTGAATGAGAATACTATATATTTAGGATGTTCAAGATTTTCTTCTTTTCTTCTTTTTGCTCCTTAAATGATCATATGCTAGTCTATACAGTGGGTTATCTTCTGCACTTCTCTCATTTAAACTTGATTCAAATTTTTTTTTTTTTTTTGGTGTAAGGTAAATATTTGGCAATGGTAGAACATATGATTGAAATAAATCATAAATTTACTGACATTTCCAATGACATGAAATTATTACATTTGGCCAAAAAGGGAAAATTATTGAATGTTTTGGAAAATTTAGAAATTTACCTTACACAAAAAAATAATTTTGAATCAAGTTTAAATGACAGAAGTGCAGAAGATAACCCACTGTATAGACTAGCATATGATCATTTAAGGAGTAAAAAGAAGAAAAATTTGAAGATCCTAAATTTATATAGTATTCTCATTCAGTTCAACCAAAATTTTATGTATTGATCATTTTTATAACATTTCTTTTTACTCTTTGATATGGTGTATTAGGACAATACTTCTTTAAATTGTAAAACAAAAGATTGTGTGATATTGTTTTGTTCTTTGATCTGACCACTGAGGAAGGGAATGGTTGAGATTTCCCAAAACATGTTTGGTTTAATAAATAGTTTTTCTTTCATTTAATGAGTATATTGATCAAGGCGGATTCAAATAAACTATTTTAAATAGTTATATTATACATTATGCATCGCTGTGCGACATCTGGCATACACTTTACATATTAGTACGGTTGTTATTTACACAGCAAAGCCAAAGTATAGAATTCATGCTACGAACAAGATTCGCATCGAGAAATGTTATGGTGTGTATGACACAGTTGTTGGCTTAAGATAATACAGGTTTAGAATATTCATATCGATCGATCATATTATCGATTAAATTCAGATTTCATTTCATTTCCATTACCGGAACCGGGAGAACTCCCTCCTTACGCCTCAACCCCGTACAAAGAAATATCGCTGAAAGGTGCGCAGACTATACAACATATATATGACCAGAAGAGCACATTCGTGTGCGTGAGAGGACAGCTGACGGCTACACTGCCGTCTAAATAATAGATTTTTGACTGACTGTCAAATAGCATCTGGATTCTACAAAATTCCACGCGGAACCAAAAGATGGCAGTACAGTATATCATCGTGTATTTTTTCGGCTAAGAGACGGCAGACGAGCGGTGGGCGATAAAATGTCATGTTGGGTCTCCCCCGACGTGCGACTGGAACAGAAATATCGTAATGTCGGTCCTCACTCGACAGACGAGTGATAAGGGTTAATACTATTTACAATATTGCAGAACACAATGGTTTCAGTAGAACCTTCATCAGCAGAATCATCAGTAGATATAAGAGCAGGCCCAAGACTACCCTAGAAAAAGATTCTGCTCCTAAAGAAAAGTTTTCCACATTCACTTTCAATAATAGTAGCATTTACGAAATATCTAATATTAAAAAAAAACACAGTATCAAAATAGCATATAGAACTTCCCACACCAACTCCAAACTCATCTTCAATCCACACACTGTCAACAATAACAAACAATAACATTAATAATAGATATTTGAACTTCGGAGTTTACAAATTAGAATGCCAATCCTGTAATTCTAGCTATATAGGTCAAACAGGCCACAATTTTGTCATAAGATACGCCGAACATCGCAACGCTCTCAAATATAATCGTTTTTATTTATTTATTTATTTATTTATTTTATGCCTTTGTATGTGGCGAAGTTAGGGCTCACGGCCCTCTCTTACACTTAACCACAACATACAGTACAGAGTCACATAACTTGGAAAAATAACATTAACAGTATCTAGGAAAAACCTAAATTAATGGAGTAATATTATAACAGATTATAATAGTTATTTTTAATGATTAATATTATCTAGCCTATCTGCATCACCTAACAATAGCTCTAAATCATACTTGCACTCAAACACACTAACATTCATACAAGCTGATCACGTATTTAAGAGGAAATCTCAACAAGACCGTTTAAATGAGACTATTTAAGTGCTATTATGTATACTGACAGGGAGAGTGTTCCATAGCCTTGCCCCAGACACGTGGCAAGAGTGGCTGTATGCAGATGAATGATTAACCGGTATCATAAGGGTAGAAGTCGAACTGGTATTATGTCCATGGATAGATGAGAGGAAGTTAAAATGTGAGGATAGGTATTCAGGTGTAGATTCATTCATAAGTCGAAAATTAGTGTCGCAGTATGTAAATTTCTTAGTTGATCGATTTTCAGCCAGGATAGCTTCTCATAATAAGGGGAAATATGTGTCCTAAAGTTCAAAGAAACTATAAATTGTATGCAAGAGTTCATAGCCCTTTGAAGTTTCATAGTTTGTTCTACAGTTGCATCGGTTAATACGATATCGCAGTAATAAATTATTGGAAAAATGAGAGTTTGAATAAGTTTTATTTTCATGCTGTGTGGAAGAATGGATTGTTTCATTTTTAGGGGGTGAAGAGATGCATATACCCCTCTGCAGACACTTGTTATATGGTCATTCCAGTTTAATGTGTCATTTATGACAACGCCTAGGTTTTTTACAGACTTCTGAAAAGGTATAGCTTCACCATAGAGCATGAGATTAGGCTGCTGTGTGATGTTTAGCGTATTTAAAAGCCTAGATTGTTCTATTATGATTGCTTGCATTTTCTTTGGGTTAATTAATAGGCAGTTCTCTTTAGCATACGAGCTAATTGAATTTAAAGTTGAGTTCATATGGTGGATTGCTTTGTCAATGTCGGAGACTTTAAAGTGTGAGTATATCCGAAGATCGTTAGCATAAAGATGATAGTTGCAGTCATTCAGATGAGGAGAAATGTCATTAATATAGATTAAGAATAAAAGAGGTCCAAGAATAGACCCTTGGGGAACACCAGATAGCTTAGTCCTCCATTCTGTAGTCTTCATGTTTGATACAACTCGCTGTCGTCTATTTTTGAGGTATGAGCCCAAGAGCTGAATAGCAGAATGAGCCATGTGAAGTTTTTGTAACTTAGCTAACAATATGTCTATATTTACAGTGTCAAACACAATGTTGAAGTCTAGAAGGATAAGTATAGTCAGTTTTCGTTCGTCCATAGCCCATCTAATGTCATCTGTGATTTTGAATAGTGTTGTTGCAGTACTGTGTCCTTTCTTAAAACCAGACTGTAAGGGATCAAGTACAGAATGTTTTTTCAAGTATTTAACTATTTGTTTATGCATTATCTTCTACAGAACCTAAAAAAGTGCTGTGAGGATGCAGACAGGTCAGTAGTCAGATGTATTACTTGCAGGAGAGTTTTTTGGGACAGGCACAATAAGTGCATCTTTCCATTTAATTGGGATATTGCCTGAAGTAAGGCAGGTATTAAGTAAATGCGTAATAATGGGCAATATTATGTCGACTAAGTAAGTCATGAATGAAATGGGAATTTCATCAGCTCCTGTTGCGTGAGATTTAACTGAAATAACTTCCCTTCTTACTTCATGTTCTGTAATGGTATCAAATTCAAATACAGGACGGACTGGAGATTGCTGCCTTAATATATTGTCAATGGTGTTTTGTACTGTCGTTGTGTCAGGAGAGAGACGTTCCGTGGAGATATATGTATTTAATTCATCAAAGGAAATCTCAGGATCAGTATGCTTAGCAAGTGGTTTTGCCAATACCCAGTGACTGAAGTTGTCGTCATGTGGAACCAGTGTTAATGTTTTTGTTTAAATGCTGGAAATAATTAAATTTTTTATTACGAATTACACGCTTAATTCAGTTTTGAAGAACATAGTACTGCTCATGTATGTCAGCTAGTTGAGTCTGCTTATAGCATCTGTGTAGTGCGCCTTGTTCTTTCATCATAGTCTTAACATCAGTAGTCAGTCAAGGACAGGGTGGACATGTTATTCACACATTACACTTTGGTGCATGTTTGTTGTTCAATTCATGTAAATGGGAATTAAATATTTCCACTTTCTCGTCAATGTCACTCTTCATCATTATGTCATACCAGGGGCAGAGTTGTGCATCTTGTTTCAATTGTACTAAATTCATTCTTTTAAAGTCTCTAAAAGTTACATATTTCGCTCAGCACTTCGGCACACGAAGAGAGTATGCTAAGTATATGAGGTCATGTTCAGATATGACAGGAACAGATACTTGACTGTGGTGAAAGATTTTTGGGAGTTATTTGTTATTACTAGGTCTATGAATGTATCAGCGGAAATAGTGGAAGTATGGACGTGGTTTAAGGGGCAATATAGTCAAGTCCCAGGATTTAGAAATATTTTGTAGTCGTAAGGCGTCATTGTTCTGGGTTAATAAATTTGTATTAAAGTCTCCAAAAAGTATCACGTGCTCGTATGATGGTAGCAGTCTCAGTAAGCTGTCTTCTATGTCATGGAAGTTTCGCACTGCTTCAGGAGGCCTATATACTACACCTCCAAGTACTTTTACAGAATTGACAAGCACCTCTACAAACATATATTCAGGGGCTGTTTTTACAGCAGGAGTAGACGTGTGAACAACTCTACTCTTGAGCATTTACAATATAGGGCAACCCCACCACCTTGTCTATTCATCCGATCATGCCTGTGAATATCATAGCCCGATATGTCAACCATGCTTGAAGGGATCAAAGTACAGAGCCAACTCTCGCTTACAGCAGCAACATGAATTGGACTGTCTTCAAATACTGTCTTCAGTTCGTCGAGGTGAGCAATGATGGATTGGCTATTGACATGCACATACAACAGGGAGCAATTAAATGACATCAGTTCCTTCTCTAAAATGGTATTGGGTAGAATAGAAAGGAGAAAGTGTTGAGGAATGGTCAGAGGCCTTCCAGACGTACGTTCCAGTGAAAGGGCTGTGAAGGGAGAGAGAGAGGTCTGTCTTACAGAGGAGTGCTGAGTGGTGAGGGAGGGAGCAAGGAGGTGGACTTTCAATAGCACTTCGCAACTCAAGCATGCTAAAGGAATGTAAAACATGCGGCTTACCTTAATTTCCTCATACATACAGTGACCAGCTGATTCACAAAAACACAAACATTCACATGTACTAAATTAAAAATAAATAAACTACATAGAATGCACAATGTTAATATGTTGCTTTCACCATATTGCCTGATTAATGATTGTAATTCCACGAGCGAGTTCACTTGGAATTTCTTGCCGGATACGTGAAGTATTATCCTTCCATCTTGGCTGTATGTGTTGCGCAATCCAAAAGTGTCTCATGCCTTGTTCAAAACGTCCTTTCTCAGCCTAGTGAGGGATTCAGTTATGAGTAGTTTGGAGCCTTTCAGCTGTCGCTTAGAGCGCCAAACTTGATCCCGCTGGTGGTAGCGGAGGAATTTTATTATGATAGGCCGATTACCCTCAGTCACCACATTAGCAGTCAATCTACGTTGCCGTCCCAGTCGATGAGTGCGATCGATGGAGTCCATGGACAGTTCGACAGTCAGTTTATCACACAAAGTTTGAATGACCTTTCCATAGATGTCCTCATTAGGCGTCTCACTCACTCCATGCAGAAGGAGACAATTACGCCTACTGTACTGCTCCGCTTTGTCGCTCCGAGCCTCCTGAATTTCTAGTCGTTTCTCGATATCAGCGACATTGTCTTTCAGAACAGAGAGTTCAGCACAAATGAAATTTCAAAAGGCTTGAAGCACAGTCAGAATATCGCTGGGATTAGTAGCACTGCCGGTGGGAGCAGACATGGCTTCCTCCAGGCGCGATTGGAATTGAGCCATTTGCTTTTCGAAGCCTGTAATTCGTTCCTTCACTTCTTTGAGGGTCATAGTTGCACACATGATGAGTTTGTATCCTAAACTTTCAAATTACATTCACCTGCGATTATGATTTGCTGGTTGTCTTGCGATTTAGGCAGGTGAGTTGCGGAGCACACTTACACGCGTCTAGCTCTCAGTGAAATTGACAACTGACAATTTTTCAGCTATGAGTGAACATCATAAAGCATCCAGCCATGAATGCACTTCAATAGATAAAGATCTTAAGATCTTGCATTATGAGAAAAAATGCACCTTACTCAACATTCCCGAGAGCATCCACATCGATTTAGATCAGTATATGAACGCCTCACACAAATTAAATGAAATCAAAAAAAAAAAAAAAAAAAAAAAGAACATTCTACTTGAAACATTCATTCCACATATTTGTCAGAACATCCATAATATAAACAAACCCCGCCTCCATCTCTCCAACTCACCACCACTCCCCCCTCCCCACCCTCTTCCCGCCAGCTCTGCACCACCCCTTCCCCCTCCGCTCTTTCCATCCTCGCAAACACAGCTGAGCCAACAACAGACTCAATCATACGAATGGGACTGTTAACTTTGAGAAGGCCAGGCCATTTTGAGAGGACAACCACCTTCTAAACACCGTAAGTTTAAAGCTTTCTTCACACCCATTGTACACCTTTTACTTATCAGCCCAAGTTTCTCATACAACCTCATTTTTTCCATTACAGATTGGAACTTCATTGACGGTTTTCCACTATGGTCACTTACAGTTTACCACGCATCTGTCATATTCTCTAACACAGCTTCTCAATTTTTGTCGCGGCCCTCCCAACCTTTTAAAACAAGGCAAACAAACCAGCCAAAATTGTGAAACAATAATCGAGAACGGGACCGCTAGATTGAGAAGAAATAGAGAATGCTGCTGTTCTAAAGTTTTAAATTTCATCAGCATTTTTCCATCACTTGTCACATGTATTTCACCTGCATGTTATCTCAGGCTTGGTTTCTCAAACTTTTTTGCTCCCGCTCCCCTTCTAGCCATTCAATGTGATGGTGTTTCTACAAAGGCAGACTTTCGACCTGAATTTTCGACACAGTGATTTCATCTTGTTTTGAATTGTTATAAAATAAAAATTTTGTAGACTACGAGGTCCGCAACCTCGCTAGGTGCACCTATTGTTAATTTCCATCTGTACGATTTGTTTTCATTTCTTTTCTTCATAGGTTAACACAGTTTTTAGATTCAATTATGTTTTGTATTAACCCCTGTTTTCAGTGAATTTTATCGCAGCGAGTTGTTTATTGCTCAATATGATAATGCAAATACTGTATATTGTACTGTTTTTATTTCCATCATGTCTCTCTTTTGTTTTTTCATTTGTTCCTTCATTATGTTTTTTGGCACATTTTTAGCTTATATTATGTAAATTACTTCAACCCCCCCCTTTTTTTAATGAAGATGGCTCAAACAAGTCGAAGCACGCCTGAATTTGATTACTCCATCATTAGATGTATATATGATGTATTGAATTAGGAGGATACACTTAATTTTACCCTGGTGAAGTTTCAGTTAAGAACTGTAGAGTAGATACGGTATGTTAGATATTACCTCGCTCGGTATATTCGTGTGTATCTTTGTGTATGGTAGCCATCTTGCTCCTTCAGCATTTAACCAAATGGCAGTTTTAATTTCTATTAGAGCATAGTGGGATAAAATAGTACTAATAATAATCTGTCTATGCATTTAGCTTTGTTGGTAATCTTTGAGTAGTTCTTGAGAATTTCAAACTTTAATTGTAATTTCTGTTTGTAATACCAGTAATAACCTGTTGCAATTAGGATACATTGGAACGTAGTTTAAAATTGTTGTAGTGTACTGTAGTATCTTCTTAGAAATTAGTGTGCTTATTCTATTACTGTGAAGTATTTGTATAGTATAGTATCTGTAGTATCTGTAATAACTCATTTACTAGAATTCTGTAGTTGTAATTAAGGCAGTTTACAATTGTATAATTCTTGTGTATTCTGTTTGGTTTTCAGTAATTAACAGCAGTTTTCATCCTGTTAGGGTGTTGTACGATAAACATTTAGTACAACTAAGTAGTACTGTAGTGTAATAGTAGCCCATATTCATTACCTTATTGTCATGTGATCTTTGTGTACTATCCTAGACAATATTTCATTCCTTACATTTTTATTTTGGACAGAATAAATTATTTTTCCTTTTCTTTTCATTATTCCGTGAAGAATGGCTAAGGAGTGCAAGTGTAGGAACTGTGAGTGTGGCCAACATTAAGGAGTACGAGGGAGGAGTTGGAGAGTTTGAGGGAGATAATTAGGATTCTCTCAGAGGATAAGAAGGAAAGTAGGCCTCCCTCAAACAATGTACAGGATACCGTAAGTGAAAAGGAGAGATGGGAAGGAAAGGGGGAAACTGTAGAAGACAGATGGTCTAATGTTTTAAGGGGAAGAAGATTGCAGGCTAAGGGCACTATTCAGGATCAGAATTCAGGACAGGTGTCTGTGAGAAATCGGTACGAGTCACTGCAGGTAGAATAACAAGAGGGAAAATGGGGAACAGGGAACTGTTGCTGAGAAGTGTGAAAGTAGGAGGAAAGGAAAATGTAGGACAGAGAATAGGAAAAGACAGGTGAAACAGGGTCATGGCGGGAGAAAAGGGAGGAGGAAGTAGCTTCTGCAGCAGTGAGGAAAGATAAGGCTGACCGGGAGGGGAGGGGATCAAATAAGGTGGGTAGGGTTGAGGTTCTGGTTATGGGGGATTCCATTGTTAGACATGTGGGGAAAGTATGTGGAGGAAAGGTAAACAGGGTAGAGTGTTAACCAGGAATTAGGTTAAGGCAGATGTTGAGGAAAGTAGAAGAGAAGGAGGAAGGAAAGGAGAAGGTGGTAGTGTTTCACGTTGGTAGCAACAACGTAAAGCAAGCAGGTATAAGTACCAACATAGTCGGGGATGTGTGGGATCTGGTAAATGCAGCACAGCACGGGTGAAGTTTAAGGAAGCAGAGATTGTTTCAGTGGAATAGTGTGCAGGAGGGATACTCACTGCTAGGTGATTGGGGATTTAAATGAGACTATGGAGTGGGTATGTGGGAAACTGGGAGTGAGATTTCTAGATCCTAATGGGTGGGTAGGAGATAAGGATCTGCGCTCAGATGGCCTTCACTTAAACCGCAGTGGTACATACAAGTTAGGAAATTTGTTTAGAAGGGAGGTACATTCAGGGAAATGGGATGGTCTAGGGAGAGGTGATAAAGATACAGGGATCCGGAAGTAAAGTAGGGATGACATTAAAATGTTAGTGCTGGGCAAGACTGGACATAAAATGGGTTCAAAACCATCATTCCCTTTTTTGATAGATCGAGAAAATACTCGATAGATTAAGCTTAGGATTATCCACTAAACTGAGATGGCAGCCACATATACCTAAAAAAAAAATGCACATAATTAATGACTTAACTATTAATCCAAAGAATTATTTGTATTACATTTTTTTTCAAATCAAGAGAACAGGACATACAGCTCTGCAAGCTTTTCACTCTAAATCATATTGTTCTCCTTCAAGATTGCAATGAAAGCTATGCTATACAAAGAGAGTAAACACATGGACCCACCTATTGAGGCGTCCTGTTGTTAGATTGATAGCTCCTATACTGGACTTTGGGTCAAGGGAAAGTGAGCTCCATGAAGTCTCCTTACAAAGTTCCAGATGGAGAGCAGGGCAGAAATGTTGACTTTGCGACATTGCACAGGTAGACACTATGGTGTAATATCTGAAAATAAATAAATTAATTTACCTACTATAAACAAAAGAACAATTTATATATCATCACAATAAATAACGTACAGAAATATTTGTGTGTATTACAAGATGACCTTGGACCACAGAGGTGATATTTTTCTTCAAATTATGGCAGAAGTTTCTTGGAAGTCAACTCCTAGCAACTCTTAGCAAATCAAATCAGCAATTAGTTACAAAAGGAGCCTGCACGTAGAAGTTTTTGAATTCTGCTGAAGAATGTAATTCCTACAGTTAGCCAACCTAATGTGTACTGTGTAATACCTGAAGGTATATTACTCACAGAAAAAAGTATACATTGTTAGCGATGTGAATGAATTTCTAAGACAGCAACTGAACAATAGTCTTGAGCATAATTAACAAAAACAAATACAGAAACTATAAGACACTGTAATTATGAGTAACAAATTTTCACTATTGGGCAAACTAGAATTTTCTGTCCGATTCCCAGCTTGTGGTCTTGGTGGGTTGAGAAAGTGAGGGAAGAAGGGAATAGAGTAAGATGTGTTTAGGTGCACATGTTTAAGTGACAATTCTGATTGCAAATTCATACAAGTTGCGCCGAAAACATTATTTTCTAAATAAGTCGCAGAATTTAACATACTAAATGCCAATCGTGAATTTGAAATTTTTGTCTGTGGAACAAAAACACGTTTAGTCTTTGACATTTCAGTAGCAATATTCCACAATGCATTTCAATGAAAAGTAAAAAAATATCATCAATAATGAAAATGAATCGAGGAGAACACTGTATCCACTGTGATCTGTCGGGAGACATGTTTGGTGCGGCTATGGCAGACACTAATTATGCACACACCAATTTCTGTCCCAATTCCCAGCTTGTGGTCTTGGTGGGTTGAGAAAGTGAGGGAAGAAGGGAACAGAGTAAGATGTGTTTAGGTATGTATGTGTTAAGTGACAATTCTCGATTGCAAATTCATACAAGTTGAGCCCAAAACATTAAGCTAGTAGTAGTAGTAGTAGTAGTAGTAGTAGTAGTAGTAGTAGTAGTAGTAGTAGTAGTAGTAGTAGTAGTAGTAGTAGTAGAACTGTCACCTGTCTGGCATTTCAAGCTGTTAACACTTCCTTGCGACAACTTCCTGCATTCATATATTGCTAGTGGCTTTACGTCGCACCAACACAGAAAGGTCTTATGGCGACGATGGGATAGGAAAGGGCTTTGGAAGGACACGGCTGTGGCCTTAAATAGGTTACAGCCCCAGCATTTGCTTGGTGTGAAAATGGGAAACCAAGGAAAACCATCTTCAGGGCTGCCGACAGTGGGATTCAAACCCCTTATTTCCTGGATGCAAGCTCACAGCTGTGCACTCCTAACTGCACGGTCGCCCAGTCACTCATATATTATCCACCAACAAATCTGTTTGTCCATATAAATATTCTGTTTGCATTTAAAAGCGAGAGTGAATGACAAGCAAGCTACTATATGAATGTATAATGTCCATCCATCCATAGTGTATCAGCCGTACGGCTGGTTTGCTCCTCTGATGGCAGTCCTCCAGTTCTCATGACTGAGAGCCCTCTTCTTTACCTATCCAAAAGTGAGAACTCCCACTTCTTGCTTCAACTGGTCTATGAAAAGGCTAATTCACAAGGATATAGTTTACTGGAGTCAAGTACTGTACTTGAAGCAAGTCAACTTTCCTTCAACTTTCCATGTATGGTTAAGTCAGTACAGTCAAGTTGTAACTTTCCTTGCAAGTAAATTTGAGTTGCTGAGCTGGCAACTTTTGCGTCCACTTTCCTGTCATGTCTGAATCCTGACTTGTAGGTGAATCAACTTGAAAACAGAGCACATGAATTTTTCTGAAGATTTTTAGTATATTTGTTGGCATATAATAATGAATGCTCCTAATAATAAGTAGAATACAAACTAAATATTGCAGTTTATCGACATTATTTTATGAACAATATGAAATTTTATGGTTCCTATAAGCTAACAAGTCCTCTTCCAATAGTTCTTTCAACAAGTTGTTAGATACACCATGCAAAGCCCTTCTACTTATCAATCCTTTAACCCAAGTTTCTCTATTCTTCTTATTTTTACATTACTTTTATAATTCACGCAATAATAATACACAAATTAGCTGTACACATGCTTGTATTTTGCAGCTGGCATCTTCACTTCAATAAATTGAATGCAAATTCAAAGACCGTTACTAGTGAATTATAATATTAAACCACTGAAATTTACACGCTTTTCTAAAGACAGTTAGCATGCGTTTCCCTGTCTGATTAAAAGTATTGGCTTCAAGTACTTGACTCCCGTAAACTATCCCCGTGTGAATTAGGCTAAAGTGTGCCGTGACCTTCCTCACTGTTTCTTAGCCTCCAGTCTACCTTCCACTATGTCTCTTAGTATCCCGTGTCACGGTGTGCGCCCAATCCAGGCAAACTGTCTTTCATAGAGATGTAAAATAAGTACTCTGTCTTCACCAATTCAACTGAGTTTATCCACATTTGTGACTTGATCTGTCCAGGGAATCTTGAACAGGCACCTGCAACGCATTTCTCCACAGTATAAGGGCCGCTTCACACTAGGCGACTGGAATCGGCGACCAGCCGCCCGTGCTTGTGAAACATTGTTTTAAATGGAGCTCTTCACACTGGGCGACTCAGTAGCTGAGCTACAGAAAGAAGCTCGGCGACCGACCTTGCAGTAGCTCACTTCTGCTATCGGTCGCGGAGGCAGATTTCGCAACCCGGGCTGGCGACAGCTGGTGAACCATTGTTTTGTATTGGAGTCTTCACACTAGGCAACTGTGTAGCCCAGCTACTCGTCCTCTTTGCGTTCTATTCAAAACACCCTTCAGTGTCATTGTGCATTTCAAGTTCCTTCCCGTTTTGTACTGCGTTTCAGAATATTACAAACTGTACTAAATAAATATGTTACATTCAGTATGAATGATTTAATTATATAAACTGAGCAGCGTCCATCTGGAACTTAAACTGGGACGAATAGGCTATAGTAATGAAGCTGAGAAGAGAAATACATGGTATGAAGTAATGCCACAGTTTTTCAGCGACTTTAAAGAAAGAACATCCCAGGAAAGGAACGAGCTTTGTAATTAAAATATTACAAATATAAGCGACAACACTTTTATTAAATGTTCAATATAAATGAGACTTTGCTGTCCGACCTTTCTTAGCTGTATGCTCAGCACAGCATCCTTCTGTCCAGAGGGCCCTGGTTCGATTCCCGAACGAGTCAGGGATTTTTAAAATTTGCTTTAGGTAGCACCGACACATACGTCTAATGGCGACGAGGGTACAGGAAAGGGATACGAGTGGGAAGGAAGAGACTGTGCCCTTAATTAAAGTACAGCCCTAGCATTTGCCTGGTGTGAAAATGGGAAACCACGGATAACCTTCCTCAGGACTCCCTACAGTGGAGTTCGAACTCACGAACGCAAGATGATAGCTCCGTGGCACAAACCGTGCGGCCGTTTGCTCGGTCGGGGATTTTAATCTCGTATGGTGCCACTGCCTCAGGGACTGGATGCTTTTGTTCGTCTATACACACCACACGCAATAGTAAATACATCGCTCCGTAAAATTGGGTCAGATGCAGACCTCGATTGGGGAAATGTCCGGCAGAATAGAAAGATAATGGAGAAGATTTTGCCAATACGAGGGCAGGCAGGAAATTTTTTATTATTAAGTTGTGGAGAGAACGATATTTAAGGCACCTTGTTGTGAGCGTTCTTGATTTTACTTTTAAAATGAAGGTTGAAGGGAATCAACCAACAATTTTCAAAATGAGGCTGTACGATCAACTATAGTACCGTCTTCTCAGTAGTCTACACAGAAAAGTGAAGTACCGGTAACTATAAGAAAAACTTACAAAGCTTTCATTCTTTCTTTTCTTCAATAATAAGAGCAGCAAGAGACACTCCTCTGCCTGAGAACTCGTTATAAAAACTGTCACTAGGCCGGGGAAGGTGGCTAAGTAGCGCGGCCGGCTACTGCACGGCGACACGGAATTCACCTGAACTACTCTGTAGCCGATTCTGGTCGCCGATTCCTGTTGCCTAGTGTGAAGCGGCCCTAACCCCTCCGACCAAACAAATACCTTGACAAATCTTTTCCCGAGCTCAAGTCTCAGCGTGCTGTTGGTAAGCATTTTCTGGTATTTGTAAAACACTGCTCTTTCCATTTCAACCTGCACCCTGACATCTTGTTGTCATTAGCCATCCTCAGACATTATTCTTCCCAAGTATTTGAAGGAAAATACTTGTTCAAGTGTCTCACTGTGAATGAAAATGTTCACGTCTTTCTTTGATTTACTTACTGACATAACTTTTGTCTTTGTTGTATTGATTTTCATTCCACATTCCTCGGACATTTCATGTATTCGTCGGATCATCCTTTTGAGGGTACTAGGACTACCTGTTAGGATTGTTTGATCATACGCAATTGCAGTGTATGTACAAATCAACCTGTTATTAGACCAATGTTTGTTCTTCCCAAGGCCTCATTTAGGATTGCAACAGCAAAAATACTGAAGAAAACCTGGTAAGCATCTTTGGCGAATGCCCTTGCAAATTCTTGTAGGATCTGAATAAATGTCACAATAAGCTATAAATTTCATTTTTGTTCCGTACTGAAGTGTAATTATAAGAACTAAATTGAGAAGGTAGCCAACTCACTTGGTCATTTCTTTGACAACTCTGCAGTTGACCAACAGGGTTTTTCTTATAACAAATGCCCCTTTAAAGCTTTAACGGTGGATTTAGATGGAAATAATTATGTACATAGGAGTGTTAACTTCTATAACTTCATTATGAATTAACGGTGTGTGCAAGTGTTCCAAAAGTACGGTAATACATATGAGAGTGTTGTATAAAATGAGCAGAGTAATAACTATTACTGTAAAATACATAATTAATCAATGCAACAGTGCACTACAGAATGCACACTCATGAAAAAACAAGAACATTACATGATGAAAGTCAAATCAAAGACACATTTGAAATTCAGCACCTGGTAAAATTTGGAAGCCATTTGTAACAAAGCATTAGTCTCTTGTTCCTCTGTAGGCAGCTGACTGCTGATAACAGAATGCATTTTCAGAATCAGTACTTATCAGTACTTGTGGCTGTAGCTTGTTAAAATGTAGTTAGTTTAATGTAGTCTTTGTGTAAGTTTTTCCTGCCTAAAAAAAGTAATCCTCTATGGAGTTGAACATAGTTTGTAGTTTTTGGTGGAATTACTTTTAAACTAATATATTTTCCCCTGGAGGCCTCCTGAAGTATTAATCACAAAATAAGAGTGACTTGCAAGACAGATGTATAATAAAAATGCAGAAAAGTTTTTAAGATGTCTTTCGGTTATCTTTCCGTCCACACTTTCTTCCACAAAAACAAAACATTTTTGTTCAATTTCTCAAAGACAAGGTCTAAATTCTCACTGTTTTTCTTGCAACAGCCGTCCATTGTAGCTGTGTGCCATGCTATTATGCGACTGCACTATCCTTTCGGTATCTTTCGCTCCTTTTCTGGATAAGTTTTGTATGAAATCTCATACTCAAACTAGCTCTAAGCACAGCTCCAGACATATTCTATTTGAATATTTTCAATGTGTTCATTAACTTCAGTCATAAATGTTTCTGCTCTTTCTCTTTTGAATATTATTCTTCGTTTGGAGCACAGTTATATGACAGGATGTAATTCCACAGTCTCTCTTCAAATTATCAATAAAGTTTTATGAAACTTTGAAGTTATGCCAGTAATGAAAGCTACCCCCCCAATTAGTGGTGTTATCTATGATTCATTTGTTTTGTCTAAGATGTTTAATCACTGAAAATATATTACTCATGGAATATTATGTTTTACAGCAGCATGGTGGCATGTATCAATATTTACAAGCAAATAGTAGTGATTCTGATGCTGACTTTTGATCTAAACGGGTGCTTCTGAAAATGCTACACAATGAATATTGCTAGGAGTGTAGTAGACTAAATGACAATCTACAATTTTATGTAGGTTTTCTTTCACAGTGTTCTTCTTTTAGTGCCTTCTCCAGTACTGAAAGTTGGCCACACTGGCAAAGAAGTCTGAACAATATTCGGCTGTCCTCACCAGTCTGCTCGAATCTCGTTTTGTCCACTCCCGTAAGTTCCTCAGCCAAGAGTGTTTCCTTCAACCGCGACCTCTATGTTCATCAATTTTACCATATAGAACCAATTTTAGTACGTTGTACTTATCATTCCTCATAATGTACCCAAGGTCTTTCTTTTCTTTATTGTACACACCAGCATTTGTTCCCTCCTCATGCACCTGAGTACAACATTGGATACGTAGTCAGTCTACGAGATCTGTAACATCCTTTGGAAAACCCACATTTCCTGATGGTGTTACATTTCAGAGTCCATGCTTCAGCACTGTACAGATGCACTGAATATACTGTACATAGCATCTGACAAAGTCACGATGTGTCTCCAAGCTGAGGCTTATGTCACACAGTAGATTCGTCATTTTTGGAAAGCTAGCACAAGCCATTTCTATTTATATATGGATCTCTAAATCCAAGTCCTCAGTAATCCAGCTGCCAAGGTACTTGTTTAACTTGTTCCTCATAAAAGTTCATAAGAATATGCATGTTATGAGTTCTAGTAATGACCACCACCTTTGTCTTGTCGGTGTTGATTCTGAGTTAAGGTTTATCCCCTTCTACGATCTGTCTACCAGATACTGAAGACCTTCAGTACTATCAGCCAAGATGACAGTATCATCCGCATACCTCAAAGTGTTGATCAACCTGCCATTTACTTCACCTTCTGCTTCTTGAAGAGCAGCTTGGAAGATCTACTCAGAGTAGAGATTAAACAGCAGGGAAGATAAAACACATCCTTCCGCACGTCCTGTTTGATCCTGGCAATGTTCTCACGGAAGCTTCTTGATGATCATACAGCTTTTTGATGAATGTATTCAAAATTTGCAGGAGTTCGGAAAGTTTGACACAACTGAATGTTCGGGCATAATCAGTGAAGCAGATATATAATGTACATCTTTAGAAGACTGGTCTCTACAATTCTGTAGAAGTGTCAATGGCCAGAACAAGGCCTCACGTGTCCTAAAGCCATTATGGAAACCAAATCGTTCATCACCTATGTCCAATTCACATTTTTGATGAATTCTGAAATGTATTATCTTACAATTTAAGAATTTGACTAGTGAGACTAATGGGCCAGTATTGGCTACATCTAGAGGCATTTGGCTTTTTAGGAATGGGGATTAGAACTGATTTAAGCTATTCTTGTGGGATGTATCCTGTCCTTTATATAGTACTAGAAATCTTGGTTAGTAATCTAACACTATTTTCATGAAGTAATTTTAGAATTGCACGGTGAATATCATCTGGACCTAGCTGCCTCTGTGGATCAGCGGTAGAGTGTCGGCCTCCGGATCCCAAGATAGCGGGTTCAAACCCGGCAGAGGTAGTCGGATTTTTGAAGGGCGGAAAAAAGTCCATTCGACACTCCATGTCGTAAGATGTCGGCATGTAAAAGATCTCTGGTGACACATTTGGTGTTTACCCGACAAAATTAATTAAATCTCAGCCATAGACGCCCAAGAGAGTTTCGGTTTACTCGGTCTGCCATCTAGTGGGGGCCTAGAGTAAAACGGAACGTCTAAATTGACGAGCAGACAGCCAGATGGCGTCAAATTGAAATGTCTGCAGACGGTAGCTGAGGCCATACGATTATTATTATTATTATCTGGACCTGCTGCTTCTCCAGTTTTTAATAAAGTCACAACCCTATGTTCTTCACTGATCATACTTTCAGGATCAGACACTGTACTTATTGGGCCTAATGGTGAAACTGGGTTTCTTCCTTCATCAAATAGACCTTGAACATAGTACACTCATTCTTTCTCTGCTTCCTCCTCACTGGAAATCAGTCTATTGGCTGCATTCAGTTGTTGAGTGTATGGTTGAGTTTTGAAGATACACGTTACTTCTTTGACCTTCTTATGCAAATTAAACACATAATGTTTGTACAGGACTACAATTTCTTAGCCTCTTTATTTTCTTTCATATACAGAACCATTAACCAGGCTTAAGGGAAATAGGGCCACCTTCACTATCTTCCATTTGAGTAATCCTTGCCTGGCGCATCCACTTGTGGGGGTAGACATCCATTACTCCAGTAGGCCGGTGTAAAAGGATGTCTGAGTTCAGAGGGAGACCCAGGCACAAGGGGTATAACGTGGAACCCAAGCCCAGGGTTACAGATAAAGACCTTAACGGCAGATCCAGCGGTGAATGAGACCTTCGGAATGGAATAAACTGTGGACGAGGAAACCCATCCTCACTGCGATTAATTAGAAGAGGACATACTTTGGGGTAGATAGGACTTCTTAGCCGTGATGAAGGCAACCTGTCTAGGCGTAGGACGCTCCAAAATCAATGTCCCCATCCAATGGTTGAGCGTGGGTTTAACAGACTCACCTTATAAACACAGCATTGTTCAGAAGACTTCAACGAGAAAAACCAAACGAAATCAAGGACGATTAAGCCATAGGAAAAGGATACGAGTACGGAAAGCGGATGTAAATATGGCGACATCGAATGTAAGAACAATGTTGAAACTGGGAAAAATTCAAGAAATAGGAGGGAAAAATTCAAGAAATAGTGAATGAAACAAAAAGATTTGGATATGACCTAGTAGCGATTCAGAAAATAAGACAAAGGGGGCAAGGATATACTGAAAACAAAGATTATAGCCTCTTTTAGAGTGGGCCAGAAGAAAGAACAGGACAATTCTTCATGGGATTTATAGTACATGGAAAATGAAGAGAGTAATACGATTTGAGCCTATTTCAGATAAAATATTTAAGCTTTGGATTACGGGGAAGTTTAGGAACGTAACTGTCGTATCAGCACATGCAGTGAATGAACATGCAGATGAAGAAAGGAAGGAACAAATTTATGATGAGTTAGTACAACAACTTGAAGAAGTGCCAAGGCATGACATGATTACTGAACGTGGAAGATGCCAGGAATCACAGTGAATCAAATAGATCATGTCTTAGTGACAGTAAGGCATGAGACATCCATTATTAATGTAAAGACATGCAGAGGGCCAAACTATGATTCTGATCATTATTTAGTAAAAGCAATAGTAAGACAAAAATTGGCAGTAGGATACAGGAGATAATCTGCTAAAAGAAGGAAATAGAATCTGGAAAAACTACAATAATTAGAGAAAAAGCAAGAATTCCAATAAAAAATGAACAATACTTTGCAGATGATTGAACAAGCATCTGGAATAGAGGAATGGTGGTCAAAAGTGCAAAGGTCCATACAATGTACAACACAAGAAACCCTGGGTATAGCCAGTACGAAAAGAAATAATTGGTTTGATGCCGAGCATGACGAAGTGAATGGAAGGAAGAATATGGCAAGAACAAAAATGCTACAGAGAGAAACGAACTTGAGTAGGGAAATGCAGATAAGAAGCTAATAACATCCGTAAGAGGAAGAGAAAAAAGAGATGCTCAAGAAAAAGCTAGAGTGTATAGAGACACAAAGTTTCCAGAAGAAGACAAAGGAATTCTATAATGAAATTAATTACTGCAGGAAGGTGTATAAAACAAGACTGAGTGACTAATAATAAAAAAGGTAAGCTTTTACAGAATGAAGAAGAAATAAGTGAAAGATGGACCGAATACTTCCAAGAATTTACATGTAACTAATCTCATTATTAGACCCGTATTGAACTATGCTATGATATACTAACAATTTGTTGGTTGTTTTGATCCACCTTTTCAATACAAATTACAGTTTGTGTTGCTAAGTTGTAATGTTACAACACTAATTTACCAGGACATGTTTCGCTTTTATTCACAAGCATCATCAGCCTATACAATTGCCTCAAGGTTTGTCATATTTGGATTGTTGTTACAAATTTCATTACATTGAATGTAAATCTAATTTCAGTGATAACAATATTTAAAACATAAGAATAATATACACATTAAAAATTATGACAATATGATTTGCAATGTTAAAATGGAGTAACTCTTAATTCTAAAACACATTGAAGTCCAAAACACAGTTTTTACAATTTGAAAATTTGGCTAAAAATTGTTTGCAATGTTAAAATAAAATTGATTCAACTATAATTTGGCATTCAAATTTGAGTCATAAATATAAATATTGGATGTTAATATATAGGAGCCATAGTTTCTGAAGTGCGTTGGTTTCTAGAATACAATAACATTTCAGTATTGAGAATTTTAGTTAAGAATTGTGTTCTCTAAATAATGTTATTTAAAAAGACTGTAATTTTGCATCATGCGTGATTAGAGTCATGATGATAATCTAGAATTGAAGTCTTGGGTTTGTTGGAAATTGGCTTCTAGATTTGATGAGGCTTGCTGCTGCAGTTTGGCAATTTGATCAGAGGAAGTATTGACATATTTAATTCTTGTTTGTAGCGACCAGACTCTCCGTTCGAAGTTGATTGTTTTGATGTAAGTTATGGCTAGAAGCGGCTTCAATCCAAATTTTGAGTATCTGATTATGTTTCTTTCGATTTATAGAATGGAAGAAGCATCTGGAACAAATGGAAATGAACTTAAGTAATATTGTGTGTGTGTTGTGCTTTAATGTGAGTGTTGATGTTGCATTATCACTTACCCCTTTGTCTGCTGCTACAGAATCTTGTGGACCTTATTGCGTTACTGTGACTACTGTCTGCTGTGGTTCTACTTCTTGTGTTGTACGTATGAAAGAGCTGTTGTGAAGGGCGGGTAGGGGGTTGAGGGGAAGAGATGTTGGGCGGGGCGTTTGCTATTGACATGCTATGTGGAACTAAGTTCAATTGGCCTAACCCGTACAAAATGGAAGAATTAACTATCACAATAGCGGAATCTGAAGCAAATATAGGGAAACTGCCGGCAGAAATACAAAATGACATTAAATATGAATATAAAGGAAACTCCCAAGTTTAGTAAAAGAAATGAAAACTAATTCCGACCAGACCCCCCTAAAACAAATAAAAGATTTAAAGACAAAAATAAAAGATAACAACATTATCGTGACTAAGGCAGATAAAGGCGAAACAATAGTCCTAGTAAATAAAAGTGACTACATAAAAAAACGAAGAATTCTTTTCTAATGAATCTTACACTATAGTAAATAAAGACCCGGTCTCTTGAATTCAAAGGAATCTAAAAACAATCCTTAAAAATTCAATTTGTTTATTTAACGAGCAAGAACAACAAAAAATGGTCAACATGAACCCAACATTACCCAAGGCAAAGGCACTACCTAAGGTACACAAAAACAATACACCCATTCGACCAATTATAAACAGCAGAAATAGCCCAACATATAAAATATCAAAATTTATACATCAGTTCCTCAAAACGCATTATAAGTTCCAGAGTAACTCCTCAATTAAAAACTCAATTGAATTTTGCGAAAGATTAAAAACTTCAACTTACAACCCCACCATAGAATGAGCTCGTTTGACATTTCCAATATATATTCAAATATCCCCATTAAAGAAACAATCGAAATTATTAACTCAAACCTTTCCAAATATAGCAACTTAAGTAAGCTAGAAGTAGATGAATTTATTACACTACTTAAATTCGTATTAAATAACTATTTCACCTTTAACAATAAAATTTACCACCAATTAAGTTTAGCCATGGGTGACCCCAGCTCAGGAATATTAGCAGATATTTATATGGATAACATAAAACATAGCATAATTAAACCAAACATAGAAGGAATCTGTCTTTGGCTGAGATTTGTTGACGATACATTTGTAATAACAGACAACCGAAAAAATAACAGCAAAAAAAATCCTTGAATTTTTAAACAACAGGGATTGAATTATCTAGATGTTACTGTAACACGCTAAAAATCCAAATTTGATTATCAGATATACAGAAAACCAACACACACGCCAATAACAATAAGAAATGACTCACTCCACCCCAAATCCCACAAACAAGCAATCTTTTTCAGTATGGTCTACAGAGCCTACCAAATACCCTTATCACCTGCGAATTTTACAAAGGAAATAAATTTTATAAAAGAACTAGCACTAGCCAATGGATATAAAGCAGACATAGTAAATCGAATCATCAACAAATTAAGCTCAAAATAGCCACAAACCTCGCACCGGAAAAGACTAAAAAATCCAAATACGCAACCTTCACTTACACCAGTTCAAAGATTCACCAAATAGCAAACCCACTCAAAAAAACGGGATGTGCAAATAGCCTTTAAAACATATAACACTAACAAAATTTTTTAAAACCATAACACAGTAAATGCCTACAATAACAAATTTCAAGGCTCCAGAATATACAGACTAACATGCGCACAGTGTAAATCTTCATATGTTGGCCAAACTGGACGCAGTTTCCTAACCAGATACATGGAACACTTTAACGCCTTAAAACACAATAAATACTCCGCAATGAGTAATCATATGAAAGAAACCGGCCATCATTACACCTCAATAGACAAAGACCTTACAATAATCAAAAGAATCGAAAAGGGGAAGGAAATGACAGAGTTCGAAAACATATATATTTATTTGGATCAATACTTTAATAAAGGAAAAAACTTGAATGACGCGGTCGAAATAAAAAGTCCATTAATAGAGCAGTTGCCAACATTATTACGAAATCTCAAATCAGATAAAAGCAAATTCTTAAAAATATTTAATCTAAATACACTCACAACTGAAACCATTTCGGCAACGCAAAAAAGTCCCCCTCCACATAACACGCCAAAGCTTAACGCCCCGCCTGCAGGATCGTCTTCTACCCCACCTCGACAACAGATAAGAATTCCCTACCACATAGCACGTCAATAGCAAACGCCCCGCCCAACATCTCTTCCCCTCAACCCCCTACCTGCCCTTCACAACAGCTCTTTCATACGTACAACACAAGAAGTAGAACCACAACAGACAATAGTCACAGTAACGCAATAAGGTCCACAAGATTCTGTAGCAGCAGACAAAGGGGTAAGTGATAATGCAACATCAACACTCACATTACAAGCACAACACACACACAATATTACTTAAGTTCATTTCCATTTGTTCCAGATGCTTCTTCCATTCTATAAATCGAAAGAAACATAATCAGATACTCAAAATTTGGATTGAAGCCGCTTCTAGCCATAACTTACATCAAAACAATCAACTTCGAACGGAGAGTCTGGTCGCTACAAACAAGAATTAAATATGTCAATACTTCCTCTGATCAAATTGCCAAACTGCAGCAGCAAGCCTCATCAAATCTAGAAGCCAATTTCCAACAAACCCAAGACTTCAATTCTAGATTATCATCATGACTCTAATCACGCATGATGCAAAATTACAGTCTTTTTAAATAACATTATTTAGAGAACACAATTCTTAACTAAAATTCTCAATACTGAAATGTTACTGTATTCTAGAAACCAACGCACTTCAGAAACTATGGCTCCTATATATTAACATCCAATATTTATATTTATGACTCAAATTTGAATGCCAAATTATAGTTGAATCAATTTTATTTTAACATTGCAAACAATTTTTAGCCAATTTTTCAAATTGTAAAAACTGTGTTTTGGACGTCAATGTGTTTTAGAATTAAGAGTTACTCCATTTTAACACTGCAAATCATATTGTCATAATTTTTAATGTGTATATTATTCTTATGTTTTAAATATTGTTATCACTGAATTTAGATTTACATTCAATGTAATGAAATTTGTAACAACAATCCAAATATGACAAACCTTGAGGCAATTGTATAGGCTGATGATGCTTGTGAATAAAAGCGAAACATGTCCTGGTAAATTAGTGTTGTAACATTACAACTTAGCAACACAAACTGTAATTTGTATTGAAAAGGTGGATCAAAACAACCAACAAATTGTTAGTATATTATACTTCCAAGAACTCTCTAAAAAGTGAAATGGACACTACTCACCGGCCGGGCATACTATAGTCATCTGCCCATTTAGTTTTATTTTATATTTTTTCTTCTCCGGACTGCATTGCTTCTTAATCTCACAACCACTCAGCCATCACTATTTCTGCTGATGCATTTATCGTAGCCTGTGACGTCACATTGATAATTCTACTATGTTCTTCCAATGTCCAGTGCATTCTTCCGTGCTTTTGCACATGTGTATGTATGTTTGTATACACCATGCCTCTTCTCCAATCACTATTTATTCAACCTTGAGCCCATACTCTTCGGAGAAGATTTCCTGGGCCTGTTGGAGAAAGAGCTGCTGCAGTATTCCTGTGCCTATCACATTTCTGTGAGTGATGTTATGTTTGTGTGCATTAAACTTTCTCCGTGGAAGAAGCAAATGAGGTATAAGCACTTCTAGAAACTACAGAGTGGCACACGAATAGCTGACACATTTAATTTTAGAATAACAATTTTATTTTTCACAAAACACTAATGAAAGTTTAGACACAGGTAGCTTGGACCCTGGAAATATATTTCACTATATCACATGTTCAATGTGGCCTCCACTGCAGCAGACAACCTCTCTGAGACGAGTACACATGTTTCTGACGACTTTGCGGCACAGGTCTTCATGAATTTCACTGCAGAGCTGCACAATCCGAGCACGCATTTCCACGTGGCTTTGAGATCTTGAAGCGAAGAGATTTACTTTTCAAATAGCCCCATAAATCACAAGGATTTAAATCTGGGCTTAAAGGAGGACAGAAGAATACGTCATTATTGTTGTACTGTGGGTAACGATGAGACATTACATGATCACCAAATACTCTTCTCAAAAACTCAAGAACATCGTTAGCTGTGTGAGGTGTTGCACGATCTTGCATAAACCACTGCGTATGAATAGGGAGTTCTGTAGCGAGAAATTCAGGCATGAATTCATTCTCCAGCATGTCCTTGTATCGCTATGCATTAACTGTCTGGCTGAAGAAAAATGGTCCAATTAACCCATGACTTGACAGAGCTACCCCCCCCCCCCCACACACACACACACACACACTCTCTCTCTCTCTCTCTCTCTCTCTCTCTCTCTCTCTCTCTCTCTCTCTTTTTCCCCACGCGTGATTTTTTCATTAATAATGTCTGGTTTTTCTGTAGCCCAAAACCGCACATTTTGTTTATTAACTGCCCCATTGAGATTAAAATAGGCTTCATCAGAGAACCAAGTGTTAAACAGTACTTCATCTTTATCTCGAGTCCATAAGGCGTACTGCAATCTCTTCTGCCTGTAAAGATCTGTTAGCTTGTGTAGTACAGTCATTTTGTACAGGTACAATAGAAGGGCACTGTGTAACATTCTTTGAACTGAACGGCGTGATATTCCACTCTCTCTTGAAGCTCGCTGTGTTGACTTGTGTGGGCTGTGCGGCATGGCGACCCTTGATAGCTCTAGCAATTCTTCCAGTTCTCTTGCTTATAGATACAATTACTGCTTTTGTCCAATATGAAGGCACCTTACTAACACTCCATGCTAATCTTATTACTCTGTGAAGCCATTTTATCCCTGTCTTTCCACTATACTTCACTATTTCAGGTCTAATTTCATCTATTCCTGCTGCTTTATGACAATGGAGTTTATTTACCATCCTTTCCACTTCATCAAGATTAATTTCACCAACATCATTGTCCTCACCATGAGCTCAGTTGTTTATGACATTACAAGGAAGATACCCTTTTACATCGAGAAGATTTTCAAAATATTCCTTCCACCTCTCAAGTGATTCCCTGGGATCTATTATGAGTTCACCTGATTTACCCAAAACTATTCATTTCCTTTTTCCCTCCCTTCCTAAGATTCTTTATTACTGTCCAGAAAGGTTTCCCTGCTGCTTGACCTAGCCTTTCCAAGTTATTACCAAAATCTTCCCATGACTTCTTCTTGGATTCAACAACCATTTGTTTCGCTTTGTTTCTTTCCTTAACATACAATTAATTCCCTGTCTGCATTAGTCCTTGTTTGGAGCCCTTTCTGATACACCTTTTTATGTTTACAAGTTGCTCTCTATCATTCCACCAAGATGTTCCCCTTTTTCCATCCTTTCAAACAGTCATTCCTAGACATTCCCTTGCTATTTCTACCTGAGCATCCCTGTATGCCACCCATTCCCCTTCTGTATCCTGAACCTGCTTACTGTCCACTGTTTGGAAATTTTAACTAATCATATCCATGTACTTCTGTCTAATTTGCTCATTCTGGAGATTTTCTACCCTTATCCGTCTACAGAAAGATTTCACTTTCTCTATCCTAGGCCTAGAGATACTTAGTTCACTATCATCAAAAAATCCCCGGAATACCCTCACATTCCTGACAGATTTCCTGACTTCAAAGTCGGTTATGATATAGTCTATTATGGATCTGGTGCCCCTACCCTCCCATGTGAAGCAGTGAATAGCCTTACGGTTGATGTTGTTAATATATATTCATTTTCAATACCTTACTGCATTGGAATGTTTCTTTTCTCTTTGGTAAATGATCTTAAATAAAACATGCTGGTATATCATATTATATTTAAGACTACACTATTATTTTAGTACTCTCCACTTTCGAAGCTCTACCCATATGTCCGCACTTCCATTTACTTTCTGGTCTTGGACTATGCCGAGTAACTGTCCTTTATGTCACTACCAACCAGGGGCGGTTATTCAATGGAATGAAGGGAATGAGTCATTCCCTTAAAAAATATTACACAAAAAAAAATTAAGCATGTTATTGCAACCAGTATTTATTTAAAGTTTTGTGTCGTTTGCTATAATATATAATTAACTTTATTTTAACGTGACAGTGTGCACGGACAGTTGAGAGCTGCAAACATACGTCTGTCTCCATGAGCTCGCGTGACTCTCACATCATGGCCGCTCGTCAGCAAGTGGCTTGCCAGACTCGACCTTGGCTTCACTCTGGTCCCTTCGTAATTATTCGTTTGGGTTCGGCAAGCTTCGTGGGGAATGCATCTGACTACTCATTCCATTCGAGAATATTTGTATGTGATAATTGTGATAAAACTTGTGAGAAAAAGATTTAATTGTGCTTGTGTTTCCAACTGAAGTGAAATATCGTACTGTGAGTTGTACCATTTAATTTACTTTGTGTTATTTGTGAAAATTACACCAAATTTACGTGCGCACATGTAAATTAAAGGAACTACTGCGATTCTGCCGGCTTAGAAGGGAATGCATTGACTGTGCTCATTCCCCACTTTGAGTCTCTGAAGCATGGCAACTGTCAACGCGAGTGAGGGGAGCGGAGGCGGATGTGGATGCGTATTAGAATCTCTCTTAATCCAGGGCATGAGTTTGAGGGCTTTTCAAGAGAAGAGTAATATAATTTCCGGTGGCAGGCCAATGTCTGATTTACCGGGTGTAAAAACTAAAACGAAATGTGTTCGACACTTTAATACAGAGCAGTATGGAAAAATAGGCTGGTTATGTGGTTGTCAAAAAACATCAAAACTCTACTGTTGGCCTTGCGTTCTATTTTCAAATGAAAAGGGGGTGTGGAACAGTGTAGGCTTCGATGATATGAGTAACTTGCTTAAAGCATCCCAGCGTCATCAGCATTCACAAACACATATCCGAGCTGAAATTCTGTTAACAACTTTCGGAACGACCAGAATAGATTTGCAACTCGATCAGCAGCGTAAACTGGAGACAATAAAACATAACGAGTTGGTAAAACAGAATAGAAAGGTGATCCAACGACTGATTGACGTTGTAATGTATCTTGCAAGACAAGAACTTCCTTTCAGAGCACATGCAGAAGATAAAAGTTCCTTAAATCGTGGAAATTATATAGAACTCATAACACTGCTGAGCAAGTATGATGACACACTGGCAAATCATTTGGAGAAAGCAACGGTGTTCACAGGTCTTTCACATCAAATACAAAATGATTTAATTGACGGAGTAGCCAGTGTGTTATTGGCCGAAATAAAGAAAGAAATATCACAGTCACCATTCATGGCGATTATTATTGATGAAACTACTGATATTTCTGCCAATTCCCAACTTTCAACTGTTGTTAGGTTCACGTCTGCTGATGGAGAAGTACAGGAGCGATTTCTTGGATTTACCGACGTAAGCGCCGATCGCAGTGCTCCTGCTCTTGCAGATCACGTGTTCCACATAATGGACGAGTTCAACTGTGGTTCTAAACTAGTCGCTCAATGTTACGATGGAGCCGCAGTGATGTCAGGAGACCTCAGTGGTTTACAGAAAAGAGTAAAAAAACAAATATCCCGACGCTATATTCATACATTGTTTTGCTCACAGACTGAACCTTGTTCTTATACAGACAACTTCTAATATAAAGGAATGTAAAATATTCTTCATGACTCTGAGTAGCTTGGCCTCTTTCTTTTCTAATTCGACGAAGAGAACTGCTGCATTAGATAAAGAAGTCAAGAGACGATTTCCTAAAGTGTGTCCAACACAATGGAATTAAAACGGAAGACTTTTTGAAACAGTTCGTGAACAAAAAGAAGAATTAGTTCAGTTGTTCGAGAATATCCTTGATAATCCAGAGCAATGGGATAGTCAAATGTATCATGAAGCTCGAGGTTTTAACAGTGTTCTCTCAGAATTCCAGTTCAATTTCATTTTATTAGTTTTCAGCGAGATATTTTGCTTAACCGATTCTCTCTTTGAAATTCTTCAAACGAAAGCACTGGATGTAAATTTCTGCATTGCCAAAGTAGGGGAAACAAAAAGTATCACTCAAGGAAAAAGAAATGAATTTGAAAGAGTATGGAACAAATGTCAAGAGAGCTGCGAGCTGCCAAAGAAGAGGCTACGTCAAAATGAAACCTGCAACATAAATTCACACTACCGTCGCATATATTGCGAGATATATGACAATATACATACCCAACTAGAAGTTCGATTCCATGCACTCGAGAAATTAACATTTTTACAGTTAGTTGATCAAAGGAACACGAAGAAAAGTTTTCCTGTGTTTTCAGTGTCCAGTGCTAGTGCCGAACGTTCATTTTCGGCACTTCGGAGAATCCACACCTACTGCAGAAACACACAGGGACCACAGAGACTCTCGAACTTATCTTTACTGTCGATTGAGAAGACGTTACTAAAATTGAAGTCATCAAAGAATGAAGAAGAATTCTACAGCCTTGTCATAGAAGAATTCGTCAAGAAGGAGAGGCGGATGGAATTAACATTCAAATAGCACAAGATAATGTGAGTTATTATATTTATTTTATACATCTTCCTAGTTTATGATATGTGCTTCCCTTACTGTAAAAGTCACGCGCCGCCACTGCTACCAACTATGTGTATATTATTATAGTACTTGATATTCAAGTTTGGTTTCATTTACATCAAGCTTGGGGCCAAGCTATATGAGAAATCTCTTCTTTGGTAATTGTTGTTGTTATCATCATTCCTGCAGTTCATAAGTTGGGGGCGTCACACACTTCTCTGTGTCTATATGGCTGTCGATCTTTATGCTTGTGTGGTATTTTGGCAACTGAGCTCGTCAACCTGATAAGTGTCCACAGTGATTAAACCCCTTTATAAATATTAATGATACTTGCTATAACATTTCCCCCATTACATTGCTACCGGAGGTAAATAAACATGTTAATGGAAGACTCGGAGAAAGTAAAAGGCAGATGGAGCACATAGGGTCAGAACAATTTATAAATTCCCCCACATTGAAAGATTAGAAAATGCTATTGCAAAATGAATAACCATAAAGCAGCAGAAGATGGAATAACAAGTTAACTGATTAAAAACTGCAGTAAAAAAAAAGTGCTATAAGATACATATGAGCTGATTATTAAGATATGGAAAAAAGAATGGATACCTGATGAGTGAACCATAGGAATAATTTTCCCAATACACAAGAAAAGAAATAAGTATGAATGCATTAATTATCGGAGAATTACTTTACTTAATATTATTTATTACACATGATAAATTTCATATTTGAGCCTGTATTGTCGTTAAGTATTAACTTGTGAATCCTTACATCAAATGTTCCACTTTTACAATACTATGAATCGTCTTTATTGATAAGACTACATTAAAATATATTAATGAGACATGTTTCACCTTGCTTTCGAGATATCTTCAGTCACAAACAACAACCAATAAAATTTAGTAAGGACATGATAGAACCATTAGATAAAAAGCCTTTGCATCTTGTTGCAATGTGTCATGTTGGGATGTCTTCAATAAAACCTTGGTAATATATTGAACAAGTCTTAAAACTGACATGAACATGAATATGATATAAATTACAACATCCAAATGTTGCACAGGTTAATGTATCACTGTCACACTTATCACCTCCTCACCACTTGTGTTACCGAGCTCGATAGCTGCAGTCGCTTAAGTGCGGCCAGTATCCAGTATTCGGGAGATAGTAGGTTCGAACCCCACTGTAGGCAGCCCTGAAGATGGTTTTCTGTGGTTTCCCATTTTCACTCCAGGCAAATGCTGGGGTTGTACCTTAATTAAGGCCACGGCCGCTTCCTTTCCACTCCTAGCCCTTCCCTGTCCCATCGTCGCCATTAGACCTATCTGTGTCGGTGCAACGTAAAGCAACTAGCAAAAAAAAAAAAACACTTGTGTTACATTAAGTCTGTGAAATCCACGGGCACAGTGGTATATTAACCTGTGTAACATTTGGACGTTGTGATTTGCATCATATTCATGTTCATGTCAGTTTTAAGACTCATTCAATATATTACCAAGGTTTTATTGACAAAACGTCAACACACCGCACTGCAACAAGATGCAAAGACTTTTTATCTAATGGTCCTATCATGTCCTATATTTTTAACCTGTCAGCGTGGAGTGCTGAACACTATTCGTCATGCAGTGAATATTGTGTGCGGTGGAGTGACAAGCACTGCTCACATGGTACACGCGTGTACACTACTGCAATCTAGGAGTCACGATTGAAGCTGTTTGTGTTTTAACTAATTTCTCCTTGAAGCGGAAGGTTTGAGTTTTCGAATGATATACCTTGATCTGTATTTTGATAGTGTTTTGTCACTGAAATTCGAGTGATATTTCAAGGAATGTTTATCTCTGCCACCAGGGGCAAGCACTGTTTTTCTCTGCTATCTGGTGACTACTATGCACACTTCTTGCATTATACCTATATTTCCTCTCAGAGAAAAACCTGACTGTCAACATAATCATAAATTTTATCTAATCAGGGCTCTGTTAAGACTGTTTTTCCCCCCCATCCTTTTTCCTTATCACATGCTGTCTTGCATTCCGTTGGTCATGAGCGGGGACAGCTTCTACAAGGAAGTGCGGGTTATCGAGTGTGGAAATAGAGGATGTTTTAGAGCAGTTGAGTGGTTCGGACAAAAGTTTGTTAGATTCAGATGGTGATTTGCGTGATGTGGATGACATCGCTGTACGTGAAGTCCTCAGTTCGGAATCAGATATGATTGATAGTGCGCAGAATGGCAATCTGCACGTCACGGCTAACACATTTTGATGGGAAAACGTCTAAAATTACGTGGGTCAAATAGAACAGTTTATAGGGAACTCAGGAACTCAGAATGAAGCAGGTGGGGAATTTGATGGTGTGACGGTTTTTAAGATGTTCTTTACAGACGAGTTAGTGGAACTAATAGCTCGTGCTGAGCAAAGAATCCAATCTAGGGGCTTACTACCACTTCGTTCCAGAATGCAGGATTGTAAACCACTCACGAAGGACGAGATATACGTTGTGATTACTCTTTATATATTAATGGCTTAATACAAAAGCCTACGCTACGAGTCTATTTTTCTAAAAGCTCTATTCTGTCTATGCCAATTTTTGGGTCTGTTATTTCAATGGATATATTTGAATCAATTAGTAATTTTATGCATTTCAGTAACAATGAGGCACTTGATACATATCAGGGACCTTCCAAACTTTTCAAAATTTATCTGATTACATCGTGTGCTGCAAATAGGAAATTCAGGGAGAGACAGTGTTTTGGTGTCCAGACTGCGAAGCGGGTCTCTGCATTGAGTGATGCTTCAAGACGTTCTGTTTCACAACTAACAACTATTTAAGGTAAGATAGAATCATATTTTCCAAAAGAATGGAGTTGTCTAAACATGCATGTGAATGTTTTATTGAAATCCATAAAATAGTACCAAAGATGTGTTGCTTTGAATAAAGTCTCGCACGAATCTGAGAAAGTTTGAATACCGCGCTCAGAACTGCTCCCACAGCACAGAGATGACTGGGCATTTAAATCCACTATGCTGAGGAGTTAATGGTTCTTGTTTATGACTGAAGATGTCTCAAAAGCAGGATGAAACATGTTTCATTAATATATTTTGATGTAGTCTTATCAATAAATATTCACAGTATTGTAAAGGTGGAACATTTGATGTAAGGATTTCACAAGTTAATGAATATTATTTACAAAGTATTTTCAAATGTTCGATTGCAACACTGGACTTCATATGCTGAAGAGATACTGTATGAAGCGCAATGTGGCTCCAGGCAAAATAGGAGCACAGTAAATCAAATATTTGTGCCGTCAAATAATGGAAAAATGCTACAAGCATAATATAGATCACTTTACAAAGGTAAAGTCCTCAGTTTGGAATCAGATATGATTGATAGTGCGCATTTCTGTCATGTCTCTCTTTTGTTTTTTCATTTGTTCCTTCATTATGTTTCTTGGCACACATTTTTAGCTTGTATTATGTAAATTACTTCAACCCCCCTCCCCCCTTTTCACTGAAAATGGCTCAAACAAGTCGAAACATGTTTGAATTTGATTACTCCATCTAATTATGGAATTATATGATGTATTGAATTAGAAGGATACACTTAATTTTACTTATGTAAAATGAAAACCGTCAATATGGAAGAATCTAATATTTTGTAATAATTTAGATCGACATAGTGTACGTTTGTAGATTGCAGACAAGCTTTTGATAGTATGCACAAGGATAAACTATATGTATATATGGATATTAATAGGAATACCCCAAAAACTGATTAGAGGATTAAGAATTATTTAAAGAGAAGTTAGGGCAAAGGCGATGGTGGACGGAAGAATTGGAAATGAGTTTGCACTTAATAGAGGAGTCAGACAAGGTGATGCACCTTCTGCCACTCTGTTTAATCCGGCAATTGATCAAGTCCTTCAAAAAATTATGGATACCGGAAGTAATGTGTATAAATCTAAACAAATGTATGCGTATGCAGATGATGTTAATGACCAGGAATAATAGATATCTGAAGCGAATGTTTCTTAAAATGAAGCAAGCAGGAAAAGGGATGGGATTAGAGGTAAATGACAGCAAATCCAAGTACATGCATATGATGGCTATAGAGGGTAAAGGAAATCAAGATAATACGATTATAAATGGTCATCATTTTGAGAATGTATGAAGTTTTGAATATTTAGGAACCATGTTGACTAACAATAATAAAATAAGTAATAAGATAAATAATGGAAAATAGCTGGAAACAGGGCCTATAATGCATATCTTACATTATTTCAGTCTTGCTTATTGTTTAGACCTGAAAAACTAAAGATATATAAGAGCCTTATAAGACCTGTAGTGATACATGGCTCAGAATAATATACTGCCGAATAGACAGAACGAAAGACAAATCAGAGGCACTATTTGAAATACTGGAAGAGGAAGGCTTCATCCTCAGCAACGAAGCACAGGATAAAACATACATCTCCCACAACGGCTCAAGCACTATAGACCTTTTATTCTACTGAGGAAACGACCTAAAGCTCAAAACCATAACTACCACCACAGAGTCAGCAGGCATACTTAAAAGGAAACATTTCCCAGTAAGAGCAGAATTCCAGATAATATCAACGGAGAGAACCACACAAAATGAGCAGCGATGGAGGCCAAGAAAAATAGTTCCCGATCTACTAGTTCAGAACATAAACGTGGAAGAAATATTGAACACAATAGAAATGGGCAACATTGATCTTGCACTGAGGAACTTAACTGAATCTCTGATGCAGTCTGTATCCCCAAAACCGACAAAGAGGAAAAACAAACCCTGGTTCGACAGTGAATGCTACACAGCACGGAACCTTGTCCTGGAAAAACTGAATGACCTGAAAAAGATAGACACGAACGACGACGCTCTAAGGCTCAACTATGTACATGCGAGAATGAGATATACCTCGCTCCTGAAGGCTAAGAAACAACAGTATACTCAGACCAAAGAAGAAGAATTAATACGAGAAGCAGAAGCAAAACCCTACAAAGTCCTAGAGCCACGGAGAACCAAGGTGACCCCAAGTATCTCAATGACAATATGGCAAAACCATTTTGGAAATATACTTCAGAAGAAGAAAATGCAATACCATGCCAAAGGAAGTACCCCACTAACGGAAGAAGAAAGAATAACAGAAGACGAAGTTTGACAAGCAATTGAAAAGAGCAAACCTCGAAAGGCAGCTGGCCCAGACAATATCTCGAATGAGCTGATTAAAGGATCAATGATATATACCATTAAGTTATGGACAGCCCTATACAACAAGTGCCTAGAAATCGTGGACACCCCTGCAGTATGGAGAGAATCGATGGTCAAGGTGATCTACAAAGGGAAAGGACAACAGAACACCCCAGAATCCTACAGAGGGATAGCCCTGGAATGTGCACCATTCAAGATAACGAACAACATTTTACTTAAAAAGATCCATGACAACATAATGGCAGTTATACCTCGGAAACATTACGGCTTTACTCCCGGAAGATCAACTATACAAGCGGTGGGACATGTACTCCAATTCATAAGCGAAGCCCTGGCTAAACCCAAAGGCCATGCATATGCAGCATTCGTTGGTTACAAACAAGCTTTTGACGGGATGAACAGGGATAGAATACTGTGTTAGACGAAGAAAGTCAGATCTTTAAGTTCATAGCAAGCATCCTCCAAGAAAATACAATCAGAATCCACGATGGCCTAATCCAATCCAAAGGAATCTAGCAAACAAACGGAGTACTGCAGGGAGATCCTATAAGCCCCATTATGTTTAACGTACTTACCCATGATGTGATACAAAGGATACAAACAGAAGAAGTGAGGATGTGGTTGTACGCTGATGACATGATCCTGCTCTCAGAAAGAAGAGAGCCGCTGCAAGAAGCCATAAACAAATTGGAAGAGTGGTCCCAAGAAAATGACCTAGTTATAAATAGGGAAAAGACAAAAATAATGAAATTCAGAAAAGGAGGAAATTTGGAGAACACTGATAGATTCACTTGCGGGGAAGAAGTACTAGATATAGTCAAAAGCTACAAGTACCTAGGACTCACACCGCAAGTGACAGGACATGCCTTTTCCAAGCACACTGAAGACAGAGCTGTAAGAGCAATAAAGGCGACTTTTCAGATCGAGAAACTGAATCTACTATCCGTCATAACAGCCCTGAGACTATTAGACATAAAGATTGCTCCCATTGCCTCATACGGCATACAGCTTATATGGAACCACCTCACATAATCAAATCTAAAGCAATTAGAGGGAATTAAAACAGCCTACCTGAAAAGAATGCTCTGTGTCTCAAAATACATGCAAAACAGAATAACTTATATCCTGGCAGACACAACCTTCTTTATAGAAGACCTGATGAAAGCTCATAATCTGATACCAACACCGCAAAGCACCAGATTCCTAGAAGACAGGCGACAGAAAGTGAGGGACATCAATCCCGGACTTCTCAGTACCCCAGCGATGACAAGCAACGAATGGAAAAAAGGCCAACTACCAACTGCGCCATTTATATACAAGAGTAGCAGCCCACGGAGTACATCATCAAATATGTTCAACCAAGGGATACCACAGCCCCACCGACAGATGTCAGTGCACCATATGTGGAGGACCATGAAACACGTATATCACTGAGTGCAAAGACAGGACATTGACTTTGTTACACTATGCAAATGATGCTAATTTCGTACACAATGTGTTTAATAAATTATATATATATATGGCTCAGAAGCCTAGAATCTTTTAGCTGATGACAGAAACAAGTTAAAAATATTTGAAAGAAAGATTATTCGACAAATATATGGCCCAATTCAAGACCAGAATGGTTGGAGTATAAGAACAAATGCTGAAATACAAAATATACTAGATCAGGATAGAGTGAAATTAAGCACAGAGAATGAGATGGTTTGAACATGTAGAATGGATGGGGGAAAATCGTATGCCAAGAAAAGTAGCTAAATGCTGAATAGTTAAAAGACTGCAACGGGGAAGGCCTTGTAACAAATGGAGTAATGAAGTTGAAGCTGACCTGAGGGCAATGAACATCAGTCTGGAGTCTGGGGTAAATAAAAGGCCCATAACTGAATCTTGGTGCGGTTTTGTTATTCGATCCTGAGAGTAATCCTTATCAGTAGCCTAATATCCTGAACTGCTAAGTATTAACTTCTCAATATCCTCCCTTTTTCCCCACCGACCAAAAAAAACCCTATTTAGCTGCCCAAGTGTGATTTACAGATGCACTTCCAAAATAAGGAGTTCTTTCATTGTAAACAGTCCAAGTGTTAGACCAGTGCTATTAATCAAGAAACAGAAAAAAAAAAATCACTTCTTCAGGCAAACTTGTCACAAGCTTGGCTGCTAATTGGAGATAAAATGGATAGGAAGTGTCCAAGCCCTGAACTTACTCCAACCATACAGCTTGGAGCCTTCTCAGGAAGTTGGGATCAGCATGCCTAAATTAAAAAAAATTAACCCAACTTAATATTTGAAAGAAAAAAAAAGCTCATATAATTCTGACTTCATGAATTTTATCAATGAAGAAACATGCCTGAAATATTACACATGAATTATTTGCTTTGGAATAAAAAGCCATATTCAACACTAATAAAATTCGTGCCTCTTCAAGGACAGACATATGTTTCACAGATTGTTAGCCTGGTAAAGTTCCTGAAACAGATGGAGTTCATTCAGAATTCCTAATATATTAAGGTAAACTACCATCAGAATTTAAGAGAGAAAAACTGCTTATTAAATATAATAATGATGATGATGATGATGATGCTTGTTGTTTAAAGGGGCCTACCATGTAGGTCATCGGCCTCTATTAAAGCCAAAGACAGATGTAAATAAACCTAAAAATTATAGAATAATTACTGGTACTTTGCTCTGTAGTAGAAATGACTTTTTTAAAAGGCTACTTTACACTAGAATCAGTGATACTGTGCAGGAACACGTTTGAATACAGCAAGTTAAGTAAATACCTCGCAGTAATTTTGTGATCAAGTAAATTACATGGAATATGGCTTCCAAAATTGTCTCAAAACATCAGCAACATTTACTCATTTGACTGTAGACTTTAACACTGTTTAGAAGTATGGAATGTTATGCAATTAGCTTTATGTCGCACCGACACAGATAGGTCTTATGCCGACGATGGGAAAGGAAAGGCCTAGGAGTGGGAAGGAAGCGGCCGTGGCCTTAATTAAGGCACAGCCCCAGCTCCTCAGAGCATAACTGAGCCACCGCCAGCTTGTCTCTATCCCGCAGTACAGGTGTCAAGGGGCTGTTCCCTTGGAAGAAAACTGATTCGCACCCTCCCATTTGGCATGATGAACAAGGTATCGGGATTCATCAGACCATGCAACGCTTTGCCACTGCACCAACGTCCAGTGACGATGGTCACGTTCCCATTTCAGTTGTAGTTACCGATGTTATGGTGTTAACATTGGCACATGCGTGGGTGGTTGGCTGCGGAGGTTCATCCTTAGGAGTGTTTGGTGCATTGTATGTTCAGACACACTTGAACTCTGCCCAGCATTGAAGTCTGATGTTAGTTCTTCGACAGTTTGCCACCTGTCCTGTTTTACCAGTTTGCCCAGCCTATGATGTCCAACATCTGTAATGAGGGGTGGCTGCCCAAACCCCTCAATGTTTGGAATGGTTTCACCTTGATTTCGCCACTTGTAGAAGACACTCACCTCAGTACTCCTTGAACACCCGACAAGTTATGCAGTTTCCAAAATGCTCGTGCCAAGTCTCCGGGCCATCACAATTTGCCCTAGGTCAAACTCAGATAGATCATGCGCCTTTCCTGTTCTACACACAGACAGCACGCTCACTGATACTACATGCACCGTGCGTGTGTCTGACCAGCAGTCATTCCTCGTCAGGTGATGCTGCTATCGCCTGGAGAGGTTTATATCGAAAATAGGTAGGTGGTCATAATGTTCTGGCTGATCAGTGTACTTAAATAAAATAATTCTACAGAGTGCGCCCCCAAGTGGAGACAGGGGGCCCCTACAGTATGTATGACTGGTTGAAATACCCAATACAACCCGCAGACCAACAGGTAGCCCAATTCCTGGGGGGCTTTAAAATACTGGGACACCCTCTCTCCAGGGGTTATAAATATGGAGGGCCCTTGCTCTGGGTTATGGGTGAAGTCCTCAACGGCATCTACGGCGGAGAAGATGAACTTTGGTACGGTGGAGATGGCGGAACGGGAAAACTCGTAGCGTCTGTACTCCAGAGGAGCGGCTACGAAAGGCGTCTGTCTCCATGTTAAGGGCAGCCTAATTTTGAACCTGGCAATAGGTATAAAATGCTTTTGGGTGGCGAGCCCATTGTAACAATAGACTATATGGATAAAGCAGATATGCTGCCTCGGAAAAAGGATAGGGCATCCCCTGCAAGCGATGTGCAGCCCTTTGGGTGTTGGGGGAACTGTGATAAGTGGGTAACCAGCACCAAAATACTTCAAGATTGCGACAGTAAATGTCTTGACACTGATGGGAAAGACAGAAGAACTGGCTGACTTCATGGAAAAAAAAAAAAAATAGCCCTACTTGGACTGTGTGAGACCAAGAAGAGGAGTACGGGAGAAATTTATCTGAAAGAAGGATACAGGCTGTATTACAGTGGGGGACCTGAAGCAAGAAAAGAAATCCAAGAATATGTGGAATCTACAAAATGCATCAGTGACAGGATGATGGTGATGAGACACCAGTTTGAAAATGGCATGAAAGATCTACTTCAGTTGTATGCCCCACAAATGGGTTACATAGATGAACATCTAGAGGACTTTTTAGAGGAAGTGGAGAGACATATAGAAGATAAGGAAGTGCTATTGATGGGAGATCTAAATGCACAAGTTGGAAAAGAAGGTGTTGTAGGGCCCTTTGGATGTGGAAATGTAAATCCAGAAGGGGAGTTGGTGATGGTAATTTGCATGAGGAACCAAATGATTGTTGGAAACACCTGGTTTAGGAAGAAGAACAGTCTGAAGATTACAAGGTATGCTTGGGGAGATAGATGAACAAAGACCATGACTGATTATATAATCATAGAGAAAAAACACCGGAAGAACCTTTTAGATGTTACAGCCATGCCTGAAGAAGCCTTTGGTGGAGATCATAGACTTATGATAGGAAAACTAAAAGTGGGACTGAAAAACCCCCATTAAGAAGATAGAAAAGAATTAAAGTATGGAAGTTTAAGGAGAAAAGCATACAAGAAGAATTTCAAAGGGAAATAATACCCTCGGTACTCAGGACAGGGATGGGGAATGTTGAAGATTTAAGGAAGCAATGGTTGGATGTGCAGAAAAGGTATGTGATAGAACATCAGAAAATGTGAAAGACAAAGTGACACACATTGGTGGAATGATAGGGTAAAGATTAAAGTGAAGGAAAAGAAAATGGCATGGAAAGCATGGAAAACATCTAAGACTGAAGAAAGTAGAAGAAAATATGTGGAGGCAAAGAATTTGGCCAAGAAAGTAGTGGAGGAAGAAAAGAGGAAAAGCTGGGCCTTATTCACACAGAAATTGAGAGATAATATACAGGTCAGCAAGAAATTATTGTATGGTATCTTAAGAAACAAAAAGAGAGATCAAGTAAACACCAGATTTGTAACGGATGAAGGTGGCATAATATTAACACAACCAGAAGAAATAATAAATAGATGGAGCAAGTATTTTCAGAAGTTGCTGAACAATAGAACTAATGACAGTCATTCAACGGACCACCAGGAAAGGCAACTAGTTGATGAAGAAATGGATAAAGAAATTACAATGAATGAAATTGAAATGGCAATAAGAAAGATGAAGAATGGAAAAACTGCTGGAATAGAAGCACTTTCGGTGGAGATGATAAAGGCAACTGGAGCTGTAGGCCTGCAGTGGACATATCGAGTTCTCAGGATTGTCTGGGAGGATGCTATTTTTTTTTTTTTCTTTTGCTTTACGTCGCACCGACACAGATAAGTCTTATGGTGACGATAGGATAGGAAAGGCCTAGGAACTGGAAGGAAGCGGCCGTGGCCTTAATTAAGGTACAGCCGCAGCATTTGCCTGGTGTGAAAATGGGAAACCACAGAAAACCATCTTCAGGGCTGCCGAGAGTGGGGCTCGAACCCACTATCTCCCGATTACTGGATACTGGCCGCACTTAAGCGACTGCAGCTATCGAACTCAGTGTGTGGGAGGATGAAGAGGTCCCTGAGGATTGACAAAAAGGAATAATCATCCCAATTTTCAAGAAAGACAATAAGAAAGTATTAAAGAACTACAGAGGAATTACTCTGATATCCCATGTAGCTAAGATCATGGAGACGATACTGGAAAGTAGGATAAGGTTGAGGGTTGAAAATCATACATAGGAAAAATCAGTTTGGTTTCAGAAGTGGAAGGTCAACAATTGAGCCAATTTTCATTTTGAGACAACTAATGGAAAAGCAATGGTAGTATGGGAATGATACGATGATGACATTCATTGACATTAAGAAGGTATACGACAGTGTCCCCAGGACTAAAGTTTGGGACAGTCTGGTGCAAAAAAGAATTGGACAGGGATTAATAATAATGATCATGGCAATGTACAGGGAATGTTGTAGTTGCGTGCAAACACACGTTGGCAGGAGAAGTTGGTTCAAAATCACTAGTGGGCTGAGACAGGGAAGTGTTCGTATCGCCAATTCTGTGTTTTTTTTTTATCAGTTGCTTTACGTCGCATTGACACAGATAGGACTTATGTCGATGATGGGACGGGAAAGGGCTAGGAGTGGGAAGATAGCATCCGTGGACTTACTTAAGGTGCAGCCCCAGCATTTGCCTGGTGTGAAAATGGGAAACCACGGAAAACCATCTTCAGGGCTGCCGACAGTGGGGTTCGAACCCACTATCTCCCGAATACTGGTCACACTTAAGCGACTGCAGCTATCAAGCTCGGTCCAATTCTGTTTACAATAGTAATGGATGACACCATGAGAGCAGCAAAAGCAGCATATGGAGGAAGAGAAATGAACATGTTGTTATTTGCAGATGATATTGTGACGTGGAGAGAATAGGACATGTATGTACAAGAAGAGTTGGATGTAGTGAATGGGAAGATTGAAGAATGTGGATTGAAAATAAGTGTAGACTAGAGGGGAGAAATAAGAGAAAGGTCAGATTAGACTTGCAGACAAGCCCCTGGATGTAGTGGAGACTTTCACAAACCTGGGGAGTGAATTAATGGAGAAGGCTCGACTGATGCTGAAATTAATAAGAGGATTCAAGCTGGAAGCTATTTCTATCATAGTGTAAGAAACATGTTATGGGACAAAGATGTGCCAATGGAAGCAAAGAAAACTTTGTACAAGATGTATTACGTACCCATAACAACTTATGGAGCAGAAACTTGGACAATGACAAAGAAGGATGAGAGTTGAATACAGGGAGCCGAAATGAAGTTCTTGAGGAGTATGATACAGAAGTGTAGAAGTGACAAAATAAGGTATGAGAAAATCTGGGAAGAAATTGGACTGAAAAAAATGAATGACAGAATAGACAGAATAGAGCTGACTACAATGGTTTGGGCATGTAAAGCGAATGAATGACAGAATGCCAAAAAAAGTGATGGAAATGCAAATGCTAGGAAGGAGAGGCTGCGGGCAACCATGATTGAGATACGACACAATCCAATGCAGTATTAGAGAAAGAAACCTGACTGGGACACAGTGTTGGAGGCGGAGTGGTGGAAAGACCGAAGAAAGTGGAGAGGAACCATATTTGCCACTACCTGGCTACAGCTGGATAATGGGAAATGACAATGGTGGTGGTGAATTCTTTTTGCTACTGGTTTATCGTCTCACTAGCACACTGAATGTTTTCAGCGATGAAAGGATAGGAAAAGGCCAGGATTGGGAAGGTAACAGCTAGGAACTTAATGGTAAGGTACAGCCCCAGAATTTGCCTGGTGAGAAAATGGGAAACCATGGAAATCATCTTCAGGGCTACTGACGGTGGGATTTGAACCTACCATCTCCTCAATGCAAGCTCACAGCTGCGTGACCCTAACTGCATAGCCAACTAGCTCAGAAAAGTACAATATACAAGGGGCCTGATACAGTTGTCATCAACATTACAATATTGCTCACTGCTAATATCAGGAAGCCCAGGAGTGATGTTTCTATTAATCAGTCTGAAGAATGGGATTTAACTACCAAACTAGGTATTTTTTAAATGTAGATAGAATAATGAAGACTATAGCTGGAGAGAGACAGACTTAGGATCGGCCATAAGAAGACAGAATACATGTTCTGCAACTAAACAGAGCCACAACTGTCAGGCCCACACAACACTGTCTTCCCAGCTGGTGAACCACTGATGATGAATGACAGGGTCAGTTACTTCAGCTGTGTCGTTACCAATGATACCACAATCAACGACTAGGTCAAACATCATATCAATGTTAGATGGATGAAATGGCGAAGGTGTCTTGTGCAACAGACAGATGTCCATAAAGCTTAAAGGTAAAGTTTACAAAATAATTGTCAGACCTCCCCTCATATATGGCTCAGAATGCTGGGTAATGCAGAAGAAACAGGATTAGCAAATGCACACCACAGAGCTGTGAATGCTGCGGTGGTCTGAGCGTGTTACTGAAACCGACTGTATGTAATGAACACATGAAAAGTTCTTAAAAAAATCACCGCTATTGGTGAGAAACTGGTGGAGAGAGAACTTTACTTACATGGGCATGTAAAGTGCTGCGATAAAGATTATCCTATACAGAAAGCTCTTGCCATCACATAACCCAAAAGAGGCCGAGGAGCCCAAGTGCAACATGGTGGTGAACAGGTGAAACCACTTTAAGGAGGAAGGACATCCCTGTTACCAAGATGCGGAAGGGGAGGGAACACTCTCCACAGATCAGAAGAGCTGGCCCCGAGTGATATTCAGGATTGCCCACACTGCGGGCACATATACAGCCAGGGAAAAGAAGAGTTATTTCAAGAAGAACGTCCTTCTATATCAAAGTACTGAATTCTGCAGTTAACATCTCTACAGTGCTTCACGTTACTTGGAGGAGTAAAACCATGGAAGAATATTTAAAAATGTGGAAAAATGTAATGTGTACAGAGTTGTATTTTTGACCCCAGTAATTCATATTCAATAAGTTGATACAATTATGATCCATACCTTAATTATAGTTAAGGACAATACTATCATATCTAACAGAATAGAATTGGTTTACATTACTGATACAAACAGTTGTATTCCGAACTTATAGGAGGCATGAAATGACATGTCATTTTAAAATGATGACCATAAATCTCAATCATTTATGAAGCGTATCAAGCCATCAGCACTGTTACAATGGCTTTAATAAGCTCACTGAACAAAAAAATTAGTCACTCTAATGTGCATGCACAGATGCATAATTAAGCCTGTACAGATGGCTCAGCGAACTCAACCTCACACGCACTGCCTCTATATGAGCATAAGGCAGTAGCGATCAGTGAGACATTGACATTTCAAGCGGACAGTGTACGTCAACATGGGTAGATGTAAGGATGTGACAGAGTGGTAAAATCGGACAATCGTGTTTGGCCGTGCCTATAGCCATGTGGTGCATGAAGTTGCCTGTATTCCAATTAAGCATGTTGTCATGTGCATTGAAGTTCAAATGAAGCATTTCATCCTGGATGTGTGTAAGGTCAGGTTCAAGCCAGAGGTGGGTCTGTGATGTTTTAGGGGTGTCCTTTTTATCATGAATTGGGCCCGCCCACTGAGGTGACCACTAACATGAACCAGCATGTTAATTTAAACATTCTGGATGATCAAGTGTTGCCTTTCAGTCAGCATCTGCATGATGAGCATGTTATTGATACCCCGATTTTTCAAGATGACAACTGCCAAGTTCATCGGGCTGGATGCGTATGTGATTTTATGAACAATCCTTCACCCTATCACATCTCGATTGGGCTGCAAATTCACCTGACTTGAAGCCCATTGAAAATTTGTGGGACATGTTGGAACAGCGGGTAAATCACAGACATCAGCATCCCCACAATTTGGTGGAAATGCACGATCAAATCCTCAGCGAGTGGCTTAGCCTGGATGCGGTGTTACTGCACAACCTTGCAGACTCACTTCCTAACCGAATCCATGAGGTTATCAAGTCCAGAGGCGGAGTTACACGGTATTAAATGATGCTTGTAATGATTTCTCCAGGGATGACTAATTTTTTGTCTGGTGAGTTTATTTTATTGATGGTTATTTTCAGAAAACCCACTCAAACAGCCTCCACCATTCGCCAAGATTCAGTGCACCCCCAGTCCCACAAACGAGCCACATACAACAGCCTAGTTCACCGAGCCTTCAGCATACCTATGTCCAATAAAGATCTAAAAAACGAACTCAACACAATCCGCGGAATCGCAAAATTCAACGGCTTCAGCAATCATTTTATAGAAAGGATAATCAATAAACACAAACATCGCCCAAAAACTACCCTCAAAAAAGAAATAACCAAACCTCTAACATTTTCCACCTTCACGTTCAACAATGATATCTACAAGTTAACCAACATCTTTAAGAAACAAGGCGTTAAAATAGCCTTCAAAACCAACAATAAGAACATGAATGTTTTATACAATACTTCACACATCAACAAGACCAGCAGTTTTTTAAAATCAGGAGTTTATAGGATCAAATGTACCACCTGTAAAAAAACCTACATCGGGCAAACCGGGAGAAACTTCATTATCAGATACCACGAGCACACTAACGCAATAAAATACAACAAGTTTTCAGCCATCGGCCAACACATGCAAGATTATAACCATAATTTCACCAATATTGAACAAGACATGGACATCCTCGTATTAGCAAACAAGGGCCCTTTACTGAACATAATGGAAAATTACTACATACACCTAGACCAATACTTTAATGCCAGTCACAATCTCAATGAAATCTCAGAGAAACCAAACATACTCTTCGATCTATTTATCACTTTCCTCAGAAACAATAATGCAGCCAACCTAAACTCAATCCTAAATTTAATCAAAGGTACTTTTCCAAGACAATTACACTTTCTCCCGCACCCTTCTACCCCACCTTAAGCCCTCTTCCTAAGCCATATTTCATTTCAATACAAGAACTTACTGATTTCCATGATTATAATTTTTACAACACCCCATTTATACTTTATTCTTTGTTAAAAACCTCTTATTATGTATATTCCTTGTATTATTAACTATTACCATAACATCTCATTTCACTTGTTATTCTTTAAAATAATATTGTCTTAGGATTTCGCCACAAATGATCTTTGCTCCAATACGGCTGATGATGACCCCTAGATGGGTCGAAACTAGTACCGTATAATTTTGTAAATTTGTGAATATATTGTATTGAAAAGGTGGAAACATTTAAGTTATTATTATTATTACTTAGTTTATTTTATGTCTATTATGACTCAACAATGCCATATACGAGGGTGAATCAAAAAGTAAGTTACACTTCCAAGTTATGGCCATTTACAGTATGAAACCACCTACACATAGGCAACACGGTTATGACAACATACAAAGTAAGTTCACTTTTCCAAGAGACTGTAGATATTTCTCAGAACGGTCAACCAACTTTTCAATTCCGGATGCGTAGAAATCACCTCCAGCGCTATGTAACCACCTGGAGACTGCTGCTTTCACCTCCACATTGTTTTGGAATCGTGGTCCACTGAGATCCTATTTCAGTTTACCGAACACATGATAATCGCATGGCGCTACGTCTCGATTGTATGGAGGATGCTGCCACACCTACCACTTAAATCGGTACAGCAGATCGGACATTTGGTGGGCTGCGTGAAGTGTTGCGTTATCGTGCACGAAAATCACACCCGGCGCACAATTTTCCCCGCCGCTTTTCTTTAATTGCCTTACGCAACTGGTTTATCGTCGCCATTATCTTTCCTGCTGAAGGTTGGACCTTGGCCTTCTTTCGTGGTGGTGATATGGTGTGTACCCATTCCATCGATGTTCTCTTTGTTTCGGGGGTGAAGTGGTGGAGACACGTTTCATCCCCTCTGATGATTCGCCGCAGAAACTCGTTGCCCTCCACAGAATACCGTTGCAAAAATGCCAATTATGATTGGAAACATAGTCCCTTGCGAACATCGGTGAGCAGACGTGGGACCCCCCCCAGTTTACAAAATCCAAGGTAATGGTTAAACAATGGAGAACACACTGCCCCATACGAAATGTTCAGCATGCTGGCAATTTCGTGCAGTGTTATGCGCCGATTCTCTCTAATGATCCCATCCATACGGTCAACATATGCAACGGTACCGGACATTGCGGGCCTGCCTTCACGATATTCGTCCGTGAGATCCGTGCATCCGGCATTGAATTGCTTACACCACTTTACAATACTTGGGCAAGAAATTGCACGCTCACCATATACAATGATTTCATGATGAATGTCTGTGCAATTGAGAAATCTGATCATTGCACGCACCTCCAATTTGGAGTGAACATCTAGTTAATGCGCCATTGAGCCTAGACACACACAACACGATGGGATACTACACCAACCTTCCTATCGGACAAGTCAACAGTTACTGTAGCTAGCTCTACATTGAACAGTCACGACACACAGCGTGCTCTCACGGCGAGCTAGTGTAACTTAACTTTTTGATTCGCCCTTGTATCGATGATGATGCTTGTTTAAAGGGACCTAACATCTAGCTCATTGGCCCCTAATGGTACGAAATGAGATGAAATGAAAAATTAAAAACACAAAATCCTCAACTGACCACAATTCAAAACGTGAGGACAATGGGTGGATGGACGGACGGATGGATGGGAATTTAAAACGATCAGTGGAACCGACCCACAGTGCCTCACATGCACAGAAGCTGGCATAAAACAATAGTATTACCGACCATGGGACTGCTTCTATAGCACAATACTGAATCGATGATACTCGTAGTCGAAAGGAGTCCAAAATCCACGTCATCGGCCCTTCATAATGGTTCTTATCGCTAGAAAAGTAGAACCATGGTATTTGTCATGTTGCGGTACTAAGCAAGAGTAGCATAGACTCGCGGTATTCCACATATTATGGTACTACTAACAGGTCATGAAATTTGCACATGTATTACAGACCTACTGCATTTCGCACATTGCGGCGCCATTGACAGGCAACGCAAACCTATGGTGTTCATCACCTAAGTGTAATAACCACAGGAACTCGTACTATCCCGTGGTGTTCCTCATATAGTGGGTACTAATCATAGGTAGGACAGAACCATGGGCTCCGTCATCCCATGGTGTCGCTCATATAGTGCTACTAATCACAGGTACTGTAAAAGCTGTCACGCTCTCGTTTGCTACTAATCAAAAACCTATTTGGTACCCAACATTGTGGTACTAGGCGCAAGGAAAAGTGACCCATGTTGTTTGCCGCGTGGTGGTACTAATCACAAGGAGTGTCATGGTTCTAATATAATCATCCCTTGGTCACCCGTTTTAGTTGCCTCTTACGACAGGTAGGGGGTACCGTAGGTGTATTCTTCGTCTGCGTCCGCCACCCACACGGGGTCGCCCTCGTATCAATCTTTTCATCTAACAGCTGAAAAGGTGGAGGAGAGCAAAAGAGACTTCAGTGCAAGGAAAGTTGGAGATTTCAATGACCAAGAATTGATGTAATTATCATCAGAGCAATTGCATAGCAACAATCATTGCAAAGATGCAAATCAGTTAACTTTTCAAGTCTGTACAGATATGTCATTTTAAAACTGAAAAATAAATTTTAAAAAATACCTTTTCTGAATCTTTCTAGATTTGTACGTTGGAGGTACGAGATACTATGTTAAAAAAACAGAACTGGCATAATTACTCCACTATTTATTCCTGAAAATATCTGAATTTTGGAAACAACATTGGTTTTAGCGTAAAGTTCATTTTCATTCAAAATATTTGTTAAAAGTTTCCATGGTCCTTCTTTGGTTTTTAATGGACATGGTGTTCTATGCTTGTATTTCATTTTGGAACTTTCAGGACATGGCATTAGATTTGTGATATTAACCCATTGCCATGCAATTATTTTTGTTGAAAAATGTACTTTGAAATGCGATTATTTTACATTTTAAGTTATGGTTGCTAAAATGGTTACAAAAGCATACTGCATCAAACCGACAACATTTTGGGTTACAGTTTAACTTCCTACAATTAATTGAACTCTTTTAGGCTATGATACATCTTGAAACATCCATCAACGCGGGGGGCAATTTTGCATTTGTTGCACTCGAAGCAAGATTCCTTCCAGATTCCACGATCAAAACAAACTTTACATCTCCTTGATGGGGCTGATTAATTCCTGTAGGAATATTCTTCTCAGAAAAATGACCCCATGCCTTCTCTGTAGTCTCACTGGTGTGCTATCTGAGATGAACATCCTCTACTGGCGTAATCAGGAAGGGTGACATCTTCCAGAATTAGCTCTGCAATGTTGACTCGGAATGATGAGAGGCTCGTTCTCTTTTTTCCTCGTGCTCAGCATGTCATGTATGTAGCTAGAATTCTAAAATGTCACATCCAGCAAGTAGAAGTACAATTTCTTGGACCCTTTTACATACCTGAATTGCCTTTCGGAACATTAGGTACTGGCCAAATTCCAGTTCCAATTGTTTGATATGGTGAGGTTACGTACAGAGTTATCTTCATCCTCGCTACCATTTTCAAGAGCGGAGTGACAATTCTCAGACGCACTATCACTGCTAAAACGACTATCACATAATTCTGAAGTATCTTCATCACCACTATCAAGAGGAAATTGCAGAATTCTTTCCTCTTTCTCCTCACGATGTTTACACAACTTCTTGCTCAGCAGCATTTATTTCATGAACAAGATGATCAACTTTAGAAGAAAAATATACATTGACGAAATGGTCTTCGGATATAACAATTCTTAGACGCACTATCACTGCTAAAACGACTATCACATAATTCTGAGGTATCTTCATCACCACCATCAAGAGGAAATTGCAGAATTCTTTCCCCTGTAAACATGTTAGCACTATCTAGGAACGTCATTCTAAAGTACATCATCACAATCGAAAGAAATCAATGGTTAGACGTATTTCTGACTTGAGTACACGGTGATGGTTTTATCCGTCATTGCATGTTAATGAACGCGGAACTCTTGACGGTTTTACCCGTTACTGTGGCGGAATGGGTTAAAGGAGTTAAGGTTGACAAGAATACGATTTGCAATTCTCATAAAGTTTATTACTGATAATATTAGTTACAGCGCATGAAATAATACACAATGACCTAAACATAATTGAACACACTCATATTGTTTTGGGAAAAGTAGTACTAGTAAAAATTCATATCACAAACAAATATGATCCTATTTTTCAATATAAAAAACAAAGCAACAGTCCATTATGTACATTTTTAACCATGACTGATGATCATCAACATTATTATCATCACCTACGTAATTCCCGTTAGAACGGGTGCGTCTCAAGTTTTTATAAAATGCATGGCAAATTGAAGGTACATATAGCAGTAGGGATATTAAGTCACCGTATTTCAGGTTGGTGATAGGTTTTGGTGAATTCCTAACAGGGTCTAGACCTGTTGGACGGACAGTGTTCTGCCTGGTGTATCTTCTTAGAACAACCTTCCTGAACTCGTCCAACACTGTCCTGAAAAAATGCACCTCCAATGCTTTCTTGCTTAACTCAAAAGTGTACCGCTTGTAAAATGAGAACTGGTTGTTTATCAACATCCACTTTTCTTATCACAAAAAGGGAATTTGAAACTAAATACAGCAATTTAAATCCCTTGACGTCTTCAAGTTCATATTTTGAACAACATATTTGCTGGAACATTGCCGTACTAATTGTGTTAAAATACATTTTTTTCTTTTGCTCTTTCAATAGCGGCATGAATAGTATCAACTTCCATGTGAGAAGGACCCTTCAAAAAAATTATTGATTTATACACTTAATTTTAGGGTACTTCTACAATTTGACAAAAAGCAAATTATAACAGCCATATTCATATTTTGCCCATAGCAATTATCTGTCCAATGTTATTTCGTCCACATCTGAGTCCGGAATGACACCGCCAGCCCATTTCAATATTGGCGACACTATTTCATTCCCACCTCAATCTCCTATTGATTCATCCCACATCACGCAATGAACAGTTTCATTAGAAGAGTCATACATTTTGAAATTTGGTGTCCACAGTTTGAGTTTATAAAAACTTACGGTGCTTGTTATTAAAGGCATTACTGAACACTTGTGGAGGTCACCTGCTGAAATTTTGTGTTTGGGATTCTCTTTTGAGAAGGTAGTGTCCTTACTTTTAATTTCATATCGAGTTTTGGACTCTGCAATATCCAAGTCATAAGCAACTTTCGCCAGCATTTTTTTGTGAGCGACTCAGATCACCCTTTAATTGAGCAAATGAAAGAGTAAAAAGTGTCGCAATTATCCACTTCTGGTGACTTGAATGATAAACTGAACATGTTGGAAAAGAGCCATTTATTAGCTACAAATGTTGATTCAATGTTGTTCTGTATACAGAACCTCAAATATTTTCTCAATATTCAACTTTGGTCCTAAGTATCTTTTTCCTCAAATCTCTCTCTACTCCAGTGTCTGTCATAAGTCAGGAAGGATGAAATATTTTGCATGGTAGCATCAGAAGTTTTATCACCGGAATACGTTAACCTCTCTGATCAGGTTCCACCAAGCCCCATGGCAGATTTTTTCAGCATGTGTTAGAAATAGCCAATGTATTTACATATTAAAATTCTTTCATTATTTACTGTACAATAATAGAGAAGTACCTTTAATCAACCTGATCTGTCATCATTTCTTTTTATTGAAACGGGCTATAAAATGACTGGATGAATTATTCACTTCTTCCACATCTGAATCAGAAGCTCCTCCACTCAAAGGCACATATTCTTTATCTACATCAGAGCCATCAACTTCATCACTGCTCAGTGGTACATCCTTTTCCAGTACCCGTTCATGTACTTCAATCTGTTCCCTGGACGTACTTACTAGAGAATCTGCAACCAAAGACAAGTAAATATTAATCACATTTAGATAATAACAGTACTTGCCTGTTAGAAGTTTTATTCGACTTTCAGCCTGTATAGAAGCTACTGCATTATGGCATAGGTTATGCAGTATAATACACACTGCTGTTTATAGTACTGTATATTTACCTGCAGCAAATATATCATTAGCTTTCAAAATCATGTTCATTATTCTTCTAGCTTGAGACATTTGCCCTGAATTCATCTCTTGTTCTTCTTCATACCAATTCAACGAAATATCAATAATCAACACATCAACAACTGATTGAAAGAATCAAAGAATAAGCACCATTTTGTGTGCTTTCTGAAATATCCAGTACATGTGAAGCATACAACACTATATCCACATGGAGTTCGAAGAATTGCAGAGGCATACGAATGCATGTCTACATAATGCAGTATGCCTCTGAACAACACGAGACACAGTGTTATTTTAACAAGGCAAATGTTTGTTATTATATGGCTCTGAACATTGTGTTTTATATCACCAGAAAGTGCATAACACAGAGGGGAAAACTATCGTAAAAAGTGAATTTGACAAAAATTGGTCATAGTGCCTTAGACCTCCGAGGAGCAGATATATTTCTATAGCTTACCACAGTGAGGGATAGGAATCAGTAAGGTTTTGAGGATAGGTACCATCTCTAGGATCTTCAAGTAATCTGGAAATTTGTATGTCCTGAAATCAGATAAAAGAAACCAGACACACTTATAGTGACCATTTGTCTTTAGTGAATAGTGGTCACAAACAGAAATTCACACTAAACTACAAACAGCAAGAAAGCTTTAAATTATAATCCAAAAAATCTTCTGTGAAGAGTACTGTTCTACAAAAGAATCTTACAACTATCTAGTTACGGATGCTTTATGCGTGACTTCGGGAACAAACTTTGGGATATCACCATGTGAAGGTATTTTGTGAATTAAAGAACACTTAACCATACAAATATTTATTGTAAAAATCTTAAAGAATTTGAATACGAAAGTTTTCTCACACTTTAACCTACTTCTCAATATAAGTTAGTTGCCATGGACATTTAGGCACCTGTACCTCAAGTTCAGTATATCCTTGTCTACAAAGTTACTGCCTCTTATTTCAACCACTTCGTGGTAACATCCTTTACATCCTCATTAACATAAAATCATTTTCTAGCAAATGCTTCTTAATCTACATGAACAGATGAAAATTTATTGGAGCCATTTTTAGACTCTATGGTGTGTTTCCCAATAAAATTCATGCAATAAACCCCGTGTCTTCCTTGTACATCCAGGCAAGTACTTTCATGGAACTGGAAGTTTGCAACAGTTCAGTTGTACTATTATGAGTAAAATGCAGTCAAGCTACTAATAATAATGTTATTTGCTTTATGTCCCACTAACTACTTTTAAGATTTTCGGAAACGCCAAGATGCCAGAATTTAATCCTGGAAATGTGCCAGTAAATCTACCTACATGAGTACCTTCAAATAACACCAGACTGAGCCAGGATTGAACCTGCCAAGTTGGGGTCAGAAGGCCAGCGCCTCAACTGCCTGAGCCACTCAGCCTGGCAGTCAAGCAAATCTTTCCGAAGTTTTGTCATAGGCATTGCTATTGAAAATTGAAAGCTGTTTTTACTGATATGTACGGAAAGGATTTATACAAGCTAAAATCTTGAAATATTTATTTTCTTATTGTACCAAGAACCATTGGTCACCTGGAACAAATTCTAAAGTCCGATATTTGTAACAGGATGGCCAGAGTTTAGGTTCTCAACGGCATGGCATGGCCAAGCATTCAGCATGCAGTACACATCACCTGTTCTGCATCACTGATGATGTAATAGCACGTGAACAAGGCGTGGCGATCTAGAAATTGCCAGAACATTTTCTAAAACCTAAACCCATTGGAATTTCAATTTAAAAACTACATCACCTTGTAGCCCATACTTTAAACGTAAACCCCTGTAAATTTGGTGAAAATCAACCTGTGGAATTGGAAGATATTCAATGAGATAGAAATGCAATTTTCCACAAGGCACAGGTGATAGCCCGGCTAGTGGATATAAAAGGAGAGCCGCATTGACAGGGTCAGTAGTAGTTTAAGTTCAGCACTCACAGCTGTAGCATATGCAGGCTGGTGAGAATAAATTTATACTCAACATCAAACTTAGTACGGTACGCGAAGGATCTTCAAAACAGACTTGTGAGAATTCAGTGAGTGATACGACACTTAGAAACTTTTTAATAACATAGTGACCTACGATGGTTGTAGTTATCAACTTTTTATTTCTAACCACAGTTTAAGACGTCAGTGACAAGAAGTTACTAAAAGCTTTTTAATACTAACAATCACGTATGGATTAAGAACACTTCTTAGAAAATTACAGACTACTTAGTCCTCTAAAATAGACTGGTCGCAATCGTACTTTAACGTGTACATTTAAAGACTGTGGAATGGTGATACATTCGTGGCGAGTGTGAGACATTGAGTTACATTCTTTCTTTCTTCCACATTCAAACTCTGAATTTTAGAGACTGTTGTAGTCATGAATGGACTTTATCGTCGTGTGTTAATACTTCTGAATATTAAGAGACTTACAATTCTTCTTCATGAGTAGACTCTGTCATTGCGTGCAGACATTTGTAAAATTACCTAAAGTGAAATTTGATGTTTGCAATGACATTTGTAAAATACAATTTTATTAACAAACTCCTAGTGACACTACTTATAAATTTGATTTCGTTCCCAATTAAGGACACTCATAATTATTCCTAATGAACTATGCTTTCAATAGCCTGTAATTTCTGAGTGACATGATTTACAGACAATTGAACTGGGCTATAAATAGACTGTGATATCCGAGTGATATTGATTACAGACGACAGACGTAGGTGTATTACGAACAAATGATTTCTATTTAAAGTTAAGAACTTCATTTTGGTCCGTATTGAATCTAGATTTACACTATAAATTGAGGATAATTATGTCCACCTTTTTGATACAAAAACAATGTGACGTCATTAACACATCACATATTTATTACCTTTTCAAACATTGGGACCGGTTTCGGCATTATTTGTATGCCATCATCAGCCATAGGAAACTTTGTGACAAGGCCTAAGTACAATATTAACATAACTTACAACATACATATATATATAATATATAAAAATTGAACATATTCTTACATGACTATTAAAATTTGGTGTACACCATAAAACCTTAGATTAAAATTGGTAGCATATTTTATGCGACAAATTATGACTTATTTCCTTTATACAATTATTTGACTAAAGTTAAAGCTTTTTGTCAGTTTTTATAAATATTACAAAATGTTAATTGAGCATCCAGATAAAAATTTTCAATCTTTAAAATCTTTTATAACTACTAGGCGTTAAAGATAATAGTGCATTTGTTTGGTCAAAAATAGTAAATTGACATGCATTAAAATGAAATCGCCTACTGTCTCAGATTGGAAAACAGTGACCTATTTGTACTAGGTATGGGGATAAGTTACATTATAAGTCTTTAGTAATTCTATATCTTGTGTTAATATAGTTTGGTTATTTAATAACAAGTCGAATAAAATGATAAATTCGGCTGATATTTTAAACATTAATAATTGTCCATTATAGAGGTCCCTTTTTCAGTGAAGATATATAGTGAGCAAACCAGTTATTCTTAGAATTGATTATATGTTCACTCTGTTTTAGGTGGATTTTGGATTGAATAAATTTCTTATTTCATTCTCGACAACATAGTGCTTAAGGTGAGTTTCTACTTAAACGAAAATAATGCCTATTAAACCTAGTTATTCTTACGCTAATACATAGTATATATATCTCTCTTCTTAGGTCCGTCTTGGATCGAGATATTTCTAGAACCTCAAAGACCTCGAATGTAATGGTCCAAGAAATTCCGGTTCACCAGTCCACTTCTATCAAGTCGATCTACATTTTAAGAACATTAGCATAAAAGACGGAATATTACATATACGAACATTGCTCAACGACATTATATTACGAAATAAGAAATTTATTCAATCCAAAATCCACCTAAAACAGAGTGAACATATAATCAATTCTAAGAATAACTGTTTTGCTCACTATATATCTTCACTGAAAAAGGGACCTCTATAATGGACAATTAATGTTTTAAAGTTTAAAATATCAGCCGAATTTATCATTTTATTCGACTTATTATTAAATAACCAAACTATATTAACGCAAGATATAGAATTACTAAAGACTTATAATGTAACTTATCCCCATACCTAGTACTAATAGGTCACTGTTTTCCAATCTGACAGTAGGCGATTTCATTTTAATGCATGTCAATTTAGTATTTTTGACCAAACAAATGCACTATTATCTTTAACGCCTAGTAGTTATAAAAGTTTTTAAAGATTGAAAATTGTTATCTGGATGCTCAATTAACATTTTGTAATATTTATAAAAACTGACAAAAAGCTTTAACTTTAGTCAAATAATTGTATAAAGGAAATAAGTCATAATATGTCGCATAAAATATGCTACCAATTTTAATCTAAGGTTTTATGGTGTACACCAAATTTTAATAGTCATGTAAGAATATGTTCAATTTTTATATATTATTTTATTTTATTTTTATTTTATATATATATTATATGTATGTTGTAAGTTATGTTAATATTGTACTTAGTCCTTGTCACAAAGTTTCCTATGGCTGATGATGGCATACAAATAATGCCGAAACCGGTCCCTATGTTTGAAAAGGTAATAAATATGTGATGTGTAAATGACGTCACATTGTTTTTGTATTGAAAAGGTGGACATAATTATCCTCAATTTATAGTGTAAATGATTTCTAGTACAAAAATCTTGAAATATGCTACCAGTGATGAAATACCCTACTCGTATGCACTTTACTAAATAATGTGCCATATTAAAATAGGACACTCCTGAAGTTAAAGATAGTCAGTTGGACTTTTTCGTGTTCTACAAGTATATTTTGAATACAGTACGATAAATTCTGACGAGTGCCTATTGCAATTATCTACACCTGTCAACGAGGGACATCGGATTGTGGTTCGACGTGGGACATCGGATAGTGGCTCGACAAGGGAATCAAACGTGGCACCATGGTGGACATCACGACATCCGACTACAGGGAACTCAACGTGTGGTTCGCTGAACTACATGTTCTCCAATCCAGTCCAGTGTTCCAGTAATACAGGTGATATAAGTGCTTTAAAAACTTTGTAGTTCCATCAGACTAACTTTTCATTTGTGGAACAGTAAAATCAGTGATTTTGGAGTGGGTAGCTCGACGAATACTATAAACTTGAACTAGAATCATTTGGGTTTAACGCAATTGTTTAAAGGTCAAGATTGAACTTTACAAGACAAACTTTATTTTCTACTTTCACAATTTTGCGAATCTCAGTGTTAAATTTAGGTAAACTATAAGAATAGATTTGCGTCTCGAGTGCTATAAACTCAAAAACAGAATTCATGTTACAAGTGATCAAATATTTTATTTATTTCCATTCACTAAATAAACTTATTTCAAGAGAGACATTGTCAGAAGAATTCGTTACCTTAAGATATATTTTATTTTCATTTAAGAATAATTCTAAAGACTTGGAGTAAAGTTCATCATTTTAACAAGCCTATGTGCATGATAAATACTTTACTTTTGATAACTTCAACTAAAGCTAGCCATTTTCAGTATAGAAATCATTATCAAGAAAAATGATAGGGAATCAACCTTTTAAGTTCAATGAAAAGAATAAACCTCATGCCTAATTGTTCCTGCTACATTATGTAGCAAAAACAGAAAATAAGCATTAAAAAACTTTACATATTTTGTTTCAGTATTACAAAATCTCAAGTATGTACTGTACCAAGTCACTAACCAGTCATGTTAAGACAGTGATGGGTTAAAATAGTTTGCTGTTGCAGTGAACACTGAAGACTTTCTCCAAGTGTTCCATCACAAACCGGTTTTAGTTATTTTGTATCAATGCACGATACTGTGCCCGTTGCATTTTCTAGACGTTTTCAAAGATGGAGCCGGAGGAAGGTATGGCCCACTCAAGCTAAAGGAATACACAATGAAGTCATGATATCGAGATATAATAGGAGGCCATGTCTAACTGGGAATGAATGTATACCGAAGGCAGTGCAGGACAGTGAAAGGTCAAGTAGATTGTTAAAAAAAAAAAAAAAAAAGAATAGAAGAGATTATTATAAAAAAAAACTTGAAAAATTGAACTCGCAGAGACAAAACGTGGATTGCGATTGCACTGCAAAAAGGACGAAGTTTGACTAGATTTCAGCGGAAATTCATAAAGAAAAACTAGATTGATTAAGAAAACGGGATAATTTACCCATAGAAACTCAGTGAATAGATAAAATACGTCCAGATAAGCGGAGCCTAAATTAAATATGCTCATTGGGAACCTGAGGCGCAAGACCAACGATACTGGAGGGAAGTACTGTATGAACTGCAAAAGAAGAAAAGGATTGAGAAAAAGTTATTTTATTGGCGGAGAAGCTGAAAAGAAAATAATTCTGAAGAATAATTAAGCTGAATCTAAAGATTTTCTCGGAACAAGATACAAAAGATATATTATACGCAATTATAAAGAGTTAGCCAAATATAACGCCGAAGAACGTTAAGAAGAATAATGAGAGAAATATTATTCTGATAAGAATTTTAAAATGACTATGTACTCTTTGGAAATGTTTAACTTTGTTGGCAGCCTTATGAAGAAGATGATGAACTGCTAAGCATTCAAGATGGACCGACCTGGAGAGAGGTATCATCCGGAATGATGACCTACCCGAGATGAGAGATGGATATTGCCTACCAAGACCAGTTCTGAATGGGAGGAGGAGTCCATCCCAACCTCAGATCCAGACCGCAAAACTAGCCATGTGACCGGCTGAAGGAGAACAACTGACATCGGAGTTACGAGAGACGAGCTAAGTGCTTACAATTAGTATCATAATTCTTAAGTAATATTATTTTTGGCATATGCAGTGGAATTGAATAGCGGTTAGAAATTATAATATTTAAGTGTGCAAGTGATAATATGCAATGAAGTGTGTGATATTTGAGATATTAATGCTATATTAAGGCAGTGTAGAATTATATGTATATCTCGCGCTTGGATCACCGTGTTTGAGCAAATAATTCAATGAAGTAGTCGAGAATACGTTTAGGAATGACACAACATAACAGCTGATTGCTAAAAATTATCATAAGTTGAAGGATATCGATAAATCTTGCGATGTATGTATCTAAAGATTATGTCACAGATGCACTGCGTGTCAGAAGAGAATGATGGAAATCAAGTACTCCTTGAAGAGCGATATATATATATTTTTTTTTTTGCTAGGGGCTTTACGTCGCACCGACACAGATAGGTCTAATGGCGACGATGGGATAGGAAAGGCCTAGGAGTTGGAAGGAAGCGGCCGTGGCCTTAATTAAGGTACAGCCCCAGCATTTGCCTGGTGTGAAAATGGGAAACCACGGAAAACCATCTTCAGGGCTGCCGATAGTGGGATTTGAACCTACTATCTCCCGGATGCAAGCTCACAGCCGCGCGCCTCTACGCGCATGGCCAACTCGCCCGGTGTGCGATATTATTATTAGTAGCACTAGTAACATATGTAAGGTTATGCATCGTGATTTTATTGAAAGGAATTGAATATGGGAAACACGTATTGACGTATTTAAGAAAGCTATAATATCAGTAATTGCAAGGTATGTGTTGAAGGTCATGTGAAGTAAGAGTTAACATTGAGTAGTTGAGATAATAATAATTGATTGTCGGGCAAGGTAATAAGAAGTTATATGAAGTGATATGAAGTATTATATTGCGTTTTGTGGTAATTACAAGGTATATATAGGAGGAAGATAAACGTTATATGTGGAAGGTATGGATCTAATGAAACGATGCGAATAATTAACAGGAAGTACACTGCGGGATTGACCAGATATAAGGTATGGGTTGTGAATATTTATATTTAGCCGAGATTTAGAAGGTGATGTAATGTCAAGACAGCTGTTATGATGGAAGTATATGAGTTGTGTGACACATTCTCGAAACGTATGAAATGCGAGATAAATGACATATTATACATATATAGTTAAGTAGACATGAAGCATACTATTGAGATATTCTCACTGCAGATACGAATGAAATAACTTGCAAGGTAGGATTATGAGAATACGATGTATAAATGCATATTGAGCCAGATATATATGAATTAAGAAGTATGTGGATAGAATAGGAAGATTAATTATTTTAAAATGTTGAATAGTTGAATTAGAATTTTCTGAAAGGTTACTAGATAGGAAGATGATATATTAGGAGCTGGATTTAGCAGGCATTAGGGGTCTAAAGCCTTAGCACGTCAATTGTTACTGAATAATTTTCCAAAATGATATCCGTTTGATTGAGTTCAGATTTTATTGTTTAGTGGTGATGTCATTTTAAGAAGAAACTTAGAATTTTCATAATGATGTAATGATTGCAGCTGGAGAACGTATACCAGTGATACATATAATGTCTCAAGAATAGTCATGGACAGTAATTCTGAATTTTGATTTCATTTCAGAAACAATTCAAGTTATGTAATGCTATATCTTTGTTTCTAATAAGCCAGCGCTGACTTTAACTTACGATTTTTGAATAACTTATTCTATGTAGTGATAATTGTAGCTCATTCCCAAAATAGTTCTCGTTTCTTTAGGGCATTTCTCTAGTTAAACAAATGTGGTTCCTTATTTCTTTTTATATAATTCTGTTAGTGTTAATTTTTAGTGATAGTTAATTCTTAATCTTAGTTTGTAAGTTGATTCACTGATAGATTGCGTAAATATGAGCGCAGACAGTGGCGAAGTTTTAACATTAGCATTGGTTAATGACGATCATTCAAATACTATTGCGTATAGCTCAACTTTTCTCAATCTGATCCCACGTAAAGTGAAACCGTATGGAAAATTTAAAGATTTTTCTCATTGAACGAAATACCCTGGGATTACATCGACCTGTCGGGAGTTATTTGTGACCCGTTCGGACCTGAGTAGGGTGCAATACCAACAGATGGACCGTTTAACATCACAAGGAGATTGTCTTGCAAATTTCATAGAGGGATTGTCACTGACCTTGCCATTCCAAAACTTTGGCAGTTTTATGCAATATGAAATCCATAGTTGTTCTGAAACATACTTTCAAAATTTCTGTTAACAGCTTTTACTTTGGGGCTATTGAGTGAGTGAATTCCTTTCTCAGTGTCATGCACCTCATTAACTCTTTCAGTCAACAAGTCCATTAATACTCATATTCTTTTTGGGGTACAGTGTGTGGAAGAAATTATACAAAATATGAAAAAGGCGTTGACGTTTTATATGGACAATTGACGAACAAAACAGAACTGGTCGTCATGATGTGCTCTCTGTGCTGCACACTATTGTTGATCTCTAAGTGAAGCAACTACCAGGAACCAAGCTGTGGTAAGGACGTAACCTGTACAGTGGAACCTCGATTCTCCGTTTTTCGAGGGACCATGAAAATAAAACGTACAACACGGGAAAACGGAACATCCGGGAATGAATGAAAACCATCAACAATTTGGCTAAACATCACAAAAATGAAATATGTATAATTATAATCTTACAAAAACTCCTAAACCAAACCAAACTACAGCCCCAGTGGGACTTTGCCTGCCAAGCGACCGCTGTTCAGCCCGAAGGCCTGCAGATTACGAGGTGCACATGGTCAGTGCGACGAATCCCCTCGGCCGATATTCCTCGCTCTGTAGATCGGGGTCGCCATCTCACCATTAGATAGCTGCACAATTAAAGGTAATCACGTAGGCTGAGTGGACCTGGAATCACACTTATATCCAGGTAAAATTGCCTGACCTTGTCGCAATCGAACCCGGGCCCTCTGGATGGGAGGCGGGCATGTTAGACCGCGAAACCGCATTAATTACCGATACGCGAGTTCAAAATCTCGAGACTTTATATTCAGTTTTACAGGGGAATCTTCGTCAGTTTCCCGTGAAAACAACTTTCAGTTCAGCAACTTTGATTAGCCTAGCCAAACTCTTCGAAAAATCTAATAACGCCAAGCCAAACGACAATCGACCACAAGTAGTTTTTAATTCTCTCATCTAATAAAATAAAGCACATTAGATACAAAAGCACCCAAAATGATAGCGAAACCCGTTCATTTCTTAATCTTTCATTGTAATTTGGTCCCCGGTATACTGTTCGTAGTCAGTTTCTGAAAATCTCGTACCGCGCAAATTAGGTCTACATCGACTTTTTAAAAGTTATGTTGAACTCGAAAACATGGTTTCAAATGTAAGTATCAATTCTTAAAAGTTCTCGAATGCATTATATTCAATTCTGCGCGTCACAAATCCAATCAAATTGGAAAGATAAAAGAAATATCAAAACTTCAGAAATTACGGTTATTCGTGACCTTGAGGTCATCTGTAAAGCGCGCTCGCTGCACATGTCAGTACGAGTTTGAAATGATACCAACCATTTAAAATGTAACGTGCGCAAATAAAACGACTGCGGTTTTTTGGTATTTTAACACGAAAACGTAAAATTTCCAGTCTTACAGTAATAGGCAATCCCAAAACCTCCCATGGCTTTCTTTTTTTAATTTTTTATGTAAGGTGCAACATCTGTTTTGGTCTCGCTAACATAATCATGTAGGATAATATCAAAAATACTGAATTTGTTTTAAGAAGGAGCAGTTTCGATTCCTGCCTGAAAGCCCAGTTACTCTGCAGTGCCCTGAGCAAAGTGCCGAAAACCTCTTCGGCAGTACGAACGAAAAAAATGTAAAAATATAAACATCTAACCCTGGACATAATATGGACGTTTTATAAGTGCGAACATTCGACGAAACTCGTTCCGTCTTCAAGCAGAGCTGTCGAATGCGCCGTGTCTCCTTGCAATTATTGTTGTGGCCACTTTCTGCTTTATGATTTTCCGAGATTCTCTAAACAATACCACCCGAATGCGATGATAAGGTGGTCCCTTATGCAAGTTCACCGCCGATCGCTTTTCCAGTACGGGTACAGTACTTGCTTTAATTATCGCAGTGACGGGGCGTTAACGCCAAGATCCATAAATATGCCATAGCCGTCCTTTCGTGAGATACAGTTTATTAAAAAACGATTGATCGAGGATTTAGCGTTGATGGGACTGGAATTTCTGGACGGTTGATCCGGGAAATTGTTTCTTCGAGGAACGGATAATGCGGGACTTTTACAACGTGATTTAATTACGATGCTCGCGGGACCACGTAATTTGAACGCATATTCCGGGAAAACGTATTTCCCGGGAACGGATAATCGAGGTTCCACTGTATCTCTATTGAAATTACAAAGACATTTCTATTGCTTCTCTAACAATCCCAGAACCACTGTGTTTCACTTGAGCTAGTACTTTGGTATCTTTGAACATGACATCATGGCTAGGCGACAGGGCATGATCTGTTAGTGTCGACTTATCTGGTTGGTTAAGTCTAATGCATCTGTCATCTTCTTTGATGCATGTAGATGCCGATCTTGAGGTCTGTTCAAGGTAAAGTTCACCATAAGTCCATGAAATCTTGTAGACACCAGGATGTTGTAGTTTGGGTATCCAATCATTAGCAAGTCCAAGAAGTTGTTTTACCTTTGTGCACGTTCCAAATATGGTCTTAATATTCCATTTGTGGAAAATCCTGGATAAGCAATCAGTTGTTCCCTGAATATGGTAGATACGTAGATACTCTAACATTAAGGTTATGAAACTTTTCCTGTCGCGCATACATGGCCTTAGAAATAGCAGTGATGGTGTATCCATTTCCGAGAAATGCCCTTTTCAAGGAGTCAAATTCCTCGGAGGAAATTGAGCAGACAGTGGATAATAATAGTTCAAAGCATTATCTTCCATGTCCTCAAATGTTCGATAGCATACTTGACTTTCTCCCTATTTTACGAAAGGAGAAACTTATGGATTGATAGCAAACACGGCAATTTCCAGACAATGTTACACTGCCAAGATAGCATTCTCCATCACTGTCAATCATGGAACAGAACCGGTATCACATAACACAGTCAGCTGCTGTACTCGCAGAGATCGGGTGAACATATGTTGATGTTCTTGTGCGTTTTTTCATTTGTGTGCTTAATTAGTGATTGCGCTTCAATTGTTGTATGTTAATGTGAATATAAGAGCATTCCAAAATGGATTTACCAGTGTCTCCAGTATCACCAAGGAAGGCAAGGAGAACACCGTCACAACCAAAGACGTAGAAAAGAAATGTAGCCAAGAGTTTGAGGTTCGTTCTATTTTCTAGTTTGCAATAAATTCTCCAGAATTACATAAAGTATTGCAAGGTATGTGTATGATTTTATATTTACAGTTAATAATATTATGTAATTTCACTTCTTTGTAGGTATTCCTCTAAACTGTTGCCAGAATATCCTAAGTGTGGCCACAACACAGAAGCACTCCGGTGCTGTAAATTAACAAAGAAAGACATCCAAACATTCCATGGGGTATTCCACCATAGCAATAATAAGCTGAAGCAAGATGCACTTCTAATGAAGTACAGTTCTGCGATTCCAATTTCTAGGCATCACCGTAAGAATGGACAACATGCAACAAAGCAATTCCAAATGAAATTCCATGTTAAACGGGTCCTGAAATTATACCTGTATGGCAGAAAGCTTTCTTAGGTATCCTTGGAATGACCAAACACACCGTAAGCTACATAATGAAGACTTTTGTGCTGACGGATCGAGCTCCAGAGGAAAGAAAGGGAGGGGATAGATTTAGCATGCAGGAGCTAATGGCGATACATTGTTCTTAATGGCCTAACTCTACAGAGCTTCCTCAGGGGCTCACAACTTGTAACTTGTCACCTAATCGTTTGATTAGCCTGACATTCGAGAACTGAGGCAAAGGCTACCATGCAAGATGACTGCTATACTCTATTTGTATAGACCTAACTAGAGACCTGCCTCAGGGGCTCACAACTTGTAATTTATGACCTATTAGTTTTATCAGCCTGAAATTCGAGAACTGAGGCAAGGGCTACTATGCAAGATGACTGCTACAGTGTATTCTCATGGACCGAACTCTAGAGAGCTACCTTTGGGGCTCATAACTTGTAACTTATGACCTTATTAGTTTTATCGCCTAACTTTTAGGAACTGAGGCAGGAGCTACTAGGCAAGATAGCTGCTGTACATTGGTTATATTAGACAAACTTTAAGGAGCTGGGCTATTGCTCATGCTTCTAACCAGCTACCCTTCATAACTTTAGTCTAGCACAGGAGCTAGTGGTGATACATGGGGTTTACAGCACTAACTTGGGGAGAGTTGTGCTAGGGCTTTTTATGTATTAGGCTAATGCAGGGATTTCATCCTCCTAACCAGATGCTCTTCCTAACATTAGTCTAGCACAGGGCTGTTGTATATACATAGGCTCTTATGGGACTAACCCTGGCGGAGAACTGCACTAGGGCTCTCGAGGAAGGATAGTCACTCCAAGCTAAAAGCATAATCAGCGAGATGTGGATACACATAGAATGTTGTTATAACCTAACTCTGTTATAATGTTAGAAGTAATAAAGTTCATTCAGTGTAGGATAGCAAAATGCTGAACGGAAAAAGAATTCATGCTACCACACATGCTAGGGAATGGAACCCAATGGTCACGTCATATCAGAAGGCCAAAAGGACGGCTTCTGATATGACGTGACCGTTGGGTTCCATTCCTTAGCATGTGTGTAGCATGAATTATTTTTTGGTTCAGCATTTTGCAATCCTACACTGAATGAAATTTATTACTTCTAACAAGTGGTGATGATGATGATGCTTGTTGTTTAGAGGGGCCTAACATCTAGGTCATCAGCCCCTAATGGTACAAAATGAGACGAAATGCAATGACAATTTAAAAGTAAAAAATTCACCCACTAACCAGAATTGAAAACATGATGATGAAGAATGAATGAATGAGTATGAATTTAAAACAATCAGTAGATCCGACCCACAATGCGTCACCTGACCAGAAACAATATTACGGACCAAGGGACTGTTGCCAAAGCACAATCCTGAATCGATGATGCTTGCTGGCTAAAGGAGTGTAATATCCATGTCAATGGTCCCTCATAATGGCACTTATCGCTAGTAAAGGAGAACCATGGTATTTCTCAGGTTGCGGTACTAATCAAAGGTAGCGTAAACTCATGGTGTTCCAAACATTATGGTACTACTCACAAGTATTTTACGTCGTACAAGTAATGCAGACCTCTGGTGTTTCGCACATAATGGCGAATCTCATAGGCAATGCAAACCCATAGTGTTCCTCACCTAGGTGTACTAATCTTGGGCGCCGGTATTACCATGGTGTTCCGCGTACGGTGGGTACTAATCATAGGCAATGAAGACCCACGGTGTTGCTTATATTGTGTTACTAACCGCAGGCAACGCCCAGACCTGTGGTGTTTCTCACTTAATGGTACTAATCACGGGCAATGTAAGACCGTGGTGTTCCGAATTTAGTGGTATTAATCACAGGTACTGGAAACCCACAGTGAACCCCGCTCTGCTGCTACGAATCACAAAACTATTGAGTACCTAATAGAGTGGTACTACTCGCAAGTAAAGGCGACCCATGGTATTCCCCGCATGATGGTACTAATCACAAGTAGTTTCATGGTTTGGATGCAATCATCCCTTGATCGCCCATTTTTGTCTCCTCTTACGACAAGCAGGGGATACCGTGGATGTATTCTTCGTCTGCGTCCCCCACCCACAGGGGGTAGACAAAGAGAAAGAAGAAGAAAAGGTAGGGATCCGTCACTTCGAAAAATGAAGTAATGGACGAAGAAGGCAAGGGCAACGGAGGGTGTGAAAATGAAAGACTCCCTAGGCCTCAAATACTCTAATACCGTGGGGGTCGGAAAATAACAAGAGTTGACCAAGGGAGGTCAAACAGGATAGATGAAAGTGAGGAGCCTGGCATAAGTGGAAGCAATGCCAGGACTCAGCTACGAGCCCCATGGTTGCCAACCCACGCTCCCAAGTTGAGAGCCCCTGGGGTCCCTTTCAGTCGCCTCTTACGACAGACAGGGGATACCGTGGGTGTATTCTTCATTTGCGACCCCCATCCACAGGGGTACTTCTAACAGGATAACAAAGGTTATAACAAAATTCTATGTTTATCTACATCTCATCATGATTATGCTTTTAGCTTTGAGCGACTATCCTTCCTCGAGAGCCCTAGTGCAGCTTTCCCCCAGGGTTAGTCCCATAACAGCCTATGTATACGCAAGAACCCCTGGGCTAGACTGATGTTAGGAAGGGCATCTGGTTAGGAGGATGAAACCCCCGCATTAGCCTAACACGAGTCAATGTCATGATGCAATACATTTAAGAAGGAAATTCATTTTATTGTGTTTTCATTAATATCCACAATATCTTTTTTACAAGTTTTTGGATTCAATTAAAAAATTAGAATAACAAACAATAGCAATTTATGTATTTATAGCAGAATTATTGAAAAATTTGTATTTAAAAAATGTATTTACATAAAATTCTGTTCCCTACTAACACATATTGTGACATTTTCCCTCATCCAAGATTAACATGGAACAGTGTGTGGTCTGATGAGATATGGAAATTCATTTTAAGAAAGGAATATTTGAGGAGGTAATTTTCAAAACCTCACATGTCCAAGTCATCGAACTTTCCAGTATAAAGAAAAAAATGGTAATATCGTAAACCATTGGTGAAAATTTTTTTGCTCAGACTCATTCAATTTTTTATATCACTAACATGTAAATAAACTGCTGTTTACACATCAAAATATATATACAAGGTTAAAACAATATTTAAAATTTGGACATGTGCAGTTTTGCATGAAATAGGGATAGTTTGTGGGGTTTTGCTTCATTCACTCATGGACATGTGTGTTTTTGGTTCGTAACTATGTAAAATATTTTCCAGTAAGACTGACTTATGCTGGTAAACAAAACATGTTTAGTAGCATTATGTGTAAAATAAAAAACCATCTGAACAATGTAAAACAATAAATGAATGATAGTTCTTATAGAATAGACAGAATAGAGCACCTTTTTACTTGAAATTTCAAACATGAATCGCACAGTCATCTTCTAAACCATCACATTCAATAGTATCATCTTCATCATTGGATTCAGGGTCATCAAAACATACTTTCTTGTACCACGATAAGCTCTCATCTTCTGTCCAATATTTACCATATAAAATCTTAAGAAGTTCAGCAATGTCCTTTTTTTCGCAGCACTTATTCGGTGAACAAGAGGAATGTTATTCAGTGAAGATTTTAATATACTGTTCCATTTGCAACCTTTTTTTAAATTGCATCATCCTCAAACCAGTAAAATTCATGGCTCTTCACCACAATTTTAATTTGTCCCTTTTCAGCTGACCTGCTAACTATGATTCTTTTTTTATTACTAATTCCTAATTTTTCAGGCTGTTGGTGAGGCTTTTTGTATCAAATAATTCCTAGTCACAACTAAGTTTTTTGACTTCTCCAACCTTTCCATACAGTTCAAAATATTCTTCCTTGTCAACTATGGTAGGCCCAGTTCTCAAATTCTTTTCTATTGTACCAAACACTCTATCCGCTGGTAAAAATGAACGACCTCTTACTGGAAATGTGAGATACCTGGCACACACTACCACTATGCTGAGCTAAGAAATACATCACGGCATGGAAAATGTGATTATTTTTATTTTGTACGATGCAGCCATTGCTGAATAGGCTAATACGTTTTTTTTTCCCTTGATTGTTTAGAAAAGTCAAGAGACTCCTCAGTAGACCCACGACCTGCCTGGTCCTCGGTCCAAATAAAATGATATGGTTTTTGCATTTTAATGTCCATCACACACACATTGTAGAACCCTAATTGTCAGGAGTAAAAGGCTTGCTGTACTGCTGTGCGAGGTAAAGGTTGAACCTGTTGCATATCGAAACATAATTTCAACTCATCATCTCCAGCAGGTTGTTGCAGGAGGTCGTAGAAAGCCTTAGCTCTCAATTTATGAATTTGTTTTTCTGTAATAAGCTTTTGTTTTTCAAATGCAGTTGCTAATTTTAATTTGTTACTTAGCATAGGACAATAGCTACAAACATCACTAGCTGGATATCTAAATGCAATATTAAACTTGGAGCAAAATATTTTTTGGAACAAAGAAACCTTAACCTGAAGGTTTGGATCTGCTGATGTGCTATTATAGATTGTCCAAAGCTTTCTAACAGAAAGGTCACAGTGTAAATAGATCTTCTTAGACTTTTTATGGTTATAATGACTTTTCTAACCCTGTAAACTACCTATGAACTTTTGGACAGACTCTTTATTCAATGTAGACTTATGGCTCACCCGATCGCCTCCTCTGCACTCTTTAAATGGCTTTCTACACTTAAGAGTTTAGAACTTTGCTTCACTCTATCTGACGAAAACTTTGTCAAATGTAGAAAAAAACTTTTTGCAAACAGTAAGAACACGCTCACCTTTTGATGTTGGAAACTTATAGCTGGCAGTAAAGTTGTGAGGCTTTTCTTTTTGTGGTAAGACGAAACCTAGGCCTTTGGCAGACTGGCGAGGGCGATGTCTTTTTACTTGAGGTTGATATATGTCGACTTACATATTCATCCTGATGTTGTTTGTCTTCTAGGCTATACAGTTTCTCCCTGAAATCGATGGCATCTTTGGACCTCACCTTACAACATTTCAATGTTTTGTTATTATGGTTACAAGGGACAAATAAACCACTGCCAAATGGAAGACCGCATTTCGCTTTCTTCGCAGCTTCACCCATAGTTCTTTTTCGTTTCTTCCTGGAACCCTCATTTGCTTCACTGACTAAAACTAAAATGTCACCATCAACCATTTTATGAAACAATTATCAATGAAATTCATACTTCACACAAAGAACCATCAACACACCTAACCTCAAACAACAACTAACACTCACTAGAGACGAATGTAAACATCTTCCCAATCACGTGACTAAAATGGATGCCTGTGATTGGTTGGCCGTACATGTGGGATTTTGCAATAACTAAGACACAGGGCATGTGAGCTTCTGCTTTTAGTCTTCTGTTTTTGCATTTAAATTTAAGAACATGAGAGGTTTTGCTACATTTTTCATTTAAAACCTCACACAGTTTAACAAGACAAATATGATAATAGTGTTATCTCAAGTATTTCAAAAGTGAACATGTGAGGTTTTGAAAATTACCTTCTCATTTATATTATTACTACTACAAATATTGATACCTGTCAAACTGGCAATTGTATTAATGCAAATAATGACAACATAATGAAATTATGGAGCAACAAAATAATCCACTGGGTATGATGATTTCACATCAGCATTATTTTGAAGTCATACCTATATAATATTGACGAATGTACTCAGCACATAAGGATATAAGACACAAAAAGACTGACATGGTGCGAAGGCAGCAGTAAGTGAAACCTCGCTATTAGTTGATTTTTTAAATTTCATCTATACCACTAGAACTCCGAGTATTTCATAATTCGTCAGGTAGATGTGTTACCGCACAGATCTTAAAAGACGGCTCGGAATGCGACCTAATGAACTCACTGTCACGTTCCATTATTGGCATATGGTGAAATTTACTCATGCTAATTTGAATGCATGTTCAGAACAGTGCTGCATTTAGCAGAATACGATTTAACATTCGAGTTGTACTTATGCTTGTTTCTTAAAGTGGAATATAAATTTACATTCACAGTGATCTTTAATCGGGCATATTTATATTTGGTTGAGTGAAACAGTTCGTAATGGATATCATATGTTTCCAGTGTGTCAGGGGAGCTTTGAAAGTGTTATCCATGGAATTTCAAAGGTACCTGCAAGACGTTAACATGATGTGAACACCTAGGGCCAGGACGTCAACCATGAAGGAACGTGCTTTGACACCTGATCCTGGAGGAGGTTCAGTTATAAGACCAAGTCATTAATTCATTTTATTTGTAGTTGGTTTCTTTTCAGGATGTAGAGAAGCAATATGTGTGTATTTGTTTTCCTTATTTAATTCAGTGTAGAACATATCAAAATCATTGGGAATGTGAATGAGATAATAGTTTCATCTACAACGAATACATTCTAGGAGAGGCTAATCTTCAATTTAAGCTATGTATGTATGTATGTATGTATGTATGTACATTTTCTTGAGAGTTACATCTTTGTAACATTTTATTTCGGGATAATTTTAAGCTCATGAGATCTCCTGAGTGGTCATGATATGCAGATGTTATTCACATAGATTTATATGGAAAGGTATAATATCGAGTGAGGACACTTAAAATAGCAACTTTGGGGCATTGTGTCATTTTGAGTACTGTGCTTGCCTGCGATATGCTTCGATTTGTTAATGAGTAAGAATTTTTATATAGAATAATATTATGATAGTTGATGAGATCCATGTCTTCATGGAGTCACTTGTATTGACATATGGTTTGAGAATATTGTATCTTCTTATTAATATGAGATATGCAGATAGTGATGACATTTTGAATACAGAAAGACTTCTCAGCCATTTATCATTAATAAGGAACTGAGATGGTCAAGACGGATAGATTGAATCTTTGATATAAACCATTGGAAACGGATAATGTAGGAAGCAACGTAGGGATTTTCTGCCCCAGTGTAGTTATGCGTTACAGGTACTTTGTGTTGTTGCTGATCCAGAGATCCAGACCCAGGTAGTTAATGAGTAGATTACTGCATGGTAGCTTAGCCAATTTCAGCTTACCCGGAATGAGCGATCCCGAGATAAACTTTTATTTGAAATGTGGCTGTGGAGTAAAATGGGATTTTATTTTGGGATCTACTTTTGTCCTTTCTAGGAAGTTTGATCCATGTCACATGTGTTGATTGTATTCTGCAAACATACCTTTGATGTATGTGGTTTATTTATCTCATTGATATGGTGACTTCTGATTTGTGTTATACATCTTTGAGATGATTTCCAATTTTATTGATAGTTACAGGATCCATTTTGTTGTCTTGTTGGATCCATAACAATGATAATTTGGCCATGAGAAATCCCTTTCACATTTCACCAAATTTTTTTGTGTTGCTGCCAAGTATCACGATTTATTTGTATGAATTTGTACTTGAAAATTGTCACTGCATGAGACACCTTTCTGTCTCAGGCCTAGTCGTGGAACCTACCAATCTGACGATTAAGGTCATCTGACTAGCTGGAGCCGCAAAGGGAATATTTATATTTATTTTGATATGGTCATGTGCATAATTTATAAGAGTGGATAAAACTATGAAATTATGGTGGCAATCATGTTAGTAGACACAACATGCATTAACACGTTCCGTGCGGTTCGGGTCACCATGTGCCCCGAAACATGTTATTCTTATCCGTCGGTGCGAACTTCCCAGAATTGCGAAGTAAGTAACTACGTCCTAGTTACGAATTTCTGTTAACTAATGGCAACATAGTGTTCCAATTGAAGTAAAGGATCGAGGCATACTGCTAGTTTTCATCGGCCCACCGGTGACCCGAAGGAAGTTTTTTCATCTTCGATTCATATCGCTTCGGGTCACCCTGAGTCCCGATTGTTGTCTGACCTATATTTTTACGCGGGAATCGCTTAGCGCGGTTACGGTGAATGAAGCCTAGAGTGTTGCTGCCCGCAGATCGTAGACTGTTGTTTAAGGAGTACCACCCTTCTGATATCTGCTTTCTACATTGCTCTTAGGAAAGCCAATAGAGGTTATTGGAGTTATTGGAGTTATTGGAATAGTTATTGACATATTTACTATCTTCCGTATATAATATTTACAAGCAATTTCACGTCCTTTTTAGGTACGGAGCTTTCACATTCTGACACACCGGCGGCACAGAAAAGAAAGAGGGTTAGGACAGCACTGGGGTGGGCCTATATTACGTTCCGTGCGGTTCGGGTCACCATGTGCCCCGAAAAATGTTACTCTTATCCGTCGGTGCGAACTTCCCAGAATTGCGAAGTAAGTAACTACGTCCTAGTTACGAATTGCTGTTAACTAATGGCAACATAGTGTTCCAATTGAAGTAAAGGATCGAGGCATACTGCTAGTTTTGATCGGCCCAACGGTGACCCAATTATTTCCGGGGTCATTTCTGTTTCACGCAATTGTTGAATCGGAACACTGTCGCACAGGTAAATACGCTGGAATGTCTCCTCAACAATAACGCACACAACAAGTGCACTTGCATTGTTTAGGATTTCATACTAGGAAGTAAACAAAGTCAAATTCGTCAGGTCACCGGTGACCCGAACCGATAATAACTAAAGGCAGCATCGGGTCACCGGTGGGCCGATACGACGTAACATTAAGTCATTGAAATTCACTGCCGCAGGGAACGTGTTAAGTGGATACTTTGTAATTTACACCGACGAGACTATTGTTACAATAAGGTAACCTGTTCATTGAACCCAAGTGTATGAGTGTTGTCACCCACAGATGTTTGGTATACTGTGTGATGCACATGACTGATCCCTCTTTATGTACGTTGATCAAGCACCCAACTTAACCTGCACTTATTTAGCACTCAATTGTAAGGGCAACTTCCTACCGCTATGTTACATATTTTTGTACCCAATTGAGGGACACCCTTATAATATACAGTTGAACCTCATTTATATATTATTGACTTCTACGTTTTTCGCAGTTATATGCTACATGTTTTAAGCACCGAATTTTGTCCATTAATATTTAGCCCAATTATACGTCCTTTGGTTATAGGTTTTCTTATTAATATGTCACATTTGTGTGGTTGTCATGAACAAACATTAATTTACTACAGTAGAAGTCCGTTACAGCGAGAATTCATAACGGCGAAAAATTTACTCGCTATAGCGAATTGACGTTATATCCGATTTTTGGTAAAAGTCAGGAAAACCCCCATAGACATTAAAATCAGTATGAAATGGCAATCAGTTTGTTCAAAACTTGCGTTTTCATGGATAATATCCACACTACGGCTTACTTGTTTGTTGTTTTTTGAAATCCGACACTACGTGAAAGCGTGTTCAATTTCATTCTGAAAAATATATATTACCGTTTTTCTCCGAATCCAAGGCGACCCCCACTTTTCCCTTTAAAAAAAGTAATCAGGCTTAAAACGTGCTTCCTCAAATCATATGAATGTCTTCCTTATACAGTACGCATTTTTAGACTATTTGTAGATGCCTAACATTGGCTTTAGTTATACCGTATTTTTTTTGCGGCTGTACAATTAATAACTATTAACTTAAAATTGGCATCATAATATCGAAGGGAACTCATTGAAAATTTGCCGGCAATACACATTCCACGTATCTCTACAATACGATGATCCATCAGGAAAATATTCTTTCTTACTATAAAACTGTTACTTTCACTCAGCATCAGATATAACTGGCTGCCACTACGTGCACGTCTTGCTTGCCGGATTCGGCCAACTACAGCAGCTAGCAATGTATAGGTCTTAATCGTGGACTCGCTGCCTCTGTGGATCCGTGGTAGAGTGTCGGCCTCCGGATCCCAAGATAGCGGGTTCAAACCCGGCAGAGGTAGTCGGATTTTTGAAGGGTGGAAAAAAGTCCAATCGACACTCCATGTCGTACGATGTCGGCATGTAAAAGATCTCTGGTGATACATTTGGTATTTACCTGACAAAATTAATTAAATCTCAGCCATAGATGCCCAAGAGAGATCCGGTTTACTCTAGGTCCGCTAGATGGCAGACAGAGTAAACCGGAACGTCGAAATTGACGAGCAGACAGCCAGATGGCGTCAAATCGAAATGTCTGCAAACGGTAGCTGAGGCCATACGATTATTATTATTATTAATCGTGGACTTTGAAAGTCAACGAACGAGTTTATTGCACCGCGGTATGGCAATTCCGCCCTTGCATTTTTGTGCACATGCCTCACAATTTCATCTTCGACTTCTTTAAAGTGTACTCGTTGTAGGCCACTGAATGCATTTTTTTGTGCAGTACGCATTTTTAAGCTATCTTTGACTCACGGTAATGCTGAATATTGGCTTTAGTTAGGTCTATGCCATATTTTCTTGCGGCTGCACAATTATTATACATTTCGGAGTGTTTAATAGCCATTAAAATTGGCATCATAACATCGACGAGAACCCGTTGAAAATTTTCTGGCAATATCTGTCCCACGTATCTTTACAATGCGACGATCCATCATGAAAATATTCCTGCCGTCTATAAAACTTAATTTTAGTAAGCGTCAGGTACAGCAGACGCGTTATAACTCTGTTACTGAGTAGCCATGGCCTTTCTAAGAATTCGAAGGCTCGCATGTTTTGATGCCATTCTGCAGATATGAGAAACATTTTCGTAGAGGATAACAGAATGTCATTCTCTCTTCACTATTTCCCAAGATCCAGTGACGTTACACATAGGCACTGTACAACCGGTCGCCACGGCTAGCGATGTATGATAAATAGGCGGTCATTTATTGTCAACGAGTTTTTTTGTGCATGCGGTGGGGGGGAAACAGCGTGGTTACGCACGACTTGCTTGCTGGATTCGGCCGACTACAGTGGCTAGCAATGTATAGGTCTTAATCACAGACTCACTCAGCGTCAGATATAACTGGCTGCCACTACACGCACGTCTTGCTTGCCGGATTTGGCCAACTACAGCGGCTAGCAATGTATAGGTCTTAATCGTGGACTTTGAAAGTCAACGAACGAGTTTATTGCGCCGCGGTATGGCAATTCCGCTCTTGTATTTTTGTGCAGTATGCATTTTTAAGCTATCTTTGACTCACGGTAATGCCGAATATTGGCTTTAGTTAGGTCTATGCCATATTTTCTTGCCAGTGGTGATCACTACCATCAGGCCGCGAATGCAAAACGACCCCTGATTTTTCAGACGAGATTCTGAGAAAAAACGTCGTTTTGGATTCGGAGAAATATGGCATCACTCTAGAGGCTTCTGTGGCAAACCTTTCAGTTTTCTTCTTCAAACGGCATCACCTAACCTAACCGTATATGTATCATGAAAACCTATTAGAAATGCATGTAGAGAAATGATAACCTTCTCACTAAAAATTGACATGGGAATAGCTTTCCAAAATTTAACTAGACGACAGAAAATATACACTATCCTCTGACATCAGTGATGTACCCTGCCATATCTTGAGGTGTATCACATTCTTACTTAATTTCAGTATATGGTATACCATTAAAATTAAGAGATCGTTTACTTCGGCCTTTATTTTTAACGAGTTAACAACTGCTATTGGCCACGTTATTTACGCATTTATTACGAAAACATGTTATCTTTCATTTCGAATTTTCATTAGAGAACAGCAGTCGACGGGTATTATTAATCGACTCTAATATCGCCTTTGAATGTTGACGAGAGAGCTCGCAAATGCACAAAGCGCGAAAACTATACCGTACCGAAGATTATCGATCGCATTTTGTGGCAAACGTTTCAGTTTTGTTATTCAAATAGGGTCACCTATCCTAACTTATCTGTACTGCATGTATGCTGAAAACATACTTGAAGCGCCAGTAGAGAAATTATAACTTTCTCGCTATAAATTTACATGATAATAGCCTTTTCGTAATTTAATGGATGCGAGAAAATACAAACTAACCTCATAATCAATGACGCACTCTGCCATATCATGAGGTGTAGGCCTATCTCATTCTTACTTAATTGCGGTATTTAGCATTAAAATTAAGCGATCGTTTATTCAGCCTTTATCTTTAACGAGTTAACAACGGTTATTGGGCACGTTATTTACGCATTTATTACGAAAACATGTTCTCCTCTTTCATTTTCCTTGCAGAAGAACAGTCGAGGGGTATTACTAATCGACTCCGACATTGCTTTCGAATGACGACGAGAGAGCTCACTGGTGGGGATAGCGAGAAAACGATACGGTACCAAAGATGATCGCTCGCATGCAGTATAATGACTGGGTGCATAAATATCGGCAACGGAAATAAATCGAGCACGCATTATCGCTTGTAATAATGGATGCGTCGGTGATAGGGCTCTTGCTGTAAACGTAGGATAATACACAGTTTAATATAGGAATTTTGAAGGGACGAACAAAAGGTGTTGTTATAACGGGGTTCTCGTTATATGTCGTACTTGCTATAGCGGACTTTTACTGTACTTACTTAAATGTTATACAGTCTTGAGGATATGAGAGTCACAGAGAGAAAATTGACATCATCTAATCCCATCGAATTCTTTGGAGATAATCTTTTTGACACTACCTGCGATTAAAAGTGTTGCCACTGACAATGTGTTAAGCGAGGCGACAGTAGATGTCGACGCTCCATGCATTTATTGAACACATTATCGCTGTGCACATTTATATAACCGACTAGTATATGATTGTGAGGAAAAATCAATGGAGCAAAGAAATATTGAAGATTTTTTAAAAACCAGTGTACAGTTCTGGTCCTCTGTGCAGGTACTGTACTTTAATTACTGTAGTGTGTGTTTCATTTATTGCTTTCTTATACGTTAGTGTGAGTAATCATGTAATAATGCAGTTCCAGTTCCCTAACAAAATTAACTTTCACGTTTCCTCATATATACATTAATTTAGCATTCTCGCTTTGAAAATGTATAACTGAGGTTCGTATGTATCTGAGCTATTCAGAAAACAAGGAGTGTTTGAGGATACTAAGTCAACAGCTGAGGTATTGCCATCTGTCTCACATGATTTAAACATTAGCCTGGTGAATTTGTTGGTTTATAACAAATTCAGTTGTTGAGTGTAGCGATCTTTAAAAATTAACATGATAATTCTGCTGAATGTGAAGTTAGATCAGTTATTCGTTTTTTGAATGCTGATGAGGGACTTTTTGCAGTCTATGGAGAACATGTGATGAATAAGGTCAGTGTTAGCAGGTGGCAGATAGAGTTCAAAAAGATAGAACAAGACCCTGACATCAGTCGCCATCCTATCATCAAGGATGAAAAAAAAAAAAAAAAAAAAAAGGCTCATAACATCATTCGAGAGAATTTGCACCGTACGATTAGCAAGATGCGTGCAAAATATCTAGAAGTGTCTCATATGTTTGTGCTTGAAATTCCAACTGAACATTTGCAGTACAGCATATTGTACTTAATGTGGGTATCACAGCTGCTTGCAGATGCCATAAAGCTGAAAGAACGGGTTCTGCATTGCATTATCAACATTATGGTAACGAGTTCAGCCAAATTGTCATGAGATGAATGAAATACAGATTTTGAGAGAGGAAAAAAGGGTCACCGAATCACTGGAGAAACTGAAGACATTTGTTTTCTGTGACCTCAAATGAATTTTACTCATTGAATTCATGCCTAGAAACACCACCATTAATGCTGATGCCTACTGTGCTACTCTGAGAAGTATTCATTTAGCAACTCAAAACCAAAACAGAGGCAGGGTCTGATGCAGAATTATTCTTCTCCATGAAAAGTCTCAATCCTACACTGCCAGGAAGATGTAAGACTCACTGCATGAATTTCACTGGGAGACTTTCATACCTGCTCTACAGTCCAGACGTCGACTATCAAATTTTAACCTGTTTCTATAGATGAAGGAGCACCTCACTGGGAAAACAATTGGACATTGACAAGAGCGTTAAGGATGCTATCACAGGTTGTTTAAAACAACAGGTGGAAATTTTCTATAACAAGGGAATACTTAAGCTGGTCTTCAAGTATGACAAGTTTCTAAATGTCCATGGTGAATATGTGGGAAAATGGTTAAAGCATGAAAGAATGCTTGTGTATAAAATTTCTTTAATATTTTAACAATACAGTACAAATTTTTATAGCAAAACTCTATTTTCTGAATCTGTTTAGTATATATACTGAATTTTCTCACATAATTAATGCCCCTGCATAATTTATGTATCCTAACTTATTTTCGTTCAAAGTGGGGGAGGATGTTTGTGTATTTGACGCGTGTATACTACGTAGTCCTGGATGCACTTCAAAATAAAGATGTCAAATAGCAGCCTTCCTATTGCAAAACCTGGCATTCCAAATACCACACAACTTCCTATTATCACCCATTAGGAAATACCACTGGCCACTGCACTATTTTAGTTCAGTGAGAGAATTGATGCGGACCTAATTAGTCACTGAATTGAATTTTATCTTCATCATTTAAAGCTGTCTTAGATAAATTAACAACTGAAGGGTGGAACTGTTCAACTGCTTTCTCGGGTAGTTTAGTTTCTTTGACCTGACTCTTAGATGGTGTCGAATTGTTTTTTTAGTGTGTTAAATTTCCCCTCCAAGATTACTTGTTTCTTTGATAACAAATTAATCTATTGTTGACTTGGACTTGGAAAAGGTTCCATTGGATGCCTGAGAGTAAGTTAGCTGTTGCAAGGTGAGTTTCATATAACGTATTATTAAGAAAGATTTTTCTTATATTATATTATATTATATTATATATTTTCTTATATTTTTCTTATATAAAAAACTAATCTCATTCTTTAACCAAATTTTGTTAGTCTTCTGTTGGATTTTGAAAGAATGACATATTTTGATGTCCCTCTCGCTTTCTACCCAACAAATAACCATATGTCTACAGGAATGATGACAAAAATGGCATTATGTTACTTCCCTGCTGGCAAGCAGCCAGAGACGTTGCCATGGTAACTGGTAGGTTCATTGTCTGTCTGTGACTACAGCTAGTCACAATTAACATCAAAGCAAACTGAAAGAAACACAGAGTTATAGGGGAGAATAGTAATTTTTTCTGTAATTTGAAGAGTAAGCAAAATTATGTAGATAACAAAAAATACTTAAAATGAAGGCATGTTTCACATATAGCCTACAGATTTGAAAGAAAATCAATAGCATATGAGGAAATATCAAGTAACTTGTTCGATCTCACTATAAAGCCCCCTGTCTATTCTGCGATGTTAAAATCATATGCATATCAAAACCTGGAGAAGACGACGTACATGAATAGAATGGAATGGAGGAGGCTCATTAACAGTACCCGGAGAACTGGAACTGTGAAATGATGATCAAAACCTGCTCCTGGATGAATATACTCTAAATATGAAATTTGGTTGAGATCTATCTTGCCGTTTCTCTATGATGGTGGAATAGACAAAAAAACAGTCAAGAAAGCCAACGTAATTACAGACAGTGCCTAGAAATGACAGGCTAACCAAGTAATATCAGTAACGTAACAGGAAACAAGTGCCAGTCATTTTACAAACTATCAGAGACAATGGTCGTAAGCACATTAATTGATGAGCCAAGCATAAAAACAAAACAATTCTTGATCATGTTTTACTTGTGTGATCAGACAGATTGGCATAATCTTCTTTCTTCTAAGGTCTGAGCAGAGTTCTCTGAAAATTACCTTTTTATAAAGCTTCAACATAGTGATGTCTGAATTTATGGCTCCTATTCTTAGGACACCATCTCTCACCAGACATCAGGTATCCATCGGTTATGATTATCCACTGAACAACGTGGCTCTGAAGATTTCAGAAGATGTTTGAACATAATAATTTATCAATAATAGAGCCAAGAGAAAGAGAAAAAAAGGTAACTACTTCAAGTTTTGATACCTTGAGCTTAAACTGTCTATCCATTCCCTGAGGTCTAGCCCAAAACGCCTCGAGTTGAGCACAGCCTTTCTCTGCAAGGCACTCCTGTCCACTTGACTTCCCAACAGTCTTTCCCAGTCAGCAAAATCATGGCCACTAAAAAGCATGCCAGGGCCATTGTGGAGAAATCTAGAAAGAAAAATTCTCTACTGCAGATCATAAAATACTGGAACTTAAAAGGAACAGAAATAAAGAAAAGCAATATTTTACTTCATTAACCTATTTGCAGCCTATATATGACACACTCCAGGAAACCATACCTTAAGTCACAAATCTCATTTTTTATTTATTTTTTATTTTGATAGCAAGGTAAATTTGTTACCATTTTTGTGGAAACCAGAAGTCTCTAGCTTAAAAATTGGTCACTTTGTGAAACTTTGAAGTTATAAGATAGAATTTATTGAGTTTGAAGAAAACAGAATGGAAAATAGGGTATAGTACTCTGATAATACATGGTCTTTAATAAAGAATGATCCAATTTCATCAAGCTATATATTCCCAACAGTCAGTAGTACAAGATTAAACCTAAGACATATGTTTGACTGACGTTCAAGTTTAGTTCTCCACCACCAGCAGCACGGACCACATCAAGGCGATAGGATAATTACTCCCAAACACGTTGCAGCATATCACAATCCACTGAGTTGATCACACATGTTATCCGCTTTTGAAGGCCATCCAATGTAGTGGGTAGTGGCGGAACATAAACTTTGTCCTTGACGTATCCCCACAGGAAGAAGTCGCAAGGAGTGAGGTCTGGGGATCTGGGAGGCCATGCGAGTAGAGCACAATCCGTAGAAGTGTGTCGACCAATCCACCGTTGAGGAACTGTTTCATTCAGAAATGCTCGCACTGGTAAGCTCCAATGGGGCGGGGCTCCATCTTGTTGGAAAATGAAGTAGCATGAGTGTGTTTGCAGCAAAGGGAAGAGCCGGGTCCGTAAAATTGCGAGATAGCTTTTTGCTGTAATAGTGTTGGTGTTGAAGAAGAAAGGGCCATAAACCCTGACATTACTAACCGCACAGAAAACATTTACCTTGGGAGAATTCCGTTCATGCTCGATTGTAGCATGTGGGTATTCGGTTCACCAAATCCGAACATTGTGACGATTGACACAGCCACTGATATGAAAGGTTGCTTTGTCACTGCTTTATCGGAAGAAATCTTTCCTCAATTACCGTTTATATGAGTCTCGCCTCAGAGCTACTGTTTTACTTACTGAAGCCCAGTGGAACTTATTTCAAGAACAAGTTTTTGCTAAGTTATCAGATATACTAGCCACAAAACAGTCCACACTGGACAAAAAACTTGAAGTACTTTTAGACAAAGTTAATTCGGTTAAACAGACTGGAAATCGAGAACCTGAAAACGGTCTTTTGGCTCAGTTCCACCCTCCTTTGATCAATTTCTCCAACATAACCTTGGATGAGGATGAAAGGGCTATTCTCGAAAAAGGTCCTAAGCACAACTGGCCATGTTCAAATCCCGTTAATACGGTTACAAAACTTGTCATTGAGTCAGAGATGGCTATTAGTAAAATGCCACATGATCTCAAGAAGTCAGATTTGATGTTAAAAAGCAACTTGAAAAACCTTTTCTTTCTGATAAACGTGCATTAGCCCCTAATAATAATAATAATAATAATAATAATAATAATACAGATCCTTATAAAGTAAATAAGAAAATTCAGGACCTCAAGAGAAAGGTATCTGCTAATAACCTTATCACAAAAGCTGATAAGGGCAATACTACCATAGTTATGGATAAAACGGAGTATACACAGAAAACCAAAGCCTTTTTTAATAATGATTCTTTTTCAATTATAAAGAAGGACCTTACACAAATCATTCAAAGACAGCTAAAACAAATCCTGAAGGATTCCTTCCTTCCTTTTTATGGAACAAGAAAAACAAAAGTTAATAACCATGAACCCGAGTTTGCCGACAGCAAGATCACTTCCCAAGATTCACAAGGCCGGTGTCCTCATTCGATCTATTATAAATTACAGGCCCAGTCCTCTTTACAAGCTAGCGCAGTTTATTCAAACGTTTCTTGCTAAAAATTACAAGTTTTCTTCGAACAACTCGATTAAGAACACCACGGAATTAATAAATAAATTGGATAGTTTTGTTCTTCGTCCTTATCACACTATGAATTCTTTCGATATAGTTAACATGTTTCCCAGTATAAGTACCAAGGAACTTCTTCCTATCATCAAGAAGAATCTTCTTGCCAATAGTCAACTAAGTAAACTGAAAGTTTTAAATTTTATGAGTCTTCTTAACTTGCTAATTAATAATAATTACTTTACTTTTGATAATACTATTTATAAGCAGAATGGTCTGGCCATGGGGTCACCAGCCTCCGGGATTTTGGCAGAGATTTACATAGACCACTTAGAAAATAATGCTATAAGCAAAAATTTAACCTTCAGTAATATTTATTTCTGGGCCAGATTTGTGGATGATACCTTCGTAATTCTAGATGAACGGTCCACAGATGCAAAAGCTACTCTTGACAATCTTAACAGTTTAGATCAGAATATAAAGTTTACCTTAGAATCCGAGAATAATAATCGTTTGAATTTTTTGGACCTAACGGTTACTCGTTCACTTTCTTCCTTTTCATAGAATATCTATAGAAAGCGTACTCAGACTGCTATCACCATCAGGAACGATTCTTCCCATCCTCAGGCCCATAAAAATGCCACATATAATAGTCTTGTTGACAGAGCCTTTAGAGATCCTATGTCAAAAAAGAATCTGAATAAAGAATTAAATTTAATCCGGGTGATAGCTAGAAACTATGGTTTTAAGAATGCTTTCATTGATAGAATTGTTAACAAGTTTAAGTACCGTCCTAATACCACCCTTTCGAGAGAAAAACCCAAAGTTAATAATTTTTCAACTTTTACCTTTACAAATAAAATACACAGCATCACCAACATCTTTAAAAAACATAACACTAAGATTTCTTACAGAACTAATAATAGAAGTATTGACATCCTGCATAACTCCACTTCATTAAATAGAAATAATGTTTTTCATAGTTCTGGAGTATACAGATTATGCTGCCATGACTGCAGCAGTTCTTATCTTGGACAAACAGGGTGTAACTTTAAAATTAGATACGCGGAACACGTTAATGCCGTTAGGTACAACAGGCTTTCAGCAATGGGGCAGCATATGAAAGATTTTCAACACAATTTTACTAGCATTGATCAGGATCTCACAGTTTTACAGGTTATTAATAAAGGTACTTTGCTTGACATCACTGAGAGCTGCTTTATTCACCTGGATCAATACTTTAATGCTGGTTTGAATCTTAATGATATTTCTGAGAAACCAAGAGTATTGTTCAATTTTTTTGATAGCGTTTTTCAGACTCAGAAAAGCTTCCAATAGCAAATTAGTTTTTCATAGCATACAAAAAAAGTTCTCACGCCACGCCCTCTCGCCACATTGCCCTGCATAATTCCCCTCCCTCTTCCCTTCATTGCCTTTGGCTCCGGGCCCCTCCTACTCCTTCTCAGTGCCTCCCTTGTTCTGCTTCCCCCTCCCTTCCCCTCCAACGCGGGTGCATTGGTCATGGTGTCTTGCGGCTCTCAGTGTCTTCCCTAACGTCTCTGAGTCTCTTATTCACGTAAAATTTTTACTACAAGATTTAAAAAAAAAGCCTTTTTTGACATTCTTTTTTTTTTTTTGTTTGCTTCAGGTCCTAGTTTGAACCGAGAACAGTACCCTGGAAACACGGCGTCCGCCAATTTTTCATTAAAAAGATCTTGCTATCTAATACTTAAAGAAAGCGGCTAAGTTAGAGAAGACATATGTTTTATCACGCAAAATAGGAAGTTGTTACGTCTTTTGACTGGTTGTGTTATTTTAATGACAGCCATTTTTAACCAATAGAAAAATGGTTTCTTAATTCTTGCACCAGTTACTCTAATACTCAGTGAATGTTTTAGCAAGAAAACCTTTTATACATATGTTCTTACAAAATTAAAATTATGCTCTTGGACTTTTATGATAGTGAAGCATTGGTTTTTGTCCTCAAATTTAATCTGCTCGCACATGGTGTAATGTTTTTAGATTCACAGGACTTTTATCAAGAGGGCGTATATTCATAGTTTTAAGACGGTTGGTGCTATTTTTTAAGTGTAGGTCATAGGTTAATGTTTATGGATCCCGTTTTTAATTAGGTCTTGCCAGTTCTGTATAATTTGTATGTACTTTATGCATTGTTTATTGTAACTTTGTCTATGTATATTTTTCTTATTTTTGGCTGATGATGATCCACACCAGCATCGAAATATTATAATTTTTCTTACAACATTATATGGTATAGAATAGGTGGACCTCTCTTGTTTCCATTAGATTCTCGGTTCAATACGGAATAAACATGTTTTTAAACTTGAATGACTAAAAATGAGGCGTCAAAAGGTGTATTCATCATTTTCCATGTTCAGCATCCCAGCACAGAATTCCATCCGTTGCCCCTTGTCAACACATCTCAGTGCCTGAACCAGCTGAAGTCTGTACGGTTTCATGTGTAGGTGTCTTTTCAGGACACGCCAGATACCGGTACTGCTTACTTGAAGCTGACAGCGACCTTGAGATATGGATTTCCTGGGGCTCCGAGTAAACGTCTCATGGATTCTCCTCACATTTCCTTCTGACTGTGCAGTTTGACCAGGGCTTCTTCCTTTACACAAACATCCTGTTTCCTGGAACTGTTGGAACCACCGCCGGATGATCTTGGGAGAGGGCCTGTACGCGTCGTCGTTAAATCACCTCCGGAACTTGCGTATCACCGCAGAACACAGACCCGGTCCGTGCAAACGCAACAACAAAGAACGCTTTGTGCTGAGGTGTTGCCATTGGTAGACTCACGTGGCAATTGAGTGAGCTCACTGCTGTGCAGTTTGAATGGAGTAGAGGCGGGGGGGCAGGGAGGGGAGGAACGTGCTGCGCACTCAACTGATTACTAATAGAAATGTGAGGCCACGCCCTTCGTAACGATATGCGATTCGTTCCGCTGCATGGCTTGAGTACGGCGCAATAAGCCTTCGAAATTGGTCCATTCTTTATGAAAGACCCCGTATTTTAAGGACTTAAGAAAATCTGACTGTTTCACTGGTTAAAGGAATATCACCGTAGTGTATTAAAATAACTGATGATGATGATGCTTGTTGTTTAAAGGGGCCTAACTTTGAGGTCATCGGCCCCTAATGGTACTAAATGAGACGAAATGTAATGACAAATTAAAAGTCCAAAATCCTCCACTGACAGAGTTCAAAACGCGAGGATGAAGAATGAATGGATGGATATGAATTTAAAGCAATCAGTGGATCTGACCCGCAATGCCCCACATTCACAGAAACTGACGTAAAACAATAATATTACTGACCAAGGGACTGCTTCTATAGCATAATACTGAATCAATGATGCTTGTAGTCTAAAGGAGTTCAAAATCCAAGTCATCAGCCCCTCATAATGGTACTTATCACTAGGAAAGTAGAACCATGGCATTTGTCATGTTGCAGTACTAATCAAAAGTAGCATAGACTCGCGGTATTCCACACATTATGGTACTACTCACAGGTAATGAAATTCGCACATGTAATACAGACCTATGGTGTTTCGCACATTGCGGTGCCATTTACAGGCAACGAAAACTTATGGTGTTCATCACATATGTGGACTAACCACAGGAACCCGGACTATCCCGTGGTGTTCCTCATATAGCGGGTACTAATCACAAGCAAGCTAGAACCATGGTACGGTATAGGCTTTTGGGCTAATGCCGTGTCAAGAAAATAAGGTCAAATTTTTTATGTTTTGCAGGGAACTCTACTCTGCATCATCAGAAGAATATCTCGACTGTCCACAAGAAAGGCTTCTTAAACAAAGACTTTTTGAAATTTAGACGTTAAAATAGAAGTGGAAATGGTACGTTCATTCAGTACCAGATGGCTCCCCGGACATGGCACAGCGCTAGCATTCGAAGCGGAAGCTGACCGAACCATCAAAAATCAGTCTAAGAGGGTCACATAACATGTGTATGTAACATACAACATTGACAGGTGTATGATATTGACACAAGCCTGGAATGAAACATCTGGCGATGAGGAACGTACGAATTTGGAAAACACGGAGACAATATAACAATAGTGAAGGGACAGGGAAGGGAACTACCTATGTAAATCCTTAATGGCTGGCAACCAGGCATTACTTAATTGGTAGCCAGTGTCCCTGTTGATTGATAGGATTTCTACGTATTTCCACAGCTACCCGTATAATCCTGGACCTGTAGTGTCTAGTGTGGGTAAGAGCTCGAGCATCTTGGAACCTGACATCATGACCCGACGATACAGCATTTGCCGATTTGTCTGGCTGGTTGAGACGAATATTAAGTTCATGTTCCTTGATACGGGTACCAATGGACCAGCATGTTTGGCCGATGTATACCTTACCGCAAGTACAGGGAATTTTGTATACCCCAGGATGTAAAAGTGGGGACAGTTTGTCCTTGGTTTTACTCGGACTGTGAGTAATTTTAGTGGCAGTGCCAAACACGGTTTTTATATTGTGCTTGCGGAGGACCTTGGCAATTCGATCTGTGATGTTGTGAATGTAAGGAAAGTAGGCAGTTCCCTTCACTTCTTCCTTCTGTGAGCTTTGCTTGGTCGTTTCTCTGGGATGCAGGGCTCTATTGATCTGCAAATCGCTGTAACCATTACCCTTGTACGTGACTTTGAGTGTGTCCATCTCCACCTGGATATTTGATGGCTCACAAATTTGGCTCGCCCTCTTGGTGAGTGCCGTGAGAAGCCTTGTTTTTGTGCTGGATGGTGGTGAGAATCTGCATGAAGATAGCGATTTGTGTGTGTAAGCTTACGATAGACGGTATGTCCTAAGAAGTCGTCCGGTTTCTTTCTTACTAGAACATCCAAGCAAGGAAGGCATCTGTCCGACTCCATCTCCATAGTGAATTGAATTGAAGGATGTTGCTGATTTAGGTGGTTTAGAAATAGATAAAGTTTCTCAGGACCTTCTGTCCAGACCACAAATGCATCATCAACATACCTCCACCATATCATAGGTTTGACAGGCGCCGAAGCAGTAGCCTCCTCAAAATGCTCCATCAAGTAATTAGCCACTAAGGACAATCCATAAAAAAGATGTTCCCTTCAGACCTATTGTTAGTGTGATAGGTTCTCTTACGTATGCTCTGGCTAAATACCTAAGCAAATTGCTTCAGCCACACATAGGATGTACTGAATTATACGTCAGGGACTCTCGGTATTTTGTCAACAACTGTCAACCATAACCTTTCAACATAATGCACTTTTGGTGAGTTTCGATGTGGAGTCCCTCTTGTCCTATTCTTCAAACAATCATTCATTCAGGAATTTTTTTTCTCATTTTGATAGTCATCTTCAAAATTTTACTAGTCGTTAAGGGCTGCAGACCATGCGGTTTATCAACTTAAGACAAGCATGACAAAAATCACCACCATCGCTAGTTAACATGACTAAACAATATTTCCATGAGGTGCCCGGCATTGACATGGACCAAGCAGTAAATCTAAATTCACGAATATTTCTGTTTTCACAGCCAGTACGGTAAAACTGTATAAAACATAAAAGATCAGAAATGTTATTCTTTTGTTATGTAGTATTTATTTGATAGGATCACTAATAACACAGATGTTTGAGAATTAATTTTTAGCCCTTCCCCAAAACTACCATTTCACCCAGTGTGAATAAAATTATTTATACCCAAGATTATAATGTCTTATTCTCCGAATTTGGATACCAATTTTCATTACATTTTATTCAGACATTTTCTCATGATGCACATATTGTATCTACATACACAGATACGATGGAAGGTTAAAAATTGCATTTCCTTTTTACTGTGGACATGAGCAATATAGAAATGCCATTCCTTTTAATTCTGAGCAATATACAGACAAAACTTGTATTTTATACACCATATTTATGCAAATAACCCCCACACCCTAATTTAAGGCAGGCTCATTTTGAAAAAAAATGAAATGAACTAAAATGCCTTTCATGGAAAGAGTAACAAAGGCATAAATAAAAATTTTGTCTTTACACAAATATGAATGTGTACATTTACGGATATAGCTGCTTGGCCTGAACATATTTGAGATGATAAAAATACATTATCACTGCTATAAAAGATTTGCCATGAAAATTAGCAGGTAGGCCCAGGTATTTCACTAATCTGAACTTGAAATAAGCTCGATTCCCTGTATATCGATTCACTGTCTCTTGCATAACTAGAATTCTCTCCTAAATTACTTACAAATTAGTCACACTCCACGTCTAAAACGTTTTTTCACACGCGGTCTCTTTTTACGCGGGTATTAACATGGTGGATAATTCTTTTCGTGCAATGTAAACACTTGAAACAGACACACCGGCGAACTCGGATGTTAGTTTTGCGATACAGAAAAATCTTGTTAGTTCCAAGTCACTGGGACGCGAAAAAAGAACTTTGAATTACGTGATTTAGAATTAACTGGCCAACTCGTAGTTCAGAAATGCCAACCCCTGCCGCGTCACAAAATTTTCTAAGATCCATTACTGCATGTAATTAACAAAGCTTCACAGTTTAAACCTTTCAAATGTCATGGAAAAGAACTATTTCCAAAATCGTAGAGACGGAGGAGATAAAAAGAGAGGGGGTGTTTATTCTGGTGAAGGAAACTTATTGTTCACATGAATGGTTTACCGATGAAAGGGATGAAATATTAGGGATAAAATTAATTTGTGATAATATGAAGGAGGTGGGAATTATAGGAACATACAGGCCTGGAAGAGAGGAAAGAGACATGGAAATATTTGAGAAAATAATAGATTATCCTCATAAAAACAATAATAATGATGTGGTAATTTTTGGGGGAGATCTAAACTTGCCTGAGGTTGAATGGAATGGAGCTGCAAGTGAAGCCCATGAACAGAAACTGGCAAATAAGTTAATTTGGGAGGGAGGATTTACACAAGTAGTACAAGAACCGACTCGTCTCAATAACTTACTAGACGTATTCTTGGTTAAACCATGGGAAATTGTTGATAAAACTGAGGTAATTGAAGGAATAGGTGACCATAAGGCTGTAATAATGGATGTGGGACTGGTACCAAAAAGGCTTAATAAGAGGGTCACACAAGACAAGAAATTGTACAGAAAAACTAAAGTTGATGAATTTGGGACTTACCTTAAATCACAATTCAGTTGTTGGATAAGTGAAGGGAGTAATGTGGAAACACTTTGGGCTAAATTCACAGGAATCATTTGGGAAGGAGAGAAGAGATTTGTACCTGTTAAGAAGGGAAAAATGACCTCAGACCCTGTTTATTATACAAGGGAAATAAGAAAATGAAAAAGAAAATGTGGAATAGTAAACAGGAAAATCAAAGAAGGTAGGGAGAGTAGAGAAAGTAGAAAACAGCTAATGAGGGAACTGAATAGAGTGAAAAAGGAAGCAAAAGAGAATTATATGAATGGCATACTTCAAGAGCGTAATGACCACAAAAGGAAATGGTAAAAGCTGTATTCATATATTAAAAAAAAAAAAAAAAAAAAAAAAAAAAAGAAAGAGGAATACAAATTCCTACAATGGTGGGGGAAGGGGGTGAACAATTTTTAACAGATACTGAGAAAGCAAACCTCTTTAGTAGGGAATTCAGATATTCAGTAGATGATCGTCAGAAGTTGGAAACTGAAACAGAAGATACAGAGGGAGAGACACAGAGGGAAACAAGAAATTTCTCATTCACAAATTAAGATATTTTCAGAGAAATCCAACTGCTTCAGCAAGGAAAAGCAGCAGGAAGTGATCAAATTATTGGGGAGGTGATAAAGACAATGGGGTGGTACATAGTGCCTTATTTAAAATTTCTCTTTGACTATGTCATAAATAATAGTGTAATACCAAAGGAATGGAAGGAATCTGTAATAATACCAATTTATAAAGGAAAGGGTGATAAAAAGGAAACCAGAGAACTACAGACCAATCAGCCTGACCAGTACAGTTTGTAAAATACTGGAGAGTTTAATATCAAAGTACATCAGAGAGATATGTGATGATAAAAATTGGTTCATGAGGAGCCAGTATGGATTTAGAAAGAAATTTTCTTGTGAGGCACAACTGGTGGGATTTCAGCAGGACATATCAGATCAATTGGATTCAGAAGGCCAGTTAGATTGCATAGCCATAGATCTTTCCAAAGCCTTTGATAGAGAGGATCATGGAATATTATTAAAGAAATTGGAGGGAATAGGATTGGACGTAAGGGTTACACGTTGGGTAAAAACATTTCTAAATTCAAGGGTTCAGAAAGTCAAAGTAGGAATTAACGTATCGCAGGAAGAGAAAGTTTGGAAGGGAATTGCACAGGGTAGTATAATTGGTCCGTTACTTTTCTTAATATACGTAAATGATTTAGGGAACAATATAACATCAAAAATAAGATTGTATGCAGATGACATAATTGTTTATAGGGAAATAAATAACATTGAGGATTGTTCAGAATTACAAAGGGACCTTGAGAGTATCCAACAATGGGTTGAAGTGAATAACATGAAGGTTAATGGAGGCAAATGAACTGTTACAACATTTACAAACAAGAGTTTTAAAACTGAATTTGACTATACTTTGGATGGGGTAGTTATCCCAAAAGATGACAAGTGCAAATACTTAGGTGTAAGATTTGAAAGTAATTTGTACTGGAAGGGTCATGTGGATGACATTGTTGGGAAAGCATACAGATCGTTACATGTCATAATGAGGCTACTTAAAGGATGCAACAAAGAATTAAAAGAGAAAAGTTACTTAAGTATGGTTTGTCCATTATTGGAATATGCAAACAGTGTTTGGAATCCTCACCAAGAATACCTAATAAAAGAAATAGATAGTGTGCAGAGGAAAGCAGCAAGATTTGTAACAGGGGATTTCAGGAGAAAGAGTAGTGTATCAGAAATGTTAAAGGAACTAGGGTGGGAAACTTTAAGTAAGAGAAGGGAGAAAACTAGACTTATAGGATTATATAGAGCCTATACAGGAGAAGAAGCATGGGGAGATATCCATGAGAGGCTTCAGTTAGAAAATAATTATATCGGCAGGACTGACCACAAATATAAAATTAGAAGGGATTTTAGCAGAAGCGATTGGGGTAAATTTTCATTTATTGGGAAGGATGTGAAGGAGTGGAACAGTTTACCAGGGGTAGTGTTTGATCCTTTTCCAAAATCTGTACAGATATTCAAAAAAAAAATAAACACCAACAGAGAAAATAAATGTTAGAGGGCATTCAACCAGTGCAGGTTAATGTAAATAAAAAATGTGTGTGAATAAATTAATTCCATCCCGTGGTCTAAGGAGTTTGGACAGCCAAAGTAGGGGACTGCCTGTAGGGGTGAAGTACAGTGGGGACTTCGAGGGCCCTGGGACCGCTACGGTAGCTGTGAAGGCCCTTCAGCAACTCTGAAAAGTGGTGGTAAAAGGGGCTTTGGTTAAGACGCAGCAGGTCGTTATGCTAGTTAGGTTCCAGAATGGGTAAAGAAAAGAAAAAGTAAATAAATGCAATGTAAATTTTAATCTTATACCAGTTGTACAGTATAATTTGAAGTAATTCCACATACTGTATATCAGTTGACTATATTTGTAAGTAGTACAGGAGATATTATAAGTAGAATTTTGTAAACAATGTAAATTTATTAAGGATGAGCTGTGTGTTTAATAGAAAAATTGTTAGCGTAAATTATATAATATTGTATTATAGGAAAATTTTACTCTCTTGTTAATTTAATATTTAGTGCTTGACAATAATGTATTTTAGTGTACCATTTGCCACCGAGGTAGACACCTCATTTGCAAATAAAGAGATTTTGATTTGATTTGATGTATCCAACAAGATGCATTTCAGTACTCAAATAATGCACTTGGATAACTAACTGGCAAACATAACCTCAAGCAACGAAAAAAAAATTCAAAGACGAGGAGAAGTCTATGCTGGCTCCCCTGTGCTAGTACTTTATTCACAGAATTTCTGTACTGTATGCATTTTAGATACCTTGTACTTGCATGGAAAGTACCCGATGCCCTTAAAAGATCGTAGTTTATCGATCATTCCTATGACAATGGCAGGAAGTAGGAAGTCCCTCGCTTCCGTCTGCATTGCAACACAGGACAGTAACTTTATACTTGTACAATTTCCCGCCATGGCACTTCTGCTGAGCAATTCCAAAGTATTCTAAGACCCATTAACGCATGCAATCAATTTCATTCACAGTTTAAACCTTTCAAATACCATGAAAAGAATGATTTCTCAAATGAATCCTAGAAGGTATATTTACATTATTCAAATAATGCACTTGGATAAATCACTGAAAACATAACCTCACGAAATGGAAAAGAAAAAAAAGCACAATTCAAATACGAAGAAAAATTATGCTGGTCCCCTGTGCAAGTGCTTTAGTTTTTGGATTACTGTACTGTTTGCATTTTTAGATGCCTTATACTTGCACAGAAAGTACCTGACGCCCTTAAAACATCGTGGGTTATTGCACTTTCCTATGATGAGGAAAGGAAGTCTTTCGCTTCCGTCTGCCTTGCAACACAGTACAGTGAACCCATCACCTTTTAAAAAGTCTGTTTGGGCCAGGCAAAAAAAAAAGCTGTTTCATTGGCAGTGACAATTTGTTCGTTGCATACGAACTGATTATACAGTAATTATGAGCCACACTTTTTCGTCAACTGCCGGCAATTCCTGTGCTGGAGGATTCTGCTTCTCCGCACAATGCCTGATACTACGGCGTTCCTTAAAATGCTGAATACAAAAGAATTACTATTTCACTCGAACTAGAAACCACGAAACACACTGTTGACACACCAAAGTGAGTGAAAGTGCGGAAAGATACCCCTGCACATTCCGGAAGATGCATTCTATCGTGACGTAGAGAAATTTTAAATTTAAATTACTCTGTAAAATACTATTTTTAAAAATGTAAAGGCAGTTTTAAATTAAAAGTCAGCATTGTTTTCTATTTAAATATGACATATGGAGATCGTTTTCTTCCATCTGCAGTTACACATAACTGTACACCCAGGAACGTGTTACCAACCTTGACGCAAATAAAACCTGCACCGCAATTTCGTGCCTCAAGATTTTAAAAAAATCCTTGCGGGGATTATTGGCATAAATACGGTATATAGGTTTTGGAACAAGAAGATGATACAGGAACATCATTGAAGAAAGCATACTTTAAGTCGCCAATGTTATTTTTCAATTGTGACTTAAGGTATGGTTTTGTTAGAATGCACAACCTGTTTCCAAGGTTCGTCCGAGACTTCTCCATATAGTGATATCACTATCATTGCTTCATCATCTACTTCAAGAATCAGGCTAAAAGATGATGTTCAAATCTAAACATCAGTTTTTCTCACCCTCCTCACCTTTTTCCCTTGTAGTGTCAAATTTTGTCACCTACCTTAAGGTATGGTTTCCTAGAGTGCCACATATTTAAGTAAAAAGACAACAATGTAAACAATGTTAGAATGCACAAACTGTTTCCAAGGTTCGTTTGAGACATCCGTATATTGGTATCACTATAACTGCTTTCATCATCTAGTTCAAGAATCAGGCTAACAGATGCTGTTCAAATCTAAAAATCAGTTTTTCCTCACCCTTCTCACCTTTTTCCCTTGAGGTTTTTTGTTACACACCTTAAGGTATGATTTCCTAGAGAGCGTCAATTTGTAAGTAAAAAGACAACAAAAACAAACAAAAACAATCTGTTCAGAATGGTAATTGCCAATACCGTGAAAGGGCAAGACAGAGAAGTTACAACTGAACGTGCAGAACGAGAATTGGGCAGTGATGCGATTATTACACTTTGCAGTTTCTCTGTACTCATATTTGGACAAAAGTTAGCACAGGGCCACTTTGGTTGCAACACAATGCTGAAATCTTCAAGGTATGGAGTCGATTAGGTCTTTGATCACTACCTGCACAGTTGAAATCCAAGATTACTGTATTGCTAGGATCACTTCTTCCACATTTCGGTGTGGTTAAGGAGAGTCGTTCCTAGGTCTGGGGACTTGGAAGGTCACTGTAAACTTGTAGTAACATGGTAAATTTAATTAAGATACATGCAGTGAGAGTGTGGGTAGAGTCCTGAAACATCCTGCTGAGAATGATTGCCATCAGAGGGACAACTACTGGAATGAATACCATATCAACATACTGTCTGCGTAGGGTTGCCAGAAGGTTGAGTATGAAATTCAGGACACCAACATCGACAAGTTCCAACCATAGGCACCGACTCCACGGGAGCACTTGCTCCCATTCGTATAGCGGTACGGGGACGCAATCATGTTTTTGCTCCCGTAAGAATATTTGATATTTTCATCCTTGCCCCCGTGCTCAAGACCAAAAGTCGGCGTCTATGGTTCCAACGAGTGTATTTGGGTAATTCTATATGAACTGTCCCGTCCTCTACAAAAAGACACACTTTATACATGATGTTAATGTTAAAAATCAAATAGAGAAATAATAAGAAATCATACTTTATGTAAAACACCTACTTTACAGCCCACTCCAAAATTATATAATATATAATGTTATTCACACAGATTTTTAAGTAACAGATGGGACAGCTCACATGGAATTACTCATTTCTCAATAACACGGATAAGTGAAAACTGAAAACACAATTTATTTACCTTTGCTTAAAGATATTTATGACACAGAAGTGCACTGATGCTGATGACAATAATATTTTTCCAAACTTGACACACTTTTTAGCAACTCATCATTTTTTTAAATGTAATCACAAAATTCCTGCCAAGATATTTCTTTAAAATTGTATTCAGTAATATTGCTTTAACAGATTCTACTTTCAGTCTATTTCTGTCATGTGTCCATTGTGAATTCATTAAGGAAAAACTTCTTTCCACGCATTCATTATGGCCAGGTAAAAAGAAATAGAACTGAGCCAATTTAAGCAATATATTGCTCACTGGATTCATATTGCTTTAAAAAATGAACCTATTTATTACTAGCTAACATGGATACAAAGTAATTTTCATTATTATTCAACACGTTACTCCCGGGCGGAAGTAGATAGCATTAGCGTAGATCAAGCCTGTTACCATGACAACGTCAGGTAATGACACCAGACTTTTCTTCAGTATGACCAACCAAAAAAATTCCACTCCCTTTCAAAAACATTTAAGCAAAATTTTAAATAATTTGCTCTGATTTTTAAAATTCAGGACAATTAGGGATTTTTTAAAATTCAGTCAGGACGTCGTGACACATGTTCAAATTAAGGACAAACCCGCTTTTTCAGGACATACGGCAACCCTATGTCTGAGCAAATAATTGCCAATTGAAATGCCACACTAAAGACAATAAGACTGGCTTGGTCTCTATCCCAAATGTGTTGCTTGGCACATTTGTGATGATCACTGTGGCCAATACTGAAGTGCTATTCAAAATAGAAGATGAGACAATGCTATTGGTCAGTTCAGCATTATTTATTTTACCCCTTTTTCTGCCATTTACCAAGGCTGTGATAGTGGGGTGAACTGGAAAAAGACTTGGACGTCATCGAAAATTGGGTCGGAGGAGCAGCAGATGGACAGAGACAACTTCTTAAGGCAGCGAGTGGTCTTCAGGGTCAGTGACTGATAACCTGGAGATCAAGGATAAGTGCACTATTAATAATGTTATCAGCTTTATGTCCCACTGAACTAACTTTTTAGAGGTGCCAAAAATTTTGTCAAGCCGGAGTTCTTTTATGTGCTGGTAAATATAAATTTTTTCAGCTTTAAATATCATCGGACTAAGCTGGGACCAAACCCATCAACTTGGATTCAGAAGTTCAACACTCAACCATATGATACACTCAGCCTGGTTGTTTTGTACATGATACTCCTACACTTTTAGTGCGGCCTTGCATCTGAACTTGACCAAACAATACACTCGGCAATTTAATTCTACGGTACTCCTGATAGGCTGTGATAATAATTACAAGCAATTGAATTAGAGAATTGCAGTTTTGGTAAAATGGCACTGTAGTCAGCCCGGCGAATGTAATAGTTTGGCATGGTGCATGACTATCGGACCTTGTACTGGCCATGTGAGTAACAGGCGAGCACAGGATTGGTAGAACACGAGACCCTGGCACATCTGATAACAGCTAGTGTGTCAATGCCATATGTATGGGCTATTTCATCTCTGAAGTTGTGCAGGTCCTGGGTGCAGGGTGTACCACGAGTACACAGATTCGAGAAAAACCACTACCACCACGGTCAACTGGCAATGAGTACAGCATGTTGACAGGGGTCACCATTGACTGAATTGAATGGCAAGAGCACACAGATCAGTGCAACATATTACTCATTAATTCAATGCTGGATAACAACACAAAGTGTTAGTAGCCATAACATCCAGGACCACCTCCTTGCAATGAGGTGCAGAAGCCACTATCCCACTGGGTACCACTGTGTATCGCATATCACAAGGCACAAGGAATGAAATTCGCAAAGGAACCCCACCACTGAACTCTCAAAGCATAGAGGAAGATCGTCTGGAAAAAAATGAGTTGTGGTACCACTTTGTACACACCAATGGCATGGTACGAATGAGTCACTGAGTACTTGAGGCAATAGATTCTCTTCTCAGCTGGGTACAGTTCAGGACAGATGAGTTTGTATCATCATATGGGCACTGTTCTCATGTGGTATGAAATGGGACCCCTGGTAAATCTGACAATGTCCTCACCGACAAACCAAACCTGCAGTCAGATCATGTCCACCCATTTGTTCACCTCTAGCACACTGCAAGAGAACTGTACATACAGCAAGACAAAACACCGTCCAGTCACTCTTGGTTCGGCAAGTACTCCACAGGTATGATGATGCTTCCCTGGTCCGTAAAGTCACACAATCTCAATTCCATTGAGCACATCTAGGATGTTGTCAAGAGAGATGTGCACGCTGTTGATCTTGTTCTGAACAATATCTCTGCATTATGTGAAGCTGTGCAGTGCTCATGGAATAGTGTAACTTCCCACGCTTCCAGTATCTTGTGGAGTCGCTGTCATGGTGCATTGCCATTCTTGTCTGGGCGAAAGCAGGGGCTACACGCAACTAGCCGGGTATCTCAAATTCAACTGCCCATCTGTGTATACACCTGTTTCTTCACGGCAGAGAATAATCAGGAACAAATATATCCTTCTATGAAATAGGATAATTTCTTTTTGAGACTTGGAAGTTACACTCTAATTTGACAATTATTACAATCACTCAAAACATATGATCAGCATCCTGTGATTCAACTCAATAAGAATTTTAAATGCAGTGTCTGAATTTTACACTCACAATAACGTAGGTCTTCCTTACAACAATCAATGAATCATTGATTCCATAATCCATAATGTTTATAATGAGAACTAATATCATGTAACCCAAGTGTATGTTTAACATAATAATGGCACAAAAAGTAGAAAATTAAATAAGTACCCTGCCTGTTGATGAGTGACTTGTGTCCCCGAAACAAACTGTAAAGGAGTCACCAGAAAGTGGGTATCACCAAATAGAGAGCCGTTGTACACAAGTTTGACTTCCCACACACCAGGTAGCAAGGGCTCATGTAACATAGGCTTCACCGAGTTCAGCTGAAACATATAATTTCACTGTTCAAATTTTCAGAATAAGCTGGATAATGGGATACATGTAATAAAGTGGTTTAATTTTAGAAGTATTTTAAGGACAACTACTGTCTGTGGCTAAACAGCTAAGTTATCATGCTTGCAGATTCACACCCTGAAGGCAGACACATTTAAAAATCATTCACATCACAGATTATACACATTATATAAATATACAAATAGTTAATACCCTTTGAGTTCTCTTCTCTTTCTCTGTTTATGTTCCACATGTTCTAACTCCCCCAACTTTGTTCTTTTGTTTCTTTTTGTGTGTGTTTTTATTCAGCCCTCATCTTACCCTACATTTTATACTTAGAGATCAAAGATCTCTCAAGAATGACTCTTCAATAAATGCAAACTTAAGCTGAGAAGCAGAAACAAGCTTGTTGGGGGACTGAAAAGAAAAGGGTCTGAAAGAACTGGTATTGAAGAGATAAACATAGTAGTGTGACAAGTTGTGGAGATTTTCCTTTTTATGTAATAGCAACATCTGGTTCAGTGAGGAAAGCAATGGGAAACTACCTTACTCCTCATTTCCCTAGTACGCCTCTTCAGTGATGCCTAGGCCATCTATGACAGCTGATGAGAGAGCTGTTGAGGATCCAACCAGCCTTTGGGCTGAGGACTAAACATACATACATTTATAATTTTACGTTTCATTTCAACTCTCTTTTGTTCCTTCCATCCACAATGTTCAATCCCTACATTTGTCCTGATTCTATCCACCTGTCTTCGGGTTAAATGTCTTGGTATGGAAATAAATACAAGGGAAGCTGGAAGTCAGGATACCACTGATGAGTGTGACCAAAATCATGGGTAAGGATCAGCTCTGAAGCTTTTTTGCCCTGTTAGCCTTGGTTTTATTCCTAAATCTGCTATGAATTCCATACTAAACTGACCAGCAAAAAAGGAAATTCCACCATGATTACTAAAAAATGATTAAAATTATTCAAAGTAAATTATGAAGTAATCCTAGAAATAACACAGCTAAAATATTGTACTTATAAATTACACCTTTATGAATTTGTGACACACAAATTTATGTCTTTTAAACCAATTGTTAAGAAAATGACAGGCCAGTCCTGTCTAGCCATCAAGCCTGCTACGGTAATACAGCCAGTGATTCTGTGCTGAGTATTGGGTGGCGAGAAATAACTAGATCCCCTAATAGGAGGACCAATGGTTTCGAGCGGATGAGTTCTCTTATGTGAGGTAATGATCTCCTCAGTGTAGGGAATGACACTGGAACCCATCAAGCAGTGTCTGTTCCCAGGTTAGGGGCAGCTGAAGAAGGCCTGTGCTCCAACAGCAGTTTTAGCCATGAAAGAGTGACTTTTTAAACACCTAAAATGAGTCACAAAATTATTAAATAAGGCACTATTTTTTAAAATTTTAGACATGACAGTGTGACATTTCTGGCATCTTAAAATGTAGCAAAGAAAATTAAATTAGGCAATTTTTAAAAATTATGCAGGAAATTATGTATTTTTACAGCAACCTTCCCCCACAAAAACATTTATCACGGACCCCATTACAGCCTGTGATTTTTTTTACATCACACTCTCCCACTTGCACTTTACTTTGTCCTCAACTTCTCCTTTAGAGGCACTAATTTTCACCTTGGCTTCTTGCACCACAGACACCTGCTCCAACAAAGGTTTTCTTTTGCATTCCGGAATCACTATTGTTAAGGGCAAGAATGAAGTTGTCTTGATGCACACAGGACCGTATTTCATTATTGGATTTTTCAACAGTTCATTTGTAGATAAAACACAAGCTGTACTCTCAGTAGGAAGCTCTCTTACCACAGCAAGCAAAGCCATCCCAGAGTTCAACATAATATAACACTGCCTTTATCCCGGTGTCCCAGCAGGTTAGAAGAGGTTCAGGAGGAAGAAGAAAGTTTATCCTTGTGGGATGGAGCTTTACAAAAAAATTTCTTCATATTGGAGATGAGTGACAGAAATTTATTCCCTATGATTTCCGAGATCTGGTGCAAGGTATGTGCTAAACAGGTAACATGTATTAGGCCAGGGTAGAATGTTTTTTTACCGAGCCTGATAGTAGCTGCAGTCACTTAAGTGCGGCCGGTATCCAGTATTTGGGAGATAGTAGGTTCGAACCCCACTGTCGGCAGCCCTGAAAATGGTTTTCCATGGTTTCCCATTTTCACACCAGGCAAATGATGGGGCTGTACCTTAATTAAGGCCACGGCCGCTTCCCTCCCTGTTCCATCGTTGCCATAAGACCTATCTGTGTTGGTGCGACGTAAAAAAAAAAAAGGAATGTTTTCAGAAGAGTAGTGGCTTAGATTGTACAGGAGGCAGGGTCTGTGCAGAAAAGAAGAACCTTACTCTCAACAACACCACCAGGGAATAACTGCAAACTTTCATTCATAATAAAGGCAACGAACTGGTCATTGACTTTGTGGAGTTCTCTGAAGGCGTATTATTATTTTTTTATTACAAGCGAATGGACCACTACGGATCACGCTACAACTTCATTTCTTTCTCTTTGAGCGGAGTTTTCTCTGTGTCCAATACTCCTTCATGCGTTCGCTGGCCTGCTTCCGTTGTTCATCTGTCCAGGTTCTTCCGGTCTTCCTAGTTCTTCCTGCAGCTTGAACACCTTCCAAATTCTTCAGTATGTTCCTAAACGTATTCCTTTCTAACAACTGGTCTTCCAAGATGTTTATCCTTTCCATATCCTTCTTCGTTTCCTTAATACATGCTGTAGTGGTCTTTTTTCTCCAAAAGTAATCAAATATCTGTTTGGTAAGTCTGTTTGCATTCATTCTGTATAGATGTTCAAGAAACACCAGCGTTCTTTTCTTCATGGTCTCAGATTCTTTCCACCTTTTCGTAAACTTCTTTGTTACTCCGAAGTTTCCATCCGCTTTCAGTTTGGACAGCTCCCATAATTTTTCTGAGGATTCTTCTTTCCAGGACCTCTAGCTTCTCCAGCTTGTAGTTCATGGACAGGCATTCACTGGCATACAGGCATTCTGTTTGGACCACGGTGCTGTAATGTTTTAATTTGGAATTCCAAGATAAGCACTTCTTATTGTAGATATTTTTTGTCGAGTTGTATGCTCTCTCCATTTTTGAGATCTGATCTTCCACTGCAGCTTTTTCTAGTCCATTCTCCTGTATCGTCTCACCAAGTTACTTGAAATACTTGACCATTTCTACCTGTCCTATCTCTGTTTCCAGGAATTTTGGTCCATTCTTGATGTTACATGTGATAAAATTCATTTCTGGGTCCGTACTGAAAATATTTGTATTAAATAACACTTGTATGTTTTATTATTCATCCACCTATTCAATACAATACAATTTTAAAAATTAAGACATTGTCCTTATCAAAATTGTTAACATGAAATTAACATATTAGATGGTACATGTTTCGCCTATCAATAGTTTGTAATGGGTATTAGTTGGAAGGAAACGTTGTTGTCATTCGGGGATTGGCCAAAGATATGATGAGTTCTGTAATGAAAGAGTTAATTTGAAAATTTAATGAATAACCATGAATAACTAACACGCTCACCTCAACACGCCCAACAGCAAAGCAACAAACTCTTACCACATCAAAGAAGATGGTCTAATGACGTCTACAAAGACTTCAATATAGCCTACGGCACCAACATTTCCAACTACTATTATCTCAAAAGGAACCAGGCCATATGAAAATTCTTCAAAATTTATAAGCAAATGAATGAAAATCAATATTTATTAACTTCAAGAACCAACGACCATTACCATTGCTCAACTTACCATAAGTTTTTAATAATACGCCATCTGACAACTAAATGGAATGTGTTTTATTTTTATCTTTATTGTAATATCTTTTAATATGTCATAATCCTCAAATGATTATCATGTTTTAGACTCCAATATTATCACAAATATTGTCAAGTAACAGCATACTACATTTTATATTGTAATAGTTGTTTAACAATCTCCAATACATTTTAAATGACATAGGTTTTAACAGCACTCATAAATAATTTCCAATCAGGTACCTGATCTATCCTAAGGTGAAAAGTATGGCTGATGATGCCTACTATTGATAGGCAAAACATGTACCATCTAATATGTTAATTTCATGTTAACAATTTTGATAAGGACAATGTCCTAACTTTTAAAATTGTATTGTATGATGATGATGATGATGATGATGATGATGATGCTTGTTGTTTAAAGGGGCCTAACATCAAGGTCATCGGCCCCTAATGGTACGAAATGAAATAACAAAAAATTCAAATTCATCCACAGACCAAAATAAAATATTAAAAAAAATTGTCATGAAGAATGAATGGATGGACATGAACCCTACAAAAAAACAAAAGCAAGCAAACAAACAAACAGTGGATCAGGCTCAAAAAGAAGGTAGTTAATTAGAGTATTACTGACCAAGGGACCATTTATAAAGCACAATGACGCTTGATGTCTGAATGGGTGCTAAATTCACGTCTAAGGCTCCACAGAATAGTACATATCGCGAGTAAAGTAGAACCATGGTATTTGTCATTTTGGGGTACTGATCAAAAGTAGCGAAGACTCACGGTGGTCCACACAAGATGGTACTACTCACAAGCATTGCAATTCGTACAGGGAACGCAGACCTATGGTGTTTCTCACACAATGGCACCACTCATAGCCAACGCAAACCGGTAAGATTCCTCACCTAGCTGTAGAACGCATGGGTACTGGAATCCACCAGGCCAGGCTTTTTACTGCAACTAATCACAAACCTATTTCGTACCAATTTAGTGATACTACTCGCAAGTACATCCAACCCATGGTGTTCCCCGCATGATGGTACGAATCAAGAGTAGTTTCATGGTTCTAATTCAATCATCCCTTGGTCGCCCCTTGTAGTCGCCTCTTACAACAGGCAGGGGATACCGCAGGTGTATTCTACATGTGCGTCCCCCACCCGCAGGGGGTAGTGTGTTTGGTCCGCGAGAGGTATTTTATTTCCCTCAAGTCCGCCGGCAAGCCGGTTAGGAAACCCTATCCGCCACCTGCGACGCGCCACGTGGGAGTATCATGAATTTGGTCTTTTCTGCTGAGATCCTCAGTCCTGTCTGGCTGGCAATTCTTTCAGAGAGGTTCATCTGGATGGGGTGCGACACCTGGACTTTCTGATAGTATAGCAAAGTCGTCACCAAAAGTCAAGCAGTTGACTTTAATCCCACCTGATTTTCTCCCTAGACAGATCGGGATTATCCCTTGATGTTCTGAGTTCCATATTCTCACTATCTTTTCTAGGACACAGTTGAATAGGAGTGGGGATAGTCCATCCCCTTGCCTCACGCCTGTCTTGATTTCAAATGATTGTGAGAGATGCCCGAAGAATTTTACCTTGGAGGTTGTGCCTGTTAGGGTCTCTTTGATTATATTTGCCAGTTTGGTTTTGACTCCAAATTCCCTAATGATCTTATCCAAAGTCTCTCTATCCACCGAATAGAAGGCTTTTTTGAAGTCTATAAATGACACCACAATTTTCTTACCACTCAACATTCTGTGATGGAGTACTGACTTCAGGTTGAATATTTGTTCGATACAGGAGTGGCCTTTCCTAAACCCTGCTTGGTATTCCCCTAGTTGTTGGTCCAGATTTGCTTCTATTCTATTAAGAAGCAGTTTTGAGAGAATTTTATAGGCGATCGGGAGGAGGGACACGCCCCTATATTTGTTAACATCCTGTTTGTCCCCTTTCTTATGCAGCGGAAGGATAAGTGCTGTTTTCCATTCTTCTGAGATTGTCTCCTTCTCCCAGATTTCCTTGATAATTTGGTGAATATCATCTAAGATTTCCGGTTCTGCCCATTTCAACATTTCTGCCGTTATTGAGTCCTCTCCACTTGCCCTGTTGTTTCCGAGGTTTTCAAGAGCTTCCTTGACTTCTTCCTTTGTTGGTGGTTCGTCATCTTCTGAATTCTCTGGTATGTCTGGAAATTCTAGTTTAGAGGTTGGGGAAGGACAATTCAAGAGAGTGTGGAAGTATCTGGCTAATATCTCACAGTTTTCTTAGTTGTTCAGTCCGATTTTAGCCCGTTTGTTTCTGAAGCTCAAACTTGGCGCTTGGTATCGTTTGAGTTTTCTCTTGAAGGTCTGATAAAAGTCTCTGGAATTGTTCTTGATAAAGTCGGTCTGGATTTCTTCCAGTTGAGCTCTTTCAAATAATCATTTAGTCCTTCGAAATATCCTGGATGTTTCTTTCCTCTTTTGCCTGAATTGTTCCATGTGTTCCTTTCCTCTGGAGCATTTCCATTTTCTCCATTTCTCGGACCTCTCCATGAGAGCTTCCTCGCACTCTTCATTCCACCATATTTCTCTTTTCCTCCTAGCCTGTTTTCTTTGCAGCTTCATTGTTTCCCTGCATAGTTCTTGCCAGTTCCCCTTTCTGCTGGTCCGGATTTCGTCCCTGAAGTTTCTAATGATGTCTTCAGTGATGTTCATTTCGTTTGTGTTGTATCTCATTATTTTAGGTGGATCTCTCTTTTGTCCTATTGGGAGAAAACGGATTTTAACTTTGGAGAGAGAGTGGTCTGAATCGAATTCACCATTCCTAATCACTTTGACGTTCAACACCTCCTTTGAGTTTTTCCTTGTTATCGCTACGGGATCCAATTGGAATTCCCCTAGTTCGGGATTCGAAGATACCCATGTCTTTGATTTTCTTGGGAGTTTCTTGAAGTGTGTTGACATAAGTTTCAACTGAAAAGCTTTGCAGAGTCCAATGAGCCTTTCCCCATTCTTGTTTGTCCTCTTATGTGCTGGATATTCCCCTACAATGTCTCTGTACTTCATTCTCCTCAATCTGTGCGTTGAAGTCTCCCAGCAGGATTTTTACGTTGCTCTTGGGTATCCGGGTGATTTCAGTTTCCAGAAGATCCCAGAAGTCATCAACTTTCTGTGGGTTCTTCTTGTTGCCTTCGTTGATCGGGGCATGACAGTTGATGAGAGTGTACCTCTTATTCTTGCATTTAATAGTTAGTAGAAACAATCTTTCAGATTTTGATGTGAAGTCTGTGACATTGTTTACTACCTTCTTGTTTAAGCAGAGGCATGTTGGTGGTTGTTCTAATCGCCGCCTTTGCTTTGAATATTCTGTATTGGTTGATGTCTATGATGTTTTCTTCCAGGAATTTTGTCTCCTGTACAGCTAGGATCTGGATTTGATTTTTTTTTCAAAAGCTTTTCTAGTTCTTTTTGTTTTCCGACTCTGGTAAGGCAACTGACGTTTATTGTTTCAATGAAATAGTTCTTGAATTTGAGTTCGGAAGGTGATTCAAGACACTCCGACTCGTCTTTTTCGCAGATGTTGGGACTCCCCGGAATCCTAGGTCCCGTTGCATTGCATAGTGCAATGGTGGATTTCTCTGCTGAGCTGCCACCTGGGGTAGTGCTTTCTTTCGGCAACATTTCCATCTTGCAAATGAAGTTGTGATTTGTGAAGGAAGGAATTAGCTTTCCAAAGTAAGATTGGATTGTTAGTCCGAAATGATTATATTTTCATGGTTTACTCCATTAGGTTCTTCCGCTCTCATTGCCATTGGGAGCTAAGATTCCTCTTCCGCCTTCGAGACTGTTGCAGCCGCCCCTAACATGGGAGACAAACGCTGCTGATAAATAGTGTACTCATACTATTCCCTGAGTACTGGGCTGCCTCTTCCGCAATCTCCACCGTTCCAAAGTTCAACTTCTCCGCTGTAGATTCCGTTGAGGTCTTCACTCGTAACCCTGAGCTGGGTCCCTTACCAGATGATACACATCGGGTCAGTGTGCTCTGGGACTCGCATAGGCAGGGGCGCCACTCCCTGGGTAGGGCTGCCTCCGGAGAGGGTCCCTACCTGCATTATTATTATTATTATTATTATTATTATTATTATTATTATTATTATTATTACTGACTTGACCAAATTATTTGCAGTTTATTTTTATGCAAATTATTTGCATTTTACAACTAATATTTGCAGTATATCTTTTGCAAGTATCTGTTCTCTCGTTGACACTGACCTAAATGCAGGAATCTCCGTTCTCCTCCTCAACAGCCAGCAGTCAGGTCCGGACTAAGATGGGACGGGATTTTGACAACACTTTTTCAGAAATTTACAGAAAACCTGATTTTGTAGCATCCCATAGAATATAAGCTGCAATAAACACCCTGCAAAGATCTGAACTGAAATTATTAGTCAATGCTGAACTTCTAAAAGTATGAGCCAACAGGGTTTCATTTTGGATTTTTTAATTTATTAATAGCCATGTGCCCAGTGCCATCTACTTGCTGCTTAATGTGAATTTTTTTTTCTCCTGTGAAATCTGTAGTATGATTCAGAATGTATAGTCTTCACTAATTTAATTTTAATTCAAACTGAGGTCCACCATGAATAGGTGTATACCCTAACCACTACCGTAAATAAATATCATCATCACCACAACATCACCATCATCATCATCATCATCATCATCATCATCATCAGAACAGATAGCTAATCAAAGAACGCCAATTGTGAGCAAAAACTTAATTCCTGATATCATCCTGAACAAAATTAGACAAGAAATTGCTAGTAAAATAGTCATGCCTCAGCATCCTTTGGCAACAGTTGAAATGCAAAACATAAAATAAATCTTAGACCAACCGAAAAATACAACGGTAAAACAGACACAGATACTTTCCAATTGCTGAGAGTTACAGCCTGGAGGATGCAACAGATTTCAGACATCTCTGACAGAATATGTGTTCATGTATAAGAAAAGAGACCACTTCTCGAACAACAGTTCACAAAATAATTCTAAAAAACCACTCAAGGGAGTAACACGTTAAATTTTCGTTTTTGATACCTATGTATTGCTTAGACCGTCATCTACTCACTGCATGAATTTAAAAGCCCTCTGACAATAATCACTGCTAAAACATGAGGTTTATTTAATACTAAGAAGGGACCACTTTTCGGCATCGTAAGCGAGGCTCCACACACTTACTCGCTTACAGCTGCGCATAAGATAAAATGATTTGGATATCATATGATAAATAAACCCTAGCTGGGCGCTCTTAATAAAGATAATAAGTTTCATAAACATCCTGTCTGCTTCAAACATTTCCGTTACCGAAGCAGTCTTTCAGTGTATTTCAGACTGTGGAGAATTGTGCGATGAATGCATTAGTACAAAACCAGCCAATGACGAGAGCTACTAAGAGAAAAAATTATGACAAGAAAGAAACTTACACAATTTATCATTTCAGAGGGCAGGAGGTGTGTCAGTCTTGGGTTTCTGAACTACTATGTTACTGCAAAATGTACGCCAGATGGGATACCAAGTTTAGACCAGACATTGTGCTACATCATAAGTAGACATCAGATTTGTATGCAAATGTATATTTTGTTTGCCAATATAGACCTCTAAAACCGGCAAGGAAGCACGTCTGAAGGTGAAATTGGACAAATTATTAAGTTTAATAGTGCATATATTGTACTGTATAAGCATATTTGGATATATCTCAGATTAGTGCATACTGTAACCATATAGGTAAATGGACAAGGAATTCAAGATGTGTTCTAGTTTTCTTTATGTTTCTGTTTGCGCAGCATAAACCCAGCCGAGTCTCAAGCACTTTGTGGCTTGATGATGCTAAGAAATGTGTCATCCAGTTCATAAAAGAACACAGTGGGAAGACCAATTTCAATCGCCCCACCACAAAAATGGCCGAAATACAGTTAGTGCCAACTTGATAACTTGATTTGAGACTGAATATTCCAAGATTACTGCAAAAATTAATGCGTAAAAGTTCGGCAATTCAGACCTGTGCATTTTAGACTTCAGTTAAAATAATCAAGGGTTATTGTAATTCAGTTCACAAGAACCTTGTTTATCTGCCCCTCATTAATCCGGATCGAAAAAAAAATTTTACTTGTACAGTGTTTCTTTTATGGCGTCAACTCATATCTTTTCCGCCAAGGATAGTTGAGGACAGGAACTGGAAGTAATTTGGCCACGGTCTATCAAAGGTACCATCCCGGCGTTCACCTGGAACTGAGAATGGCAATATGTGGAAAACCATTCCCAGGACGATCGAGATGGAATTTGAACCCACGCTCTTCTGAATGCAACACCCTATTAATTCACTGATGGTGAATTTGAAAATGAAACCGGCGCTCGATCAGAAGAACCAATGACTCATGGAGAGGCAACAATGCAACGCTTCCTTCCCTCTTCCTTGTCTATCCTTTCCAATCTTCCTATCGCCCCGCAAGGCCTATGGTTCAGCATAGCAGGTGAGGCCGCCTGGGCGAGGTACTGATCATCCTCTACGGTTGTATCCCCCGATCCAATGTTTCATACTCCAGGACAATGCCCTTGAGGCGGCAGAGGTGGAATCCCTTGCTGAGTCCGAGGGAAAAGCCAACTCTGGAGGGTAAACAGATTAAGAAAGAAGAAGAAAACAGTCGTAAATGTGTGAAGTGTTATATATTTTTGTACAATAAATACTGAAAAAAGGTATTACTGTACAACTTATGTTAATAGATTAGATAATATGTACTGTATTTGTTATTTGTTTTTTTTCTTCTGGATTATCCGGATTTTCGATAATCCAGATCAGTTCCGGTCCCACTTAATCCAGATAAACGAGGTTCTTCTGTATTACTTAAAAGTGCGCCATAGACGACAAGGTATGCGTCAGTACACTAGCTACGAAACCAAAAACAAAAAGGGTGTGTTGAAAGGAGCGTCACTATGATATCAATGATATCCCCGTAATTAATGAAAGGATTAAATTCTGCTTGTTATTATTGGTCCTGGTAGGCTTAGGGCTGCACAGGAATCGCATCACTGACCTCCCACAACGTTCGGATCCTGAGATATGCAAGTTGGGTGGGGAACAAAACATCCCTTCTCAGTCAGTCAGTCAGTCAGTCAGTCAGCTTGGCTGATGACCATGATTGAGGCCAAAGCTATGAACCCAGGATTCTCAGTGATCACCATGGAGGAGTAATGATTCTACGGGCCTTTTCCAGGGCTTGGACAATAGCAACTGTATCACCACTGTAAGTACCCCTTGATGTTATGTAGTAGTAGTAGTAGTAGTAGTAGTAGTAGTAGTAGTAAATGTGATGAGGGTATGTTTTTGTACATAAATATAGATAAAATAGCTTAAAGGTAAAATGCGGTTATAGCCAGACCGACTGATTGAATTTTAATATATTACGACTGGAGCAAGTCATGCATACGGTTAGATTAGATTTTTATAATGTCCCTGGGGTAAAGTAAAGTAATTAGATTTAATATATTTGTTTTTCTGAGTGTTTTGATATCAGTTATTTGGTGTGAGGAAGGGAATGTTAGTTGAGAACATCGTAAGAATAGTTGAGTGCTTGATAAAGAGAGACAGTTTGTTTGTGTCTCAGGGAGCATCACTAGATAAATTTGCATGTTATGAGATCTGAAGTTTGAGAGTAGACAAGCACTCAGTTATAAATGTACTTGTGCATGCGTGTGGTTAGATGTGACTATTGCTGATATCTGCTGAAGTGTGCTTCGCCTGGAATCGAATGTTCACCATTCCCAAGTAGATAGGATCTGTTAAATGTGTGTTAATCCTTGTTAACGTAATATTCCCAAACGCGGATAAAGATTTAAATTTATGTTGCCATTGACGCTTTCATGAACCGTACTTATAGACATGATACTGTATTCTAGTTGGGGGGGGGGGGGAACAAAACATCCCTTCTCTGCCAGTTTAGTCTGTCCTTATTTAAGAGAAGCGAGTCCCAAAACAGTCATCCAGCCAGCCAGCTTGGCTGATGACCATGATCAAGGCCAGAGCTATGAACCCAGGATTCTCAATGATCACCATGGAGGAGCCTATACAGTATCATGTCTATTTGAATTTATATTTGATCCTTTTTATGAATTTGAGGTAGCGTTTTGAAGATGAGGGTTTTTCCTTTTATTCTGCTAGAGATGCATTCTACAAGATACAAACTAAGGATCTAGATATATTTATGAACAGGTGTTTAAAGAATAATGTCATGCGGAGAGACAATATGATCTTACTGATTTAGTCTAGCAGATTAAGATGTCTTGCTAAAGGATCCCCGAAGTTAATTTCGGAACGAGAAGTGTCTATCAGATGAATATTTAGTGGAAGGCAAGAATATATTTTCTACAAGAGTGACTTGTTTATATGGGGGAGACTTTAGAGATCCAGTTGATCTCAGCCAACTCGAATGAGGGTAGTATGACCTCCATGCTGCGAGTCGACCAGACACTAAGTTAAAAAACTTTTTGTATCCAATTTTAGAATGCAGGTTTATTTTATTTAACATTTAAAAGAGAGCACTGCTAGCTAGCCAGCTCTGTAATGTCGGATTTACATAAATTTATTTCAAACCCATAAACTGCTTAGATAGGATTTTTCTTCCAGTCTGATGACGGTCAGTTCAAGTCCAGGGCGAAGCCAGGAACATCACCGCACACTTTTATTTCAACAATACAGTCACATGTTTATTCTTGTTTTGTTTGTTTTGCAGTACCAAGGAAATGATGCATAAATTAAGTCTACTATATTTCTGTATTCTGTTTGTTTTGAGGAAGTTCCTTTCTTCCAAACTTTTTCTTTGATTTGTTGTTTGTAGATGTTGGTTCGTGTCCCGGACCAAAAATCTGTTTTCTATTTTGTGTGTGTGTGTGCTCACTATTTTTGTGAGTATCCATGTTTAAGGTTGTATAGTTGACCATTCCGAGTACGTTTTGATTTTAGTCTGAGCGTATCTGTATTGTGTCTTCTCCATAATGTCGTGATGGAGAGTAGGTCAAAAAATGTATTAGTCAGAAGTGCATTCATTACTAGCTACAAAATTAGGGTAGACATGAATGAGGTATACTCTACATTTAGGGTGATAACAGAAAAAAAAAAAAAAAAAAAAACCAAATCTCAGCAAATGGTTAGTGCTCTATTAACAAAAAGCAGGAAGATTGTAGTATCACATCCTTTATTATTTTCCTCTGCATTGTAGATCTTTAAGGTATATTAAGTTCCTTTTAGCCGAAGATGTTCCACCACCTGAAGAAGCTGGAAGATACAGCAGAGGAAAGTGCATACGGACCGCGGATGGACTCTCAAAGGGGGATGGGGGTGGGGGGCGTTGTTCATATATCCATTAGGATATTGTAAGCCTTGGGATGTGGTGGTATCCAACCCTGGCCAATAAGGTTCCATAACATTTCAAATTTTGGATTTATTGTGCATGTTTCTGACTTTTATTATGCATATTTTAACATGTTACACAAGCACTCTTCAAGAAATTGTAAAGTAGTTAATGCTGTGAACTCTTTCAGCAATGAAATGGTTCAAAGGCAACTGGCACTTAGCAAGACACACTTCCAAATCATTCCAGCTAGAATCAGTCAAGAAGCTAGAAACACGTAGGTTGCGTCTTGGTGATTCACTGAGCTTTATGGATAACGTGAAGCATGATCTGGAAGGTATGCCAGGAAACCTCGGATTCCATCTGCAAAAAATATTGTGATGTCCTTAAACGAAATCCGAGTTACAACATCATGGGAGCTATAAACAAATACTTGACTGGTACTGATAATGTGGATTTACCAGAATGTTTAACACCTACACTCACTCCCAAATTCAAGTACTGTCCCACCGCAGGTAATACAGACCTATGGTTTTCCTCACATAATGGTACTACACTCAGGTAATGCAGACTCATGGTGTTCCTCACATAGTGGTAGTAATCACGATCAACAGCCAAACCCATGATATTCCTCACATAGTAGTACTAATCAGAAGCAACGTAGTCCTGTGGCGTTCTTCATATAGTCGTACTACTCATAGGTAATGCAGACCCATTCTGAACACAGTGGAACCAACACATTCCAGAGCAGCATGGACATCAGTCCATGCAGCCGAGTGCCTGAACCCCCACCTCGATGGGATACACACGATGGTGCTAACCATAGGCAATGTCCATACCCGTGGTGTTCTTCACATAAGGATACCACTCCTAGGTAACGTAGATCCATGGTGTTTATCACATGGTACTAATCACAAGTAATGTCGACCTATGGTGTTCCTCACAAAATGGTACTAATCACAAGTAGTCTCATGATTCTAATTTCATCATACCTTGATCGCCCCTTTTAGTTGCCTCTTAAGACAGGCAGGGGATACCGTGGGTGTATTCTTTGTCTGCGTCCCCCACCTACAGGGGGTGAAAGAAGAGAATGTTGTTTCAAGGAACATGTAGCACAAGGACTAAATGAAAAGGCTGAAGGAAACACAATAGATGAAGAATAGACAGTCTTGAAGAATGAAATCAGTAGAGCTACTGAAGAAAGATTGGAAAGAAAGTAAAGATCAAGGAGCAATTCAGGAAATAGTAAACCTGACCGCTGAACGGCGAAAGTACAAGAATGCAAAAAATGACTAGGGCAGGAAAGAATACAGGTGATTAAAAAAATGAAGTGCAGGACAGCTAAGCAAGAATGGCTGAAAGAGACGTGCAGGGATGTTGAGGATGTTATTTATGGTCATAGAAAAAGTAGATTCTGCATACAGAAAAACAAGGAAACTTGGAGAGCAGAAAACTAGGTGTATGAATATGAAGAACTCAGATGGAAAACCACTTCTTGGGAAAGAAGACAAGGCAGGAAGATGGCAGGAACATATCCAACAGTTGTATCATGGGAAAGAAGTAGATGATAAGGTCTGGAACAAGAAGAGGCTGTTGATGCTGATGAAATGGAAGACCCAAATTTGAGATCAGAATTTGACAGAGCTTTGAGAGACCTATAGGAACAAGGTACCTGGAATTGATGACATACTGACTGCCTTTGGAGAAATCACCATGGCGAGGTTATTCCATTTAGTGTGCAAGATATATGATACATGAGAAGTGCCAACTGATTTTAGAACACTGTTGTACCCATTCCAAATAAAGCAGGTGCTGAAAGTGTGCAAGCTACTGCACCTTTAGTTTAGTATCTTACACCTGCCAAATGTCAACACGTACTATCTATAAAAAAATGGAAAGACAAGTTGAAGCAGAGCTAGAAGATCAGTTTGACTTCAGAAGAAATGTAGGAACATGTGAACCAATCCTGATTTTATATATCTTAGAGGATCAAATAAATGAGAACAAGCCCACGTACATATTGTTTTTAGAACTAGAAAAGGTATTTGATAATGTTGATTGAACCAAGCTATTTGAGATTCGGAAGGTGATTGGGTTTAGATACCGAGAAAGAAGATTTATCTACAATCTGGTCAAAAATAAGTCTGCTGTGATAAGAATAGAGGGCTTTGAAAAAGAAGCAGCAATCCAGAGAGGAGAAGACAAGGTTGCAGTTTGACCCCTCTTTTACAGGAAATCAAATAGGAATTTGGAAAAGGAATCTCAATTCAAGGAGAGGAAATCAAAACCTTGAGATTTGCTGATGATATTGTTATTCTATCCGAGTTTACAAAAGATCTGGAGAAATTGCTTAATGGAATGGACGGAGTCTTGAAGAAGTAGTACAAGATGAAAATAAATAAGGCGAAACAAAAGTAATGGCGTGCAGTCAAAGCCAGGTGATGCAGAGAATATTAGATTAGGAAATAAAACCTTATAAGAAGTAGATGAATATTATTACTTGGGTAGTAAAATTGCTAACGATGGCAGAAGTAAGGAGGATTTAAAATATAGACTAGCACAAGCAAAGAAGGTCTTTCCTAAGAAAAGAAATTTGCTTACTTCGAATATTGATATAGAAATTAGAAAGATGTTTTTCAAGACATTTGTCTGGAGCATGGCAATGTATGGAAGTTTAACATGGATGATTATTAGCTCAGGAAGAAAGAACAAAAGCTTTTGAAATTTGGTCTTACACAGAAAAACGCTGAAGATGAGATGGGTAAATCAAATTATGAATGAAGAGATACTGAATCAAATTGGTCAGAGTAGACTGATTAGCTTAAATGTGACCAGAAGAAGAGAGGGAATGAAAGGATATGTCTTAAGACACCCAGGACTTGTTCAGCTGGTTTTTGAATGAAGTGTAGGCAGTAAGAATGGTAGGGTTAGACCAAGGTATTAATAATACGAAAAGCAGATTTGGAGTGGAAGTAGGATGTAGTAGTTGGGTTTAAATGAAATGGTTAGCATAGGATAGGGTGGCATGGAGAATTGCACCAAACCAGTCTATGGACTAGTGACCCGAAACAACAACAAAATTATATTAATTTTAAAAATTACTTGTTTTTGATAATTCTAGGCAAAAAAGCATTAAAACAGATGTCAAGCACACTTTTAGAACATTTTCTGCATTACATGCTTTCACTAGGCCTAATTTTTAATGATTCATAAACAACTGCAATTATTTCCCACAGCCCCATGAAGCAACTAAATAGGCATTTGCCTCAAATCTGAAGTGTAGTTATGACAATCATAAGTGTATTTTATTTATACACATCTATTATTAGGAACTTAAAAAAGATACTACAAATGACCTTTACTTACTATTTTTCATTTCCTTCCATCTCACAGTGTTTCTATCTTTTAGTCTTTTACAAACTTCGAGGACTTGCCCCTTTTATTCTTTTTTTTTTCCTTCTTCATTCTATATTTGCTAAAAATAACATTCCTCCTGATTCTTCCAAAGAAATACTAAGAGACGAGTGTTGTCAATGAAAGGAGTTTTACTCTAAATTCATCAATAAACCAAATGTTGTACTCTAATTTAATACTTACTAGGATATTCTCTTCCAAATGAACATCAGTCGCATCAGCCAACTGCCCAGCAGGATCAATCCACATGAAAGTAACATTTACAGCTAGATTACTCCCAGAAGGAACTGGATTCAACTGATAGACCAGCACAGGTTCCGAAAAGGGACCAAGCACACGCAAAAAATTGCGTGATATCTGCTCCTTCTGATCGTAGTCGGAACTAACGTGAAATGTCTGAAACAAAGCATATTAATCCTTATTCCAACATATAATTACTGTTCTTTCCAGAAAATGAGATGAACCCTGATGGAAAGATCAAACTTTCTGTTTGCTGCCTGCAGTATACATGTGTACTACATGGAACATTAATAGTATATTATGTAACAAGCCTATAATGGCATTTATTCAGACGGCAGTATGTTTATGAAACAAGCGTCTGAATCACCATTATAGTCAAGATGCATATGGCTGTTTTTGTTTGACCATAATTAAATGTCAATGTTTTGAGCTTTTACAATATTATTGATAATCCTAAAATGCAACACTACATGTTTACTATCTATAAGCACTTTATACTGTAAAACAATAGCTAAAAGGTTTCCGCCTATTCAATACTATTTATTATAACCTAAAAAATAGTTATATATTTGATACTAGTTTCGGTCTTGCTAGAGACCATCATCATCAGTCAAAATCATTAAGATTAAGGCAAAACATGAATTATAATAGATAACATTTAAAATTTATGAAACAAGCGTGTGCTGCTGATATTCGGTGCAAGACAAGTAAAGATTTGAATCACTCATCATGATCACACATCTTGTGTAAGTTCCTGAAGTTCCTGGAAGAAAACTTTGAGAACTTCCACAAGATGTGTGGTCGTGATGAGTTTTATCATTCAGATCTTCACTTGTCTTGCACCAAATATCAGCAACACACGCTTGTTTCATAAATTTTAAATATTCTATTATAATTCATGTCTTTCCTTAACTTTAACGATTTTGACTCATGATGGTCTCTAGCCAGACCGAAACTAGTATCATTTCATTTTGTTTATTTAGAATGTAAAAACGTAATATTATAAGAAGAATGTGTAGTTAGGGAATATTGCATATGTGCATCATTATATTTTGTATAAATTTCCGTTTGGGTAAGAGTCTGTAAATATGGCCTAGCCGTAAGGATTGTGCAACCGGGAGAACTGCGACTATATCGGGAAGGATGGTTGAAGTCTGTTGAATGTGTTGCAACAAAGTGGCTTGGAAACACGGGGTACGCCAGGTGGTATAGGCTGAAGAATTGGAGTGGATCAATGTGGATATACGTGAGTGGACGTTCATGTCACATTAGACACTCAATAGCCGATACGAGGGCTTTGTTTTAAGCGAGGTTGGGTTGACTGAGTGACGCGTGAAGATGTTCCTGTGAGAGCGTTGCTACCAGTAAACTTTTCTGGACGCTATAACCACGTGTAGCAAGCCTATATAAGCCTGTACACGTGTGCGGCAAGTCATTCTAATGCTGATTCTGACTATGATTCTAATGCTGATTCTGACTATGATTCTAATTCTGATGCCGATTCTGTGTGTCTCATTCGGACCGGTGCGCGGGAGCTACATATTTTGCGCAGTTTCCAATGCGATCTTCTATTGTTCAGCTTGAACAAGTCTACATTTCTTCATAAAGTAATTCATCGTCGGCCGAGCATGCTGTTTGGGTGGGAGAAACGTGAGGCGTGACACTAACCGGTGCAGCAATCGGTAAGGATCCAAGACGTCGATGAAGAAGTGTGTAAATAAGGTTAGGGATGCTCTTCGTAAAGAAGGTTGCATCCGTACGTAGAGAAAGTCGTCGTACTTTTCTTTACCAGATTAGGCTTATCTTCTGCAACAGTAGAGTGTAGTGCGACTCTTAGCTGAAGGTATGATAAATGTAAATAGTGAAAATAATTTTATGGTGGTTTGAAGATGTTTGTAATTTGCCTTTATATGCGGCAAACACGAGTTGGTCTCGTTAAGTGATTTTTTTTAAATTGGTGTTTTTAGTGGTTTGTAATTTGCCTTGTAAACGGTAAACACAAGTTGGTCTCGTAAAGTGATGTTTCTTTCTTCATGTTGGTGGAATGTAGACGTTTGTAATTAGACCTTGTAAGCGGCAAACACGAGTTGGTCTCGTAAAGTGATGTTCCTTTCTTCATCTTGGTGGTTTGTAGATGTTTGTGATTAGACCTTGTAAGCGACAAACACGAGTTGGTCTCGTCAAATGATTTATTTTTGTATGTGGTTTTTAGTGGTCTGTATATTTGCCCTTTGTAAACGGCGAACAAGTGCTGGTCTCATCAAGTGATGATTATTGAGGTAATTTTTTTTTTTTTTTGCTATGGGCTTTACGTCGCACCGACACAGATAGGTCTTATGGCGACGATGGGATAGGAAAGGCCTAGGAGTTGGAAGGAAGCGGCCGTGGCCTTAATTAAGGTACAGCCCCAGCATTTGCCTGGTGTGAAAATGGGAAACCACGGAAAACCATTTTCAGGGCTGCCGATAGTGGGATTCGAACCTACTATCTCCCAGATGCAAGCTCACAGCCGCACGCCTCTACGCGCATGGCCAACTCGCCCGGTAAATATTGAGGTAATTTATATATATTTTTATTTATTTTGGGAGTAAAGTCATGGAAGGAAACTTGCAGTGAATCTTTTATCAGTAGAGTATGGATGAACCTGGCATGCTACCCAAATCTAATTTCAGGGGTAAACAGGTAAGGTTATAAAGTAAGTCTGGAGCTTCGTCAGCCTGATGACCATCGCCTTGAGAGAGGGAGTTACTCATTGCTCTATATCGTTATATATTCCTGTAATTGTTTTACAGGTGGTGCCCAGTCTTGGTATTTACACTTATTTTAGTCACCGTTTATTCGTTTCATATTTTCAAAAGCTTGCAATAGTTACAAAACCCACTATCTCCCGAATGTAAGCTCACAGGTATGCGCCCCTAACCATGGTTAACTCGCCCGGTGGACACAGATGATGGAGGAAGATAGCAAAGGCAATCTCAAAATACTGTATGGAATAGTGAGAAATGAAAGCAAGAGTAAGCTGAGTAAAGTGGATAGAATAGAGCATAAAAAAACTGTAACCTAGTGGCGAAAAAGGAGGAAATTAAACTAATCTGGAAGGAATACTCTGAGGACCTCCTGAATGTGGTTGGATTAAGCAAGATCATATTGAGGAAATTAATGACAGGTGTGAGAAAATGGAGGATTTAATCTAAGCAGAAGTGGAGGATGACCTCGGCGTCTCCGAAAACCGTAAAAGTGTAGTTAGTGGGACGTAAAGCAAATATAATAATAATTATTAATATTATTATCATGAAGAGGATGAAACTGGATAAAGCACCAGGAGTGGATGAGTTAAGTGTGGAGATGATAAGAGCTGCAGGGGAAGCAAGTACCCAGTGGCTATACAGGATGATGCGGGTAGTGTAGAATGAGGAAAGAAGTACCAGAAGAAAAAGTCAGAACTACTATGGTATAACCCTGGTGAAGTATTAGACTGTTCTCTGACATACAAGGAAACTCTATGCAGAACAGCAGCGAAGGTTAAAACAAGAAATGTCATCCTGCACAAGTCTAGTGGTACACATTGGGGAGCAAATGCAACGGTCCTAAGAACAGCAGGCTTTGACTTAGTTTATCCTGTTGCAGAATAATGCAGTCCTACATGGTTCAATAGCATCCACACAAGAAAAGTTGACACCCAGCTGAATGAAAAAATAAGGACAGAATCCAGCACCATGAAATCCACACACCAGAACATTTTTTTTTTTTGCTATCTGCTCTACGCCGCACCGACACAATAGGTTTTATGGTGATGATGGGACAGGAAAGGCCTAGGAATGGGAAGGAAGCAGCCATGGTACAGCCCCAGCATTTCCGGGTGTGAAAATGGGAAACCACGGAAAACCATCTTCAGGGCTGCCGAGAGTGGGGTTCGAGCCCTCTTCTCCTGAATGCGAGCTCACAGCTGATTGCTCCTAACCGCACTGCCAACTCGTCCGGTCACACCGGAACTAGTTTCCTGTTTCATCCAAAATTTATCCTCCTCATCTTCATGAGCAAAAAGCCTTAAAAAGTAAATGACAGAAATATTGTGAAAATCCATGTCATCTGCTACACCAGGACTGTATGCATCAGTATCAAAGGGAGATTACAATCTATAAATTCCTCATGGAAGCTAGGTGAGAGGCTACTTGAATTCCAGTACAGTATGGATCGAGCTCTGCATGAAGAATGGGTTACGATGAACTCTGACCACCTAGGGTTAATGTCTGATCCTTGTAGAGCTCCCACTGGTTTTGACTTACTGCAAAAGATTTGGACATCAATGAACCGAGGGCAAACAAATCATAACAGATATAGGTTATGGTAGCATAAATGGGGAGTAAGAGAGCCGTGACTGTGGTGACACACCTCAAATCATTCAAAATATAGTCACGGAATGCCCGCTGAGGAGATTTGAGGGAACCATTCACGACTAGCATGCATCTACCTAAGAAGCCTAAACTGGTTGACATCTCTGGATATCCACCTCTGACTCACTACTCACCCCTATTTAGTACCCACCAGATGCATTGTCACCTCTTCTTCACATCTTAATAACAGTGTCAATTTTGTATATTTACTGCAGTACTTTTAACTATTACATGTTAAGAGATTATTCGTTTGTATATTTAGTACTTTTAAACTATGATATGGAAGTGATTATTTGTTTGTATATTCAGTAGTTTCAACAATTAAATCAGTATATGAGCGATTATTTGTTTGTTCGTTTACCTGTCATATGTCAGCGATGGTTTGTAATGCATCCCCTTGCCATACGAATATATATAGTGTGCAAGTATGCATGAATAGAGTACAGAAAGAAAAGAAACAGACGAACTACTTTTATACTTTATGGAGATGGCAAATACTAGAATCCCTGACCTGGCCGGGAATCGAACCCAGGTCCTCCGGGTAAGAGGCAGGCACGCTACCCCTGCACCACGGGTCTGATTTTTGGATTCCTTATGTTCAATTTCATACAATACTGTGTTTAATATAAATGGCTTTTACAGTCATACATGCATTCATGGTTTTGGAATGAAACTATTGTTACTGCACATATCGCATTAACAATTATATTTAAGTAATTATATAATTTATTTGTCTTTTAACTTAACAATATTGTAATATTTCATTTATATAATGTATTTGTTGATGAAGTTGTGTAAAGAGGGCAGCACTTCACTTTCAGGACTGTTTTCTGGCACGAGTGACTGGCTAGGGACAGGAGAAACGCGACAGACATGCTGCAAGTAACATGTGGAGACAACAGTCTAGTGCATTTACAGTGACTGGATTATGACGATAATACTGTGTGATGTATCGTGGTGCAAGTCATGACGCAACTCACCACGTGGCTGATTTATGCGCGATCTCACGCTGCTAAATCAGAGCTGCCAACCGCGCTGGTCAAACCTTCCGCGCTGTGGAACGTACAACCTGTGGACTGTTGACAGTAGCAACCCTGAGTCATGTCAAGATGGCTCCTTGATGACAACTATTTCACACACCTTACAAGGTCAGATCCAATTCAGATCTTTATTCCTATCCCTTCATTATGGCAGAGAGAGTATTAAAATTCTAATACGCAAACGAGGTGTAATAAAGGGCAGCATGACACGTATTAAAAACTTCGTAGATGGGTTTAACAGTCAGCAGGGAATTGTGGCTATTATCTCTCGTTAAGAAAGTTTAGAGGAATTAAAACAAAAGTATGAGGACATTCAATCCCAGTTAGAAATCAGTGAGGAGGATGAAACTTACGAAGCGGATAGAGAATTATTTGAAGGCACATATCATCAGATAAAAGTCAACATAGACAGAATAATCACCCAGCATGAACTAACAGATCTTTCCAGACACTCCAGTCAAGGGAATATCTCAGTAACCAATAATTACAATGGGTCCCACATCAAATTACCTACTATTACACTGAAACCATTTGGAGGCGAGTATGAAAACTGGAGAGGATTTCACGATTCTTTTGTATCTATGATCCATAACAATCAAGATTTGCACAATATTCATAAATTTCACTACTTAATCAGCAGTTTAAGAAACGAACCTCTTTCAATTGCACCAAGTTCTCCCTCTATCTGCTGAAAACTACAGCATAGTTTGGCAAAGGTTAATAGATAGGTTTCCAACAAATTAATTTCGTCAATTCACATTAAATGGTTATTAGAACAAGACTCAATCCAGAAAGAGAATGCCAATTCCCTCAGAGAGGCTATAAACACAAGTTAGGCCAACGTAAAGGCATTACAGGCCCATGACTTAGATGTTTCAATTCAAGATTTATTATTATATTGTTAATCAACAAACTAGACCCAGCGACTAGGAAGGCATGGGAAATACACACTTCAGGTTCTGAGTTAGAATCTCTGGAGGGGTTGTGGACATTTTTAGAAAAGAGATGTTTAGCACTTGAGGCAATCAAGCCAGGTACTCAAGTTCAACAGATTAAACAGTCAATTAGAACTATACCAAAACATCAAGTAAGCAATGTGCATGCTAGTGTTAATTAACAATGTGTACTCTGAAAGGGCTCACATTACCTATATAAGTGTGAGTCCTTCAAAAGATTCAATGTCCATGAGAGGCATAATGTTGCGAGAGATTATAAATTATGCTTCAACTGCTTGGGCAATAATCATAATGTCGATCAGTGCCAACTCGTACAAGATGTGCGGAAAATATCATAATTCACTATTGCATGATGACACCAGACGTGACCGCAGCAGGCCAATGCTTAGATCACAGGAAACAGAGAGGGAACACAGCTCGTGCCAGGCAGTAGCTAATCACACAACCCGTTCAACAGATGTTACTCACTGCGCTGTCAAGGAATCCGATCTGTACAGTCTCAATATCAACAGCGATAGTCAAGATTAAGGACATTCACGGTAATATGCACGAGGCTAGATGTCTTTTGGATTCAGCTTCTCAAACGAATTTCGTGAGCGAAGAACTAGCTCAATTATTACGTGTCAGAAAACAAAAACACTTTACACCAGTAACTGGAATTAACGGTGCAGGGGTTCAAACCTCACACTGCATTACAGTGCATTTGAAATCTGTGGTCAGCCAATTCAATATAGATGCCAGTGTTTAGTGCTACCAAAGATTACAAACAATTTGCCAAGTAGAAAAATCGACATTTCAAGATGAAATCTACCCACCAATATAAAATATGCCGACAGAAATTTCCACATGCCAAGCAAGATCGATTTGCTACTCTGTGGAGACATATTCTTTAAGGTTATATTGGAGGGCAAGAAAACTCGTGATGGGTCTCCAACATTGCAGAATATGAAACTGGGTTGGGTAATAGCTGGCCAGGCACCCATACAACACCACCACAGGGAAAATGCAACATCACTATTCATCCAGGTAGATCAATTAGACACACAGCTTAAAAGATTCTGGGAAACAGAACTGAATATGTCACCAGTCACCAAAGAACAAAGAGATTGCGAAGAACACTTCACCAAGAACACAATGCGAGATGCTACAGGAAGGTTCCAAGTTCGACTACCACTTAAACAGACCTCATCGCAGTTAGGGAATTCATACCCACAGGCAGTAGTGAGATTCTACAGAATTGAGAAGAAACTTAAACGTGATCTCAAATTAACCCTTTACCGCCGTAATTATTTTCATCCGTTTTCTTTGAAATTCATCTAAATCACTTCAGGTCCATAGTATAACATAACTACAAAACATTAAGCTCATACTTTTCACGGTTTCGTTGTTAGGAGGCGTGTTCATATGATCATGCTAGGAGGATGTGTTAGCATTTCAGTCTGTATAGAATTTCTTTAGTATTTATAGATTTTATGTATTGATATTGATAAATTATGAACAAAATACACTAAAATAAACTAAAGATGATAATTTATGAAGAATATACATTAATTACAATATGTACATACATAAATAAAGCAATGAAAGTCTCAAGATATTCGTAATATATTACATTCAAGTAATCTAATTCACAGAAATTACCGAATAGGAACAAATATAAGAACTGTATGCTTCACACTGTATGAAATAGGACAAAGCATGGAACACAGAGTCCAACATTACATTTTATGCACTCGGTGCGAACAGTACTGGAGCATTCCTTACCAGTACAGCATTGTCGAGTGCAGGTCGCTATGAGGTGTCCAATCCCGTCAAGTCGTACGTCGTCAGTGACACTACTCTGCTGGATACTGTATCTTGAGGTGATGGGGCGGCCTCTTCCTACTGGTGTTATTTTGAACTTATGTAGATATGTTTGCACCATGTGGCGACAAAATTCTAGATGTGACAAGTCACATCCAGACTTCCTTAGCAGTAACCATGAATTGTGAATGGATACGTCCAGGAGCCATGTGAATAGCGACCACCACCATTTCTTTCCACGTATGCCTACTCTGTAGTATGACACATTCTGGTCCATCCTATCTGTTCCACCCATTCCACTGTTGTAAGCTCCAAACACAGCCGGCCGGTTTATACGCACTTTCCTCTTCTCTGCCTGGGAGTATCGTGTTACCTTAGAAACTGGTTTAACACCATGGCATGTTGATGTTATGGTAACCACGGAGTTATCAACCCACTGAACAATACTTATACCCTCCAAGTTCGTTGCTATGTCGTATGTCCCATGAGCCTGTCTCTTCATTTCATTTGAAGGTGTGTTCGAGCAGTCTTTGGGAATACTATTCTCTCGGATGGTTCCTGTAGCGCCATATCCGTAATGTTTTAGATGAGCCAAAAGTGCCATTCCAGTAAAAAGATTATAAAAATATAGTTAAAAGGGTAAGTGTGACATATCATCAGGTAGTTATTCCAGCATCAGTACCATTGGAGCACACACTTACCAAATCGTTGCTCATATTCAGTATTACCATGGGGATTCTTTCCTTGATATATGTCAAAATTTATGAGATAGCCCGAGGGAGTGTTCAAACACCAGACCTTATAACCAAAGTGGATGGGCTTTTCGTGGATGAATTGTTTGCAGCTGTGCCTACCATAATATTCCACCATGTATTTGTTAAAATCTAAATCCTTTTCGGGCCGGAAATTCGCAAGGAATCTTTTCTTCAGGATGTTTATAAGAAGTCGTAATTTCCACATTTTATCATTCATATCAGGTTGAGTATTATCCGCGCAATGATTGAAGCAACAAATTTCCAGAAAGCGGTCTCTTCTCATAGCATTTACAACAAGTTTATTACGTACATCATCCGCTGCTTCCCAATGCGATCGTTTGCTAGGCACATTGTTGTAACCAGAAAGAATTAGCACAGCAAGAAATACTTTTAATTTCTCCTTAGATATTTTTGGGTTGTCACAATTCTTAAACAAGGCAAACTTGCTTGATTCTTGAATATCACTTCGTTGTCAAAAATTAGTTCAAAGCACTCAGTAGCAGATTTGCCAGATAAGGTGGAAAAATCGGCTTCCAGGAATATGCCAACTGAATCTCGGTTGTCATCCTTACTCCACACAGGATTTATTCTTTGAAGTTTAGTTTTCTTGCTAGATGACTGATCTAAAATGCCTGCTGAAACGGGATCGTCATCTGCGCCTCCTATACAATCGTTGCCAGCGAGTACAATTTCTGCCTTACTTGAAAGCTGGTGACCTGTGAGGTTATCAACCAAACCACCACCATCTTAATCTCCTGAATCTTTGTCGGAGTGAATATTAGCTTCCGGAGGTTCAATAAAAATGCTGTTAACATCTCCAATTGGTTTGTCCGATTCAAGAATATTTAATACTTCTTGGAGTGTAATGTCCCTGTAAAAAGGGAAACAAGGTTTTGTAGCTGCATATATGTTAACAAGTCACAATTTATTTAAATGTAGAATAGATGACCGTAAATCGAATAAAGTTGTTCAATGAAAATTGATGTATAACAGTAATCGTAACAGGTAGCATAATGTCCACTATCAAATACACACACAGGGTGAATAGCTAACACAAGCGCCTAGCGTGATCATACGATCACGCAATGTTTTAAGTGCCTACGGGAGTAATATTTACTGTTAAATGTAAATTAACTGCATCATAATGTGAACATAGATCACTCCCAAACTTGTTAAGCATATGAGTTGTGTAATCTAAACATAAATATATGTGAAATATCAAACTTACTTGAAGCGCGCCATCATGATTCAGCTGCTGTAACAATGACATGAAACAAAAGTGCGCTGAAACAATGAGTCGATATGTATCACGTAATAATATGCTCGCACACAGTTGCCAAATGCTTCTTGAATTGATCTACACAGTCAGCAATCAATTCCAGAGCTATACAAAGCACTGAGAGCAATCTAAATGAAAGAATGCAGGCCGTGATCATATGGACACGCATGGCGTTAACAGGTTAAGAGTATCTGAAACTTGGCCACATGAAACCAGTACCCACGTGCACCGAAGATGGAGGATACTTCATGCCACATCATGCTGTATTCAAACCGACAAGTACCTGCACTAAATCTCGTGTTGTCTTTGATGCGTCTGCTAAAACTGACAATGGCGTATCTTTGAATGATAAGTTACTCGTAGGTCCTACCATACAAGACAACCTGCATTCTATAGTACTACGTTTCAGATCACACAAGATTGCTCTTGTCGCAGATATTACAAATATAACAAAAAATTCAAGATGACGACGAGGACATGAAACTACAACGAATACTATGGAGAAACACTAGCACCGAATCACTCCAGTGTTATGAACTCACGACAGTTACTTACGGAACGGCAAGTGCTCCCTTTCTCGCTGTGATGTTTGGAACAGTTAGCAGATGAAGAGTCAAAGGAATTTCCACAAGCAGCAGCTGTCCTTAGAAAGGATTTTTATGTTGATGACCTCCTAACCGAAGCCAATACTGAATCCGAAGTCATTCGCTTACAGCAATAATTAGAGACATTACTGTTAAGAGGAGGATTTGAACTTAAGAAATGGTGTTCTAACAGCAGTAAGGTCATGTCAAAAATACCAGAAGAAAATAGAGAAACCAAATCACTACTTCAACTCGACAATGCAGACACAGTAAGAACATTGGGAATGCTCTGGCTCCCTTCTACGGACCAATTTCAATTCGACATAAGTGTTAAAAAGGTTTTCCATGCAACCAAGAGAAGTGTGCTTCCAACTATTGCTGCAATTTTTGACCCTCTGGGCTTACTGGGTCCAGTTATTCTCTCATACAAGGTCTTTATGCAAGAACTCTGGACTTTTCAATTAAAGTGGGAACAAGACCTTCCGAGTCAGCTTTTTAACCCGGGAATGCCGGACTTTTCAAGTTTTGATTTTTTAATTTTTAATTATTATTCCCAGTATTTACATACTAGAGAACATTTAAAAGTCATTTTTCAAAAACTTAGGTGATTGGTTTCTAAATGAGGGCCTGGTTAATACTTAATATTGTTACAGAATATTGCTTACAAATTACTTAGCAATAAACAAAGGAACAAATGGTGTTTATAGGTTCATTTGTGACATTCCTTTGGGAATTCCGGAAAATAACATTAGATCAGAACAGACATATCTTTAGGAAATTGAAATTATACTACTATAGACTTCAGTTTTTAGTCACCTATTCCCTTTTTTCACTAGTTTGGAGCGGCAAAAAGTTAGCTTACACAGAAGCCCACGCTACACTTGACGCATTCTGTGCGGCCTCGCAGCGCCAGCGTTAGTTTGTTGGAGCGATTTAGTGATGTACAGCATTGAATCTCAAAGTGTCAGATACTCTAAAAAGAAAAGAAGTGTGAACAACTGTATTGATTTTTCAAAATACCACCCAGATATTTATACAGTATAGTGTTAAATATTTAGCACCTTCCTATTTCTGATGGCATTTCCACATAGCCACTTAGAAGTAAAATGATGACGAATATTTTCATTTCTTCGGGGTTACTTTACGATCTTCTTCATTTTTTAAAAGTGCATACTTGATGGCTTCAGAGAACAAGGAATTCACAATTTCATCGTCAAAATAAAACTCAAAAATATTTCGGTCAGCATCATATTTCGAAAAGTGGAAAATTTCACACTAGGGAAGTGGATTGTTGTGGGAACTAGGTTATCCGCCATCCAGATAGCTGGTGGACGAGGAGATTATTTCTCTCTTTCCGCGGGCCATGTATCATTATTGGAGATGGATTCTCTACTCCTGTGCGTAATTTGCTGTTTCAGTACTACTTCAGCTGGTACTCGGAATTCACCTCCCGTAAGGTTATCTGCGAGACCCCCTTCAATTTCTTCAGTCGGATCTTCATCAGATACCGTAATACATAACATTCCGGTGGTTCAATGTATATGGCTTCTGCATCAGTATCCTCTTCTCCAATAACATGTTATCACCTCCTCAAGCATCAAGCCACTCAAATGAAGTTCACGTATCATTGGACGTGATACATCGCGTTCTCCACGTGTGTTGTGTGTCAGTAAAACTACAATTATACAGTCGAATGACACATACAGTGGAACCTCGGATTGCGAGTAACTTGGTCTATGAGTGTTTTGCAAGACGAGCAAACATTTTAAATAAATTGTAACTTGATAAGTGAGTGAGGTTTTGCAATACGAGCGTCATGTGTACGTACGTTTCCACCTCCCCTGTGCCTTTGTTTTCCCCTCCCCCTGCCACTCTCTTTCCTGGGAAAGTGTGTGTAATCATTTCCCGCGCTGGACTTCAGTTGGCGTGCCTCGCTCGCATAATCAACACCGTATGAGTGTACATGTTTTGTTTCTGTCATTAGTGATATAACTGTTCCGCAACGATGGGCCCTGTGAACGAAAAGAAGGCTAAAAAGGAATTCGGTCGGACGAAGGAGATGATTACAATGGAATTTAAGAAGGAAATGATCGAAAAACACGAACGAGGTATGCGAGTGGTTGATATCGCGAGATTTTATAACAAGTCTACGTCTACAACAGGAGGAGGTTATGGAGATCTCGTCCGAGGATGAGGAGGAGGAAAAGTCTCTCACTTCAACTGAGATTCCTTCACACCAACAATGATTCTATTGTAAGGTAAAGTGCAATTTAATTGTTTTACGTTATATTTTGTTTTAGAAATGTTATGCGAATAAATGTTTTTGTGGGCTTGTGTTGTGGACGTATCATCCGAGTTTCAATAGTTTCTTATGGGAAAATTTGCTTTGATATACGAGCGATTTGGATTACGAGCATGTTGCCGGAACAAATTATGCTCGCAATCCAAGGTTCCACTGTATATCATTATTTGCAACTACAGTATGAATTATTTCTTTATAATCCTTCTTAGAAACAAGGAGGAGAAAAGGAACGGAGAGGTATGGTAAGCGCTGTGCGGTACCATACGGTACCAACACAATAATTAATATCATAACAGCTAACACAGATATGCTAACCAATTGCTTGTTATTTCAAATCATCGACTGATATTTCAAGATAATAAACCACACGATACAAAATTGTATTGTCAAAATATATAAACAAAATAAAGCAACTTACCGTAGACGGGCAGTCATTTTTATTCCTTTCAACATGATCTTAAATTCCAAGCAGTTGTTGCCGCAAACAAACACTCAAATAAAACTCTCTGTTGATTTCAGGCATTGTAGGGAGTATCACCTTGACATTCTAAAGCGGAGTTGCCAGATTTGCGCCGTGAGTAATGATCAGTATGAGAAAATCTGAAGTAAGGAGCACTGGTACTATACAGTACTGCACGGCGTTGCTGGGTTAACACTTGGAATGCAATTTACTCGCAATTACCAGAATGATATAAAAACTGACTGTCTCAGAGTGGGCGGGCGATAACGTAATGCAGACGCAGCACACGACCAAGGCTTTCCAGGTGGAATCATCTTCAAAAGCTGAAGGGACATTTTTGGAACATTTTTGACTATCTGGGCAGCTTCCAGCAACGCATGAAATGGAGGTTAGCACAACCCAGTGTATCTACAGGAACTGTTGTCCTAATTAAGGATGACAACATTCCACCATTGGACTGGAGATTAGGCATTATTGAGCAAACATTCCCAGGCAAGGACGGATTGGTGAGAGTCGATGTCCGTACACCCTCAGGAGTTTATAGGAGACCTGTGCGCAAATTATACCCACTCCCAATTGACTAGTAACCTCAGTGTAGTGCTTCATCAACATTTTCTTGTGTATTTGTGCATATGTATTTATCTTTGCCTTGACAGTTTTTTTTTTTTTTTTTCCTCAGACAGAACTCAATGCACTACTTGTTTTATTTTCAGGGTATTTAATTTAATTATTATTGGATTTATTTTGTAAATGTAAAATGCGAGCACATTTTAAGTGGGCCGGTATGTTACTGCACATATCGCATTAACAATTACATTTAAGTAATTATATCATTTATTTGTGTTTTAACTTAACAATATTGTAGTATTTCATTTATATAATGTATTTGTTGATGAAGTTGTGTATAGAGAGCAGCACTTCGCTTCTGGGACTGTTTTCTGGCGCGAGTGACTGGCTAGAGGGTGGGAGAAGCGCGACAGTCATGCCGCGAGTAACGCGGAGACAACAGTCTCATGAAATTTTGTAATAGCACAACAGTGCTAACATTTTTAAGTTCAGCCAAACCATTGGCACAATTTTAGTTACGTCTTTTCAAGTGTAAATAATATTTATAGTGGTTTTTAGTGTCAGGGCTTACCTCATATGTGTGAATGTATAATTGTATATGTACAGGCAGTACATACAGTAATGGTGTGTTTTAGTTCAAGTATAACTGAATAAATCAGTGACTTGTGTGCTCTTTATTTTTTACAAACGGTATTTTCTTAATGGCATTTAAGTGGTCCTCCAAAAGTGTACTTTATTATGTGGTTATTATATGCGACCACCAGAGGTAAGGTTAGATCGTGAACATACAGTAATTTCATCTCGGTCAAACAACTAGATACGGAAGTATGCTGTCACCAATGTTATTCATAAATGGTCATCAATGAAAATGTGAAGAAGAAAAAAAAGAGGATAGGGAGCTGAAGGTAAATGCTGTTCACAGATGATAATGTGGTGTGTGGAGCAAAGACAGAGGTACAAGGGTAAATTGACATGATGAGCGAGATTATTGAAAATGATGGAATCACAATCAGTGTGACAATGGTGTTGACTAGAGGAGAACGGGAAGAGAAAGGAATTATAAAAATTAGGTGAGAAAAACCTTGAAATTGTGGAGAGCTTAAAATACAGTACTTTGGTAGCAAACTGATGCAGGATGCAGGGCTAGACATGGAGATCTATAAAAGGATTCAACAGGGAAATGCATTCTACCAGAGTGTGAGAAACCCGGTGCAGAGGAAGGAAGCACCAATTAGTGTAAAGAGGTGACGTATAAGACGTACTACTGCCCAATACAGACATATCCCGAGGAGACTTGGACACTGAGAAAAAGCGAGGAGAAACATCCAGGCCACTGAAGGAAGGAAGGAAGGAAGGAAGGAAGGAAGGAAGGAAGGAAGGGTGGGAGGGAGGGAGGGATACTGAAGCATACAAAGGAGATCCAGATACAGTAGAAGGAATGTGAGCAAGAGGGAGACTAAAGTGGAGGAGGAGGAGGAGGGGGAGGAGAAAGGTCTCTTCATCTGGGAGTGGAAATGTCCCTGAGTTGTATGGGAAAGCAGCTGGTGAGCCTCTGTGCATTGTAGCATCTAATATTACTGAACTTGCCTCAGTCGTTAATTTTTTGAGAATGGGAACCCTTCCCCAAGTCAGTTTATAAAAGGATTCAGGGAATGATACTGCACTATCCTAATCAAATTCATCAAATTCTGGATCTATTAAATTCTGAGCATTATAAAGCAGGAGAAAAAATGTTTTCTGAAGTTACTTCCTGCTTTCAATGTGGGAGAATACCAAAACTGCATCACATATTCAATCAAGGACAAAATTGATCTATAAATATCAGTTATAAAGCCAATACTTTAGTGGATGTAGAATTATTTTTCCAACACGTATGTTATCCAATAGGTCATACAACATGAGACAAATGACAAGAATTTGCATCTGCAAACATGATCTTATTCAAATGCTGTCACTCAACTAAGAGGAGACAAGAGAAAAATTATATTTACTTTAGGTGAAGGGAAATTCACAACTTATTTCAGACCATTTCTGTTTGTTACAGATAAATGAGTACCGTAGTATAATATGACGTACCTTACTTCCGATGTGACAGGTCACTAACTAGTTGGTTGGAACCACCAGATTGCGAGAGCGCATGCAGCTGATGTGTATGCAATGTACACACAACAAAACCTAGCATAAAAAAACACACACACAAAAAAAAGTACTCACAGTACCTAGTAACTATACAAAGGGGGAATAATTTGGCATACAGATGACTTCCAAAGGAATTACAGCTGCTCTGCAACAGTAACATACCACTCATTTTTGAACCACTAGAAAATGCTTCTGCATGTTACAAACAATCACTCAAGCGGTCTTCTCAGTGAAGCCCCTTGTCCTATATATTTTTTCTTGCCAACATCATTGCTGGAACTACTTCCGAACGTCTCATAGTAATATCTAACACGTGCTCAAAAAAAGACAGACTTAAAAACTAACTTGCTTCTTCAGCTAATTTATTCTTGAATACTATATGATTCTATAACTGTGCTAAATACTATTCTACACCAAACAATATTCTAAACTAAAAATATAAACTAGGAAAAATACACTAAAATAGAAGTGAATATAAGACTGCCACAGTAAACCAAACACAATACACATCGCATAACTGTGAAAGTATGTAGTACACTAAAGAAGCAACTGACAACTATGGAAACTCTCTTCAATTTAAATGCAATATAAAGCAACATATCAATGCAAATAGTACCAATATAATAGGCTAGTTTCAGCAAATTGGTAATTTCCTTGATTACCACTAGTTGCCTCTGTGGATCAGTGGTAGAGTGTCGGGTTCCAGATCCTGAGATAGTAAGTTCAAACCTGGCAGAGGTAGTTGGATTTTTGAACGGCAGAAAAACGTCCATTCGACAGTCAATGTCGTACAATATCGGCATGTAAAAGATCTTTGGTGACACATTTGGTGTTCACCCAACAAAATTCATTAAAATTCATTGATCATAGACATCCAAGAGATATTCAGTTTACTCTGCCATCTAGTAAGCGTAAGGTAAAATGGAGGATCATCGAAACTGACAAGCAGACAGCCAGACGACGTCAAATTAAAATGTCTGCATACAGCACCAGAGGCTATACGACTATGATTATTTTTATTATTATTGTTACCACTATAGAGCAGTTCGAAACATACAATAAGAAGTGACGTATCGCACAAAATAGTCTTGTCTATTAAATTCTTGTTTTCAAGTTTTGTTTTTTTTTTGCTAGGGGCTTTACGTCGCACCGACACAGATAGGTCTTATGGCGACGATGGGATAGGAAAGGCCTAGGAGTTGGAAGGAAGCGGCCGTGGCCTTAATTAAGGTACAGCCCCAGCATTTGCCTGGTGTGAAAATGGGAAACCACGGAAAACCATCTTCAGGGCTGCCGATAGTGGGATTCGAACCTACCATCTCCCGGATGCAAGCTCACAGCCGCACGCCTCTACGCGCACGGCCAACTCGCCCGGTTGTTTTCATGTTAAGGGAGGGAAAGGTAACAGAGTAAATACCTACATATTTCTAAAATAAGTACACAATCTAATTATCAGCTACTTGCACATAATGAAATTAATGAAGGAAAAAAAAAAAAACTATTTCTAAAGAGTACCTTTAATCGTTCCAAAGGTCCTCCGGTATTTACGACGGAAACATGATGTTTCGGATTAACCCAGGTCTCCAGATAAAACTTCTTTTCATTATCCCCAAAGCTTACTTCATAATGGATTAATGAGCCCTGAGAACAGAGAAACAAAAGAAACAGTGTTATAAAATCTGGCAAATAACTTCAAATAAGGATGCAGAGATAGAAAAATAGGCCATAATAATAATAATAATAACAACAACAACAACAACAACAACAACAACAACAACAGCAACAACAACAACAACAACAACAATAATAATAATAATAATAATTTTGTGTGGCTATTTCTAGCTGAGTGCAATCCATGCAAGGTAGACCCTCCGACTGAGGGTGGGCGGCATCTGCCATTTATAGGTAACTGTGTGTTATTGTGGTGGAGGATATTATTATGTGGGGTGTGTGAGTTGCAGGGATGTTGGGGACAGCACAAACACACAGCCCCCAAGCCACTGGAATTAACCAATGAAAGTTAAAATCCCTGACCCGGCCGGGAATCGAACCCGGGACCCTCTGAACTGAAGGTCAGTGCGCTGACCATTCAGCCGAGTCGGACAATAATAATAATGACAGATCTAAAATTCCAACATATGTGAATGGTTTGTTTTAGTTTGTTTTTCAGAAATTCCATTCTGTGCTGGTACAATATACTGATAGGTTTAAGTGTGTTACATTTAAACAACTTTTGCCTTTGGCACAAATCTAAATTCAGAATATCACAATGTCAAAGCAGAAATTCTACAGTATACAGAAATTTCACAAGGGAACGTTCAAGGTTAGCTGTTGGACCTACTGTCTAAAAATGAATAGCTGCGTTCCCATACATTGTGATTCTGATATGTTCTTGCTGAGTAGATTACGCTGAACTAATCAATAATGAATACTGGTACCTACAAAAGTAAAGTCTCATCAATCACTAATAAGGGAAAAATCACTGCATCTGACAACAAATCAGGTAATGGTATTGAGCAAAAAACAGAGTTCTCCAGCTATTTACAGATCACACTGAATGAATAAAACAGAGGAGGCCATGTTAAAGATGCAATCAACTGGACATCAAGATTTTACACATTGCAAAGTAAAAGGACCTGAAAATATAGTATTTGCAATACCCATAAATACAGGTATTAGAATTGAATATAAATTATGAGAAATTAAATCAAAAGTGTGACAAATTATCAACGCAATTTTATAGAAAATTCTAAATGTGCTATTTTATTTGGAAAATTCCAAACAAAATGATCAACTCTAAATTTTGAAACCACAGATTGATACCACGGTCATTCTAATATTTTATCGATCACTTCCAACTACAAGACTATGAGAGTCCTACTTAGCCTTTTCGATTTTATCTTTACTTCCTTGTGAAACAGTTACAGTGTAGAAGTAGTGCTGGTGATTATTGATTTAAGAGGAAGTACAACTAGGTAACTATCCTCTCTGAACAAATAATGTGAAAATAAAAATTATTTATTAAAAGGATGAATTTGAAAATTAATTTTAAAAAAAGATTTTGTACCCATACAATAATACGATACCGAGATTTGATAGGTTGGGAAGTTTTTGTTGTTTTTTTCTTTGTTTTGAGGTTTACGGCCATTAAAGGCCACAATAAGCCACATTTAGGCCTACATATTTTTAGCAGCATTCTTTGCTGCCCAGTATCGATGAATTCTCTCTCCGCAGCCCGTCTCCTTTCCACTGTCCTGTTATACTTCTTCACGAAAGCCCTTGAATTTAATGATCAGGAGTTGGTACTTGGTTCTGTTAACAATGTCTTCATGATTTTGCCCAAGTTTTTCAGATCCTTCCTGACCTCCCTGAACCACTTATCACATGTGTTACGTCTTATAGAGTACAGTATGGTAAAAAGTTTCTTAGTCAACCGCTTGTTGTCCATTCTAAATAGGTGCCATAGAACTTGAGCTGTCGCTTCTCGTAGATTCTATCAGTTGTTCGATTTTCTGATATAGTTCCTCCCATCCTTGCAACCTGTAATGTTCAGCCACGATCTTTCGAACGATCTTCCTCTCAAACTTCTCAGCTTCTCTCAAACCAGCCTTTCCAGGAACTTGGTGGCTTTCACTTCCATAAAGACATTTGGGTTCAATCACCACGTTGTAATGTTTGAGTTTAACTTGCATTGAAATGGCCCTTTCCTTTACAGGTCAAGTTTTCTCTGTCAGGCACAAAGTCACAACACTATCAAATAATATATGAAGATCATAAATAACTTGAAGTCGCAGACGAATAGATTTGTAGAAGCAAACCGCCAGCTCCCGGTGATCAGCGCGGCACATTCAAGGTCATGCGCCGCAGTCTCGAACGCCAAAGTAGGATGGAGAATATCCTGAAGGTCCAGTATTTGTCTCGGTTGCGGGAAGTTAAGTACGTATATATAGAAATATACAACGCAAATCAGTATAATTGAATTAGTACTTGTGCTCCTGCTAAGTTCTTGGAAAACAGTTGACTTGAAAAAACAATTGTAAAGAGAAAAAAATATAGTAAAAAGCGCAATATCGGAAAACAAATGAAAACAGAGTGTGGAAACTGACCCATTTGACCGTTCTCCAATATTCATAAACATTGTGAGACTTCGCCTATCATTGCGTGTGCCTTACTACCATTCTTAATTTTACGTACTGTTTTCTTTTAAGTGACTCACAATTTCTACCCCCATCGTTAATTTATGTTTCATCTTATACCGATCCAGAGTTCACTTAATCTTTTTCTTTTTCTTTTTCATGTGCATTGTTTTACATGTTTTTACGGCTGACGATGACCTGGACTAGGGTCAAAACCGGTCCCATTTATAGTTACTATTAAAAAAGAATGTAATCACTACATTTCTTTCTCTTATGTATTGAATAGGTTGAACCTCTTTTTCAATTATTTAATTTTTAATATGAATGATACATACAAACTGTACTCTGTGGAAATAAGACAGAAGCAAGTTCTTGACAAAGACAGTGACTGCATTTCTGATGCTATTAAAAGCTATTTCAAATAGTTTGTGCTTGGTCCACCTTGTCAATACATTTTCTCTTCTTCTTCTTCTTTTATGACCACATAGGATCACTTTAGTCAGTCCGTCGTTCAGGTCTCTTTGAAGGGATTTTTCAGGCTATGCGGTCCTCCCAGTACTTCTTCAGACGCTCCGATCTTCGTGCCGTTTCCTCAGTTGAAAATGTGCGTGTTGTTGGTTTGTTTTGTATAAGGGTAAAGCGGAGGTTTGTATTCTTGAGTTTTGTATTCAATTTTATCTTATTTGTGGTGTCTTCTGTTGTAAGGCCTATTTCCTTCAGATCCTCTCTTACTTCTCTGATCCATTTACATCCTGTTGTGGTATTTTTTGAGACGAGATTGTGTTGTTCTAGTTGTTTCAGAAGTCTTGAATCCTGCATCCTCATGATATGTCCAAAGAATCCCAGTCTCCTCTTACGCATAGTACCTGTAATGGGTTCCACGACTTTGTTAGGTATTAACCGCCACTGTCCATTTTTCTGGTATTTTTTGTTGATGCAGGCTCTTCCAATCCTCCTTTCAATTTTCTGAAGTCTGTCAGTCTTTGATTGTTTATTCAGGTAAAAGAGTGTTTCTGCTGCATATGTAGCTTCCAGTTTTATAACTGTGTTATAGTGTTTTATTTTTGTATTTATTGATAGACATTTCTTTTTGTAGATATCCCATGTTAATTTTTGTGCTTTAGCTAATCTATTTGTTCTTATTTGGATTCAGATTTTTTCATTTAGGTTATGTGTTATTACTTCTCCAAGATATTTAAATTGAGTTACTATTTTGATTTTATTACCATTTATGGTGACTTCTTTTAGCTGTGTTGGTTTTTGGGGCATAATTTCTCTTTTTTTCAAATGATATTTTGAGGCCAATTTTATTTGCAATGTTTTGAAGTTCTGATATCTTGGTTTTTGCTTCTTTTATGTCCACTGCTAGTAATGCTAAATCGTCAGCAAAACCCAGGCAATTTGTTTTGATTTTTCGGCCAATCTTTATTTTGGGGGGACATTTCCTAAACCATTCCCTCATTAGCATTTCAAGAGCACAGTTAAATAATAGTGGTGAGAGTCCATCTCCCTGCCGTAGTCCAGTTTTAATTTCAAATGTCTCTGATGTTTCACCCATAAACTTCACTTTTGGTGTTGGTGAGAGTCAATTTTATCATGTTTATTAATTTGGGGTGTAGTCCAAGGTGTCTTAAAATTTTAAACAGAGATTCTCTATGGATGCAATCATAAGCTTTCTTGAAATCTAGAAATGTTATCACCATATCTCTGTTTCTTCTCCTGTTATAGTCCATTATCAACTTAAGACTCATGATCTGATCAGGACAGCTCCTCCAGGGTCTGAAACCTCCTTGATATTCTCCTAGTTCTTTCTCAAGTTGTACATTTATACTATTAAGGATGATTATTGAAAATATTTTGTATGTTATGTCTAGGTGCAAGATTCCCCTATAGTTATTAGGGTCAGTTTTGTCTCCTTTTTTGTGCAGTGGATGAATGAGGGCTGTTGTCCAGTGTTCTGGTAGTTCTTCTTTAATCCAGATTGAGACAAGTTGTTGATGGAGGGCAACTTTTGCTGATGTTCCTGCATATTTCCAGATTTCCGCAAAGGTCTGATCTTTTCCTGGCGCTTTGTAGTTTTTTAATTTATTCAGAGCTTGGTAGACTTCCTTTATTGTGAGGGGATTGATGTTCTCTAGTGATGTTTTTATCGGGGTGTTGGTGTCCAAATGGAGTTCTGTAGGTTCCTAACAATTTAAAAGCTTGTTGAAATGTTTAGCCAGAATACACTTTTATAATAGAAAATTATTTATTCATACATGTTTCAGGATCATAGTACATTCCCTTCATCAGTGAAGTCTAATCAAAGAATAAAAACAATATAATATTTTCTTTTGTTTAACCATACCTGCCAACCAAAAATAGGAATATTTTTTTAATTCTTGGATTTCATCACATATATTTCACCACAGTCTACGTGAAAAGTGAAAATAGGTCACGATAAAAGGCATACATATCTACAGTTACAATGCGAATTGACCATTAAATTTAAAATCTTAAACTAAGAAAAAATAAAAATGGTCACAAGAAAATGTACCTTATCACTCTCATTTAAGAAACATACGAATAATAACAGAGCCTCCGTGGCTCAGACGGCAGCGCGTCGGCCTCTCACCGCTGGATACCGTGGTTCAAATCCCGGTCATTCCATGTGAGATTTGTGCTGGACAAAGCGGAGGCGGGACAGGCTTTTCTCCGGGTACTCCGGTTTTCCCTGTCATCTTTCATTCCAGCAACACTCTCCATTCTCATTTCGTAGCATCTATCATTCATTAATATATCACTTTGGGAGTGGTGACCCCATCGTAATAATAGCCTATATATGATTCATTCATTACATCCCTGACCCGGTCAATCACTGGAAAACAGGTTGTAGGTTTTCATTTCACGAATAATAATATTTATGGCACATCGACACACACAACAAAATGCATAATACCGTATTTTCTCGCGTAATTAATGCACTTTCTTTGACGAAAAATACAGGCAAAAACTTTGGATGCGTAAAATATTCAACGAATTCAGATATTCAAAACTTATTTACAATTCATTTACATTTAAAAGATACATCAAATATAATATAAACACAACTGGCTCAACTCATCTGCGGTTATCGCCATTTGGCGTAAAATTTCTTCTGAAAAGTCAAATAGGGTACATCAGGTAAGTTAGACATGTGGGTTTGAAGTACCGACATTAGATTATATTCTTCTCATAACGAGATGACAATACGACCTGAATGACATACTGGCAAAAAAAAACTGTCCAACACGAGAAGGGCCGGGCATCGGAGGAGGCACTCTGCTACATTACCCCAAACCATTCGTATCTAATCTTGTACGAGTGACGTGTCTATCCACCCTTTCTCTTGAATACGAACTCGGATCACTTGCGGAAATTTTGCTTTAGGAATTGTTTTTCGTTTTAGAACAATGTAAGGTGCAAGCTTTCTGCCATCACCTGTTACAGAAAGCATTGCAGTACCAATACATCGTTGTTTTTTGCTTCCGGTAGCGCATACAATAACACTGTATGTTCCTTTCATATAGATTGTTCAACTTTGTGGCTTATGGAAACTGATTAGCGTCTGACCTGCTGTTCCTATAAGGGAGATAAAATATTCCTTCACTTTATGCTTCTCAATCACAAAGTGATAAAAATGGTTGAAGTCGTCATTTTTTGGCATAATGTTGTTCTTCGTCGAAGAGAAAGTCCATTTCTCTTCGTAAAATTAATCAAGCCTCGGCTAACTTTCAAATTCGAGACACTGATCCTATGTGGCGCGACTATTTCTCATTCTTTAAAATACAGCATTTCGGGAGAAATGGCTTATGCAACATTGTGTAACAAAATCACATATTTAAGCAGATAATCTTCTACCTGCGGAAACTTGCCGCTTTTTTGGTCCGCGAAATGCTTTGCGAGGCTTGTTGGCCGCTTGAAGTGCACTTCTGTCCGGTTCCATGGCTAAATGGTTAGCATGCTGGCCTTTAGTCACAGGGGTCCCGGGTTCGATTCCCGGCAGGGTCGGGAATTTTAACCATCATTGGTTAATTTTGCTGGCACGGGGGCTGGGCGTATGTGTCGTCTTCATCATCATTTCATTCTCATCACGACGCGCATGTCGCCTACGGGAGTCAATTGATATAGATGTTGATTCCCATAGGGAACTTAAAATATTTGTCCTGAATGAGTAATTTTATAATACCAATATAATGGTCCGTTATTGGGCATTATAAATTTTCCAGCTAACTCATTCTTGGTTGCCTGCGTTTCGCCCTCATGTGCTAAGTTGGGCTCGTCAGTTGGGACTTAGCACACCTCCCAAGACGCAAGGCTAGTGCATACCGTGGAGGCCATCATCCATGAAGGGGTTGAAGCATGCAAGTTTAGATGTATTGGGTAGCTGTACACCTCGCTGCACCGCGCTTATCTCGGCAGGAAATTTTTCTCACTGGACGTTTTTGATCTAGTATGTTCGGGCGGTTTGCAATTCTGCGGCTGGCAATGTGTTAGAACGGGTTGTTTTATCTTTAAGAGCTTGGATGAATCGAAATACCCATGCTGTGACATGTAGTAGTTTCCAGTAAGCGCTGAACCTTAGTACATCTAGGACGGGTTCAGTAGTGGTGATTACGAACACATTTGGCAGCTTTCTGATCTCTGGAAGTGGCAGGTGTTCCATTGTTATGTCAGGTGGCCAAATGTCGCTGTGAGTAAGCCAGCAGGGACCACACCACCACATTTCTAAGGATAGTAGCTGGTCTGCGTCTATACCTCGCGTGAGATAATCTGCAGGGTTTTGGTCTCCAGGACAGTGTCGCCATTGGCTTGGAGTTGTGTGGCTAATTATCTCTGTTACACGATTGGCAACGAAGGTCTTCCATTTGTTTGGGTCGTTTTTTATTCATCCCAAGGTCACTGTAGAATCGCTCCACTGAGTGGCCCTGTTGAGGTCAAAACCTGTTTCCTCCAAAAAATAGCGCCGGAGGAGAGTGCCTATAAGTGCGGCGAGCAACTCTTGGAAGCGTCATCTTCTTCACTAATGATAGTCTGTTTTTGCTGCAAACTATGCGAGCGGGTGTAGTATAGTCCCATGTTGACGTCACATAAATAATTGCTCCGTATGCCCTCTCAGAGGCATCACAGAATATGTGCACATGTAATTCATCATTTGTCTGCCCCATGCCGATCCACCTGGGGATGTTTATAGATGACAAGAAGTGAAGTTTGCTAATCCATGAATGCCAATCCTTTGCTATATCCGGAGGTAGTAAGTCCTCCCAAGTTAAAACTCTAAGCCAGATGTCCTGAAAGATTAATTTAGCAACAATTCCTACTGGTGTGAAAAGTCCAAGAGGATCATACAACTGGGCGGTGGCACGAAGAATGTTTCTCTTGTGTTACGATCTCCGCTTATACTATGTATATTCCCTACCTTGCATGCTGCCTTTTCTCCGATCACGTCGCCGCTGCTCCACGCATTAAACTACTCCGCTCACCTGTGGTCTGGCTACTCAACTCATCACGTGACTCTGACATCATCCTCTCCATGCTTCGCCTTCTCCGTCGTGTGTGCGCGCTGGTGCTTATCTATTGGACACGTGATAATGATGCTTCTGGAACTTGTTGGCTTTCAGCCTCTTTACTTCTCTTGATCTTTCTGTACTGCTATATATTCCCATTCCGCTGTTCCAAAAATCGAGTCTGCCTTCGTCTCGGAGTGGTGGAGCACCAAAATAACTGTGCTACGTTGTATAATGTCACTTCCATCTGGACTGTTATTTCTTCAAGTAATTTGGTGAGCAAGACTTATCATTAATTTATTTGGACATTAAATTTTCTATTGGACCATCTGCAACAGCTGAATTTTACTTCCACCAGCTTAAGTTTGTATTTTCAAATCACATATGCAAGACTTTATTTCTGCAAAAATCTTTCAATCCCGAACTGCGCTACGGACAATGTAAAAATTGTAATCTCATCATCCGCCTCCTAGGACGTATGCTACTTTGTATTATATCATAATAACAGATCCCGCAGCATAAACACACCCGGCAAAGAAAATTCTTTCCCCAGTTCGATTCCTTACCCCACTTCCCCTTTCCCTTCCTTTCGCATTTCTTTTCTTTCAGGTTTTGCTCCTTTTTTAATTCAGCTTTTATATTCTTCATTGTACGCTTTGTATAAGGTTTTTGGATACATTTCTTATAATCTATATTGTAAATGTGGCAAATTTTTCTTATCTTCTCAGGTTTCCTCTATATAATTCACTATCTATCTAACTTTTGTCTTCGATTTATTATCTTGTTGCAAAATGTTTCATTATTTATTTATTTATTGTTAAATATATCTTATTTATATTGTTAATCTTTGGTTTTCTCTTGTTCCTATATTCTTTCATTTCTTGGCCCAGCTCCTTCTTATTGCGCATTTCCATCGTTCAATCATTATTATTATTATTATTATTATTATTATTATTATTATTATTATTATTATTATTTGTGCTTCTTCTTCTACGACTTTGATGCTTAAACTATATATATATTTACTAATTCTATACTATATTATATCAGTATCGTATGTACATTACCACTACTGCCGTGCACTACAGTTGACTAACTATTGGTTATCGCACACCACCAACACTTGGTTCCTGGTTTGTGCATAAGATCGCTAGCAATCTTCTCCTTGTTGGTGAAGAGACAATCTTCAACAGTATTCCAGTCTACTCCCAGAACGGATGTCACTCTTCTTTCCTCCAGCCTTTCCTTGTGCCATAACGTCTTTAACGGTTCCGAGTTAGTTGCCCACTTGGAGAGTGGGAGTTTAATCTGTTGTAAGAGCGTGGTGAGTTCCTGATATATAGTGATTACTTTTGAGTCATCATTAACATTTGGAGTGAAGTCGTCCATAAACATAGATTTGTTAACTAGCTCTGATGCAACTCTACATCTGTCCCGATTCAGTGTGGCAGTTTCCCTTATAGTGGCCGACAGGAGGAATGGACTAGATGTCAGTCCAACGGGCAAGCGTTTAAAGCGATAGGATATCAGCTTGTTTGATGTGTCACAGGTTCCGTCCTCCCTCCACTCGACACGATACCATAGAAATCTCGTAAGATCTCTATCATCCTCGTTGATTGTTAATTGTAGGAATGCTTGCTGGCCGTCGCATACAATTGCCTTGGAGTGTTTTCTAAATCTTAACAATGTACCTAGAATTTCCGGTAACAGGTTAGGGCCCATTTCCAGCGCGTCGTTCAGTGATGGAGAGTCTGTTTAGTGGGAGGATGCATCAAAGACAACTGTATTTTGTGCTACTCACGTTGGATTTCTTCACAATGTGGTGGGGTAGTTAAAACACATCCCCTGAACAGTTGTTGTGAGGAACAGCCTCTACTTGATCTCTCCGTATATAATCTAACGTGTTTATGGTAAGTGGACTTGAGCTCATCATTACTTTGTAGTCTATTTTCTAATGATGAGAATCGCCTTTCTGCTGTGGTGAAGTTGGAGGAAAAGAGAACGCCCTCTTTCCTAGGCAGCGAGACAACTCTCCTTCCATCTTCCTTACCGTAGGTGTTATGGAAATCTTGGAGAATGGCGTGATCCTTGGGTAACAGTGCTCGCCCTTGATGTTCCTTAATGCCGATGGTTTCCAATTCCCAAAATTGACGTACACTGTCATCGGAGATTTCATCTACAGCAAATGAAACATGATGGACCATTATCTGGTGGACTGTAACGCCGAATCTGTTTCCGTATCCAAATATAGTACGCAGTAGAACAAGAGAATGGGATACTCTCATTGGTTGTTTCATAGTCACAATCTTCCAGTAGTGGTCTGCGCCTATGAGAGCTTCTATCGGAAGTTCTCTTTTGTCTTACAGATCTACTAGTTTTTGTTGAGTGAAGCCAGGACCGCTATGTCATGCGGTGGCATTGGTTGTGACTTTCGAAAGCACGAACGGAAATACGAGCATTAGTCAAAAATCCCATCATTTCAAATGAGGCGTTCCTTCTTGAAGTTAAAGTCCTAGAAGGTGATTCAAAGGTGGTTAACTCCAATGTCTGGCTATGATTAACGTTGAGTTCCAATGAATCTATCGGAGAATGATGAATAAAGCTAGACCGACTACCAGCGTCCAGGACACAACGGGTAAGTTTCAGTTTTCCTGCCGGTCCTTTGATCCACGTGCGAATAGTCTGACGGTATGTGAAGTTAGAAGCGGTGACTTCTATTTTGCCGACGGAAGAAGGCAGGGTGTCTGCTTTACTGCAGATAGATACGTGATGGAGTCCCTTACACTGGTTGCAGGATGCCTTTCCTCGTTTGAAACACTTATCCTTATTGTGACCTTTCCTGAGACACAGGAAACAACATTTTGCCGTATCAAGTTTATCAGTTCTAACCTTGGAGTCTTGTATTTGTTGACAGTCTTGGCCCCAGTGCCCTTCATTTTCACAATACACACAAAACGGTGCCGTTTCTCGCTTGCTTCTTCTTGCAGCATTATTTGCTGTTGTGTTCACCTGAAAAGCGGCGGCTGTAGGTATGTAAGGTGTTGCAGGAAAAAGATCTCCCCGTATTTTTTGTGTGTTGATAGCTCCTTCGACCTCTTCATTAAGGAATTCCATTAGTCTCGAGAGATTCCCTTCTTGTGTGTTGTGTCTTTTGGTGTGAATGAGCCAACGGCGAGAGATGTCTTCTGGAAAGGCACGCAGTAGCTTAGGAGTGAGTATCCTTCCGTATAAGTCCACGTCCTCTCCTAATGCTCGCCTGTGACATTTGATGTACGTATTATTTAGTATTTCCGGGCTCTCTGAAGCTGCAACCTCAAGATTTTCTAAGAAATCTAGATGTGATTGGATAATTCTATTTTTATCCCCATAGCATGATATCAGAATCTGCTTAGTTTGTTTGTATGTGTCGCTTGTAACAGCTATCCCGTCGAGTAGCCGCTTTGGCTCCCCTTCGAAGTATCCGCGCAGAAAGATATGTTTATTTATGGCAGAAACTGATGGATTTCTGTCTATGGATGCCTCAAATTGCTCCCAAAACTGGGACCATTCCTCGATCTTTCCCGTGAAAGATTGTAGTTTTATCGTTGGTAACCTGACTTCTGGGACAACGTTGTGAACCGTTGGACCTGAAGAAGATTGGGTAGTGACATTTGTGCTATTTCCAACTTGACTCTGCTCCAAAAGATGTTTCGCCCTTCTAATGGCTCGTTTGCTTTTGTCTGTGTACTCTTCAATTGCTATTGTATCTGCATTGTATTCTACGTCACCGAGCAGATCTTGAATGGAACCATCTAAGGCGAGTACGTTGTCCAAAGCTTCGCGTAAACGTTCACTGAAATGCTCTATTTCGTCAACAGGTGTGGAATGATCGAACGTATTTGATTTATGAAGCGTGTGGCATTTGCTCGATGAGTTATCCGTTTAAGTTTTAATTTTGAAAGATCCCCTACAATTTCGGTCATGTTGATGCTCGATTCTCGCTTGTACGTAATTTAGAGTAGAAACGATGAATCTTCGTATTAGGTTTAGTTCCTAGAGAAGTGACAGATGGCAGCACCAGCCAAGATGACTAGCGTGGATTTGTGGTATCAAGTCTTCTCTGTCACAAAATGGCACCTTCGGAATCAAATGATGGGGTTCAAGCATTCATACAACTAAACGCGTACCTAGACCAATCATTACGGTACCAAAGGGAAAAACAACTATTGAGCCAAGCCCTACTTGAATGCCAGTAAGTATTATATTTGACTAAGAAAGAGGGTGAGGCTTGTACTTACCCGTCGTGTTGAGGCTAAACGTGATGAAGTAAGGCTAGTGATTTACCCTTTTCAATAATTCTTAAGAAGTGAACTTAACATAACTGCCTTCACCTCACAGAAACGACCAAATAAGTTTCGGAAGCCGATGGTATTCGTGGTTCGTGTGAACTCTCAATATTTTCCCGGGTTTCGGCACCAAAATTGTGGAGTAACAACACCGTGTTTATTACAAGCTAGTCTCCTTTTATTAACAATCCCCCAGACTCAGACTCTACATAAACACATACATAGACGTTACAACAACCGCTAGAGAGCGTGCAGTATCGTCTTGAGTCTGTCAAACGTCATTAGAAATATCTGTAAATATATGATTCTTTTCAACCATATGCTCCGCCATTGCCAAATATCTTTTATGCTTTGACCACATTAACATGTTCTTTGTACCTTACAGCCAAACTCCTTCCAGACTGTCCTATGTATCGCTGCCTACATGTTTGGCAAGTTAATTTATAAATTACTGATGTATTAAATAGTATACATTTATTCTCAATTTCATCTCAATTGAAAATGATCTTATTAGTAATATTATCGGTTTTGTATGTGATATCGATGTTCCTCCTCCTGACAAATTTAGCCAGTTGATATGAATGCTTATTTAGAAAAGTCAGAACTGCTTTCAATCTTTAACCAAAGTTGTTTTTGGTTCATTTTTAACTTTATCATTCTATTAATGAATTTTCTTGAGTATCCATTGTTACGAGCATTTCTGATGTTACTTTCATTAATGAGAGAATTATTAAAGCAAAGGTGTGTTTGAAGGGAAAATATATAAGAGTTATGCAGGTCTCTGCCCCTCAGAAGGGTTGGAGTGAAGACAAAAAGTTGAACTTCCTCCAACAACTAGTTTTTTTTTTTGCTAGTTGCTTTACGTCGCACCGACACAGATGCATCTTACGGCGACGATGGGATAGGAAAGAGCTAGGAGTGGGAAGGAAGCGGCCGTGGCCTTAATTAAGGTACAGCCCCAGCATTTGCCTGGTGTGAAAATGGGAAACCACGGGAAACCATTTTCAGGGCTGCCGACAGTGGGGTTCGAACCTACTATCTCCCGAATCCCAACAACTAGAGGGCAGTATAAATGAAGAGAACCTATTACTAATGGGTGACCGTAATGCCCAGGTAGGAGTAGATACAACTGGATGTAAAGGGATTATGGGGCCTCTGTCTGGCTCCATGGCTAAATGGTTAGCATGCTGGCCTTTAGTCACAGGGGTCCTGGGTTTGATTCCCGGCAGAGTCGGGAACTGCCGGGAATTTTAACAATCATTGGTTAAATCCGCTGGCATGCGGGGTGGGTGTATGCATCGTCTTCATCATCATTTCATCCTAATCATGACATGCAGGTCGCCTACGGCTGTCAAATCAAAAGACCTGCACCTGGCGAGCCGAAGTCCTCTGACACCTCCTGGCACTAAAAGCCACATGCCGTTTCATTTCATGGGGCCTCTTGGATATGGGACAAGGAACATGGAAGGAGAACTTCTTGATTTGTGCTTAAGGAATAACTTGCTGATAAAGAACACATGGTTCCAGAAGAAACAATGAAAGTCATAAAATAACACTGTACAGCTGGGATGGTAGCTATAAGTCGATAATAGATTACATGATAACCGACCTAAGGTGTAGAAAATGAGTGCGAGATGTGAAAGCTATTCCTAGTGAATGTCTTGACAGTGACCATAAGCTTCTGGTGGCTGATGTAATAGGAATCCAAGTGCAGAAGACAAGACCAAGGATACCAAGGATTAAAGACTGGAAGCTAAAGGAAGAGGACTGTAAACAGAAGTTCCAAGAAATGATCAAAAGCAAGTTACCAGTGTCAAGAGTCCAGTTGTACTGATGTGGAATGGAATAACTTTAAAACTAGTTTCTCTCGTAGTGCAGAAGAACATGCTAAAGGACATTCTGGTTGAATGACAGAGTAAAAGAAGCGACAGAAAAACTAAATGAGGCCAAGAAAGTGTAGATGTCGAGGATATTGAAAGAGCCAGAAATAGCAACAACAGTCAATTGAGAGATGAGAAAAAACAAAAGCTAGACCAAAAATACTGAAATAGGAAATTAGAAGTAAAAGGGATTGTGAGAGAAGAGAAGAGCTGGGGTTAATTTACTATTTTACTAAATGAGGCCAAGAAAGTGTAGGATGTCGACGATATTGAAAGAGCCAGAAATAGCGATAACAGTCAACTGAGAGATGAGAAAAAACAAAAGCTAGACCAAGAATACTGAAATAGAAAATTAGAAGTAAAAGGGATTGTGAGAGAAGAGAAGAGAAGAGAAGAGCTGGAGTGAATTTACCCCAAAACTACAGAAAGATAGTAAAGGAAACATGAATATGCTGTATAGCCTAGTTAAAAGAGCAAGAGATCTGACAAAGAGGACATCACAGCACTGGAAATAAGTGGGGATGTAGTCAGGAGCAAAAAGGAAATTGGAAATGAAATGAATACCTATTTTGATATACTCCTGAATGAGAGAGAAACTACTGAAGAATTTGAGGAAAAAAATTTGAGGACAGATGACGTTCCAATTACTCAGTCTGAGGTGGAAAGTGCTAAAAAAAAAAAAAAAGTCACGTAGGATCGATTAAGTTATTGCTATATGATCAAGCGGCAGGTATACCTGGAGTGCAGTGGCTATACAGAAATTTGAGAGCAATATGGTGTGAAAATTGGGTTTCAGAGGACTGGACAAAAGGTATTACCGTATTATCCCTTTATTTAACAAATGATGCAGAAAAAAGGTGTGTAAACAATAGGTGTATCACACTTCTCTCCCATGGTCTGAAAATAATGGAAAAAATTCATACCAGAGTGCAAGCAGTGATAGAACCTGTCTTGGAAGAAGAACAGCATGGACTTAGAACCAATAGAAGAACAATGGACCTGATCTTCACCTTAAGGATATTGATCTAGATATTAGATCTAGAAAAGGCATACAATAGTGTGCCTAAACCAGTCATATGGAAGTGGCCCAGAGAATGGGGAGTCCCTGAATATCTCACAGGCAAGGTCCAGATGCTGTACAACTGTAGCAGCTATGTGCGTGCTGGGGATGGCCATTCAGAATGATTTAATACCACACAACATGTCCAACAAGGGAGTGCACACCACTGCTATTTAATACAGTCATGGGCAGTATTTTTAAAAATCTGAAAAGAGAACCCGATGGAGAACTACACACATTGGTGCTTGCTGATGATGTAGCCATCTGGGGAGAGACAGAGGTACAGGTACAAACTAGGCTGGATGAATGGGTAGCAACACAACAGTATTAGATGAAAGTTAGCACAACAAAAGCTGTTGGACTGACAATGTGTGGGAAAGATACTGGCTGCTACATAAAGCTTGAAGGTGAAAACATTCAATGTATACAGGTATTCAAATACCTCTTGAGTATGATTTCCATCATGGGTACTGCAGATAAAGAGTGGCTAGCAGTTCCAACTTCTACAATCTCATAAGATATCTACTTTGATATAAGAAAGTGCCCATGAGAACCAAAATGACTCTGTATAAGTCATACTTTGCAACCATTTTCACATACTGTCTAGAAACATGTACACTGAAAGAGATAGAAATTGGAAAATTGCAAGCATGTGAAATGAAGTTTCTACAAACTACCTTCCAAAAAACAAGCAAGGACCATGTAAGGAATAATGACTTCAGAATGGAACTGGAAGTGGACTTGATAGAAGAGAAGCTAAGGACTTCCAGACTAACATGGTACGGACATGTAAAGTGAATTCCTGGCACAAGTACACCACGCACATGCCTAGAAAGAAAGGTTGAAGGAAGCGGAGTACACCACCTTGCAGCACATGTTTTAAGACTCTCAAATACCAAGTGTAGGGAAAATCTACCTAGTAATAAGAAAGTTATTAAGGCAAGAAGAAACAACATTTTTCATGTACCATGTGACTCATTCCTAGCCGGATTTGTATATAAAGGAACAGGTGGCCAGGAGGAATTCGGTCACTCTTCAGCCAGCCTTTACTTGCAGTGACCATGCTGGTCAGCTGGCGAGCACGTGAGAGTTATGCGCTGTGAAACATGTGATATTAAGGTGACTGCGAGTTTAAACTCAGAAGTATGGGCTGAATCCAGTGCGTGACATATCTTTAAAGTAAGCACAGCTCTAGATGGACTTAAACAATATTATACAATTCTCAAAGACTTTGCCTTGGGAGCATATTATTGAAGTCTCCAGTAAAGACTTAGTATATTTCATGTTCCACAAACACTTAGATTCATCTTACGATTGAAATCTAAAGTTAAGGGACGTAGTTTATTTCCGTATCTTACGAACACTTAAACATTTACCGACATACATGGTGTTATATTTCAAATACGAGAGTGTGTTAAGATATTTGAACATTAATGAACTGCAAACCATGTGTCGTATAGTATTGTGACATGAAATATACTTGTAAATAGAATTAGTGCGATCGTAAATGAACTTTTGGTTCTTTCCGAAAGTGCATTTCAGGAACTTAGTCTCAGACCTACCAATTGTAATTGTTTTCCAGAGACAGTATTTAATTATTTAGGAAAAGCTTTCCCTTATTTTCCAAGTGAAACTTAAGTTTAAACAGAAAGTAAGCAATACTATGTCACGATAAACTTCTACTTCGTGAACTTAAAAGACATTTTACACATTTGTGCATAACAAACTGTGTGACATTTCCGACATACTTGTACACTTTAAACAGTGAGATAGAGTTCTCCAATACTTTAAACATTTTCCAATATAACAAGTGAACTGTGTAGATCGGTCAAAGCCATAAAGCCAGTTGAACTTTCATGCGTTTTGTATAGACATCCTATCTTACTTAACTGAAAGTGTGAAATCCTGACAGTGATCTAAATTAGCATTCATATTATGCCTTATGAATGGCTGCTGTGGGTGACATGAACTTTCGTCTTCTGGAACATGATAACATTGAGGAAGCGTGGTCTATGGTTCTCTGGTTTTATAGATCAGCGAGGGTTCATGCTGCAATGGGCCTATGGTGGTGACAGCAGTGCAGTATCAATAATTTCCAGCTTAGACATTCAGGTGATATGAACCCAGTGCTAATTTAAACCGTCACTTTCATCAAGTGAATTGCTTTAACAGTCCACAATTGACTTTCTTTCTGAAAAATGTGGAACATAAAACATTTAAAGCCGGTGTAGTTTTAAGGATCAATTGAACAATCACAAACAATGAAATTGTTCATATTACAGAAAGACTTTTAAGGCAATAATTTTGTGTACTTTCTTTACTTCAGGAATTAACTCTAAAACTTTACTTTCGATGTTAGGCCCCTTAAAATAAGCATAAGCATCATCATCATCATCATCATCATCATCAAAACATTACTTTCATTAATATTCGAAGTGCTTATCAATTTCTTGCAGTATTTTAACATCAAGGAAAGACTATTATTCAAGTTTAATATTCAATCATATTAAAATACTTTGAGTTATTACATCAAGAAATAAATTTTTCACAGGAAAGAAATATTTGAAATTGACCTTGAAATACTATCATTGCCATTCTCCAGTGAGATCAGTGAAACCAAGGGAAAATAAACTTCAGTACTTTATGTCAATAAAGCTAGCCATTTTAAATTATTCAAAAGATAGGCCCCTCTCTCTACATGCTCCAATAAACACCATACACCCCTAAGATCCTTCTCATGCTCTATTAACTGTGGAACATTTACCGGTGCAATATGTACAGTTTTGTTATCGACTGAAGTTTTCAACAGTTTGTAACCCTAGTAATACCGTACATACAGTTGGTTGTCTGCTGCTTAATACAGGGTCCTGGTTAGTACACAGTTACTGTATATGCAATCCCTTGCAGAGCGTTCTACTGAGGTTTTACTGCATAAGAAAAGGGAGAGACAAAAGAAAAGAAGACGAATAAAGTAGGTATAAGACATGAAACACAGAGCAAACTTATGAGAAAAAGAATCCAGTAAGTTCATTTAAATAATGGAAATATAACAATAAGTGTACGAGTATAAATCATTTATGTTTATCCTTACCCCTTCCTTCTGATGCTCCCTCTTCCCATGCTAGCCTGCCATTATGTTTACGAGCCTGCCTGGTGGCCATTATCGTTAGGGCTTCCAGTCTACATTGTCAGGCACAGTAGTTAACCAGTTCACATCCCGTTAGGGAAAAATTCTCCACCATCAGAAAGTCGGGCAACAGGGTAGGAGAGGTGGTGGTATACAATTTCTAATCACTAGATTGCGCACCAAAAGCCTGGATTTAATTCAAAACCTCTCCGCAGTGTCTATGTGGAGTGAGGGCATATAACTCTTGACGGTGATTTTTCCATTGAATGAGGAAGACCTGCACCAGGCAAGCCAAACACAAACTGACACACCTGGCACAAAGCCAAATAAATAAATAAATAAATAAATAAATAAATAAATAAATAAATAAATAAATAAATAAATAAATAAATAAATAAATAAATAAATAAATAAATAAATAAATAAATAAATAAATAAATAAATAAATAAATAAATAAATAAATAAATAAATAAATAAATAAATAAATAAATAAATAAATAAATAAATAAATAAATAAATAAATAAATAAATAAATAAATAAATAAATAAATAAATAAATAAATAAATAAATAAATAAATAAATAAATAAATAAATAAATAAATAAATAAATAAATAAATAAATAAATAAATAAATAAATAAATAAATAAATAAATAAATAAATAAATAAATAAATAAATAAATAAATAAATAAATAAATAAATAAATAAATAAATAAATAAATAAATAAATAAATAAATAAATAAATAAATAAATAAATAAATAAATAAATAAATAAATAAATAAATAAATAAATAAATAAATAAATAAATAAATAAATAAATAAATAAATAAATAAATAAATAAATAAATAAATAAATAAATAAATAAATAAATAAATAAATAAATAAATAAATAAATAAATAAATAAATAAATAAATAAATAAATAAATAAATAAATAAATAAATAAATAAATAAATAAATAAATAAATAAATAAATAAATAAATAAATAAATAAATAAATAAATAAATAAATAAATAAATAAATAAATAAATAAATAAATAAATAAATAAATAAATAAATAAATAAATAAATAAATAAATAAATAAATAAATAAATAAATAAATAAATAAATAAATAAATAAATAAATAAATAAATAAATAAATAAATAAATAAATAAATAAATAAATAAATAAATAAATAAATAAATAAATAAATAAATAAATAAATAAATAAATAAATAAATAAATAAATAAATAAATAAATAAATAAATAAATAAATAAATAAATAAATAAATAAATAAATAAATAAATAAATAAATAAATAAATAAATAAATAAATAAATAAATAAATAAATAAATAAATAAATAAATAAATAAATAAATAAATAAATAAATAAATAAATAAATAAATAAATAAATAAATAAATAAATAAATAAATAAATAAATAAATAAATAAATAAATAAATAAATAAATAAATAAATAAATAAATAAATAAATAAATAAATAAATAAATAAATAAATAAATAAATAAATAAATAAATAAATAAATAAATTTGTCGACTTCCAGAAAGCATACGACTCAGTAGATAGAATTACTCTTTACAATACATTAAGAGAACTAGGACTTAACGACAAGATCAACAGGCTGGTGCAAGCAACCTTGCACAATACCACAGCCAGAGTAAAGTTTAGAGGACAACTCTCGGAGAGTTTCGCCATTAAAACAGGGGTGAGACAAGGAGATGGCATCTCATGTATATTATTTAACTGCGTTCTGGAAAAGATAATTAGAGAGTGGATGAGATTCCTTCCAGAGAACACTGGATTACGGATGGGGATTAAAGCAGACAACCTGAGGATACCATGCCTAGCCTTTGCAGACGATCTGACTTTATTGGCAAATGACATACAGGAGGCTACTACTCAGCTCCAAACACTGCACTCAATAGCGGCTAAAACGGGTCTTTTGATCAACATAGGAAAGACCGAGTTTGTTACTAACATCAAAGATGCCCCTGGAAAGATGAGAGTCAGTGATAATATCTACATCAAGAGAGTCAAAAGTGTAAAGTACCTTGGGGAATGGTTCTCAGAGGACCTCAGCGAAACAATGGCTCTTGAACACAGGAGACTCAAACTAGATAAGGCTTACCATGCCTGTAGAAAGCTGTATGCTTCAAAAAATCTGTCGATGAATGTCAAACTAAGACACTACAATGCAGTAATCAGACCGTCAGTCCTCTATGCAGCAGAGTGTCTATATTTAACTAAGAAGACCCCACTAAGAGCCCTCGAGGTACAAGAAAGAAAGTTCCTGAGACGGATAGTGGGACCAAGAATTTTACCAGATGGAAGCCGATGGTATCAACCAAATCGTGAGCTATATAAACACCAAGAAAATCTCATAGATGCCATCAGAAGAAGGCGACTGGCTTTTTACGGACACCTATCCAGAATGGACTCAAATAGATTATCTCATAGGATCTTCAAGGCTGCTAACAAGGGCAAAGCTACTGGGTTCGTGTGGATGAAGCAAGTGGAGAAGGACCTTTCGGAACTCCACATAAATGAAAACGACATAGCTGATCGGAGTAACTATCATACAACTCTTAAAACTAAATCCTTTGTAACATCCCTCACAGAAGTTACCCACAGACCAAAAGACGAGACCAGGAAATGGTCTGAGGAACGTAAGATTGAATTTAGCCGGAAAATGAAGGACTACTGGGCCATCAGGAAAGCTCGAGGTACCAACAAGAAAACAGCTGCCAAACCAGCCGCTAAGAACACCAATTGTGGCAAACAACGACGATGACTTCAAGAAACAGCTAAAACACAAGCACCGTGGTCCATAGATGGCCCTAACGAATTAAAAAAATAAAAAAATAAAAAAATAAATAAATAAATAAATAAATAAATAAATAAATAAACAAACAAACAAACAAACAAACAAACAAACAAACAAACAAACATTTTCACCTTCCTTCCCAGATTCTTATCTCGGATGATAAAGGCCACCACACACAGAAAGCTAAGCTAAGCTACGCTACACTATGCTACGCTAAGCAATGCCAAGCTGTGGTGTGCTATAACACGAATAAAAAGCTAAGCTAAACTATGCTAGGCAGCACTTTTATTGTCTCGCTGATGTAAATAATCAATTGCTCTCTGCACTACTGCTCGGTGGCATGATTTTTTTTGTTTCGAAGGGGTTCGACTGGCTGAGACTGTGTAGGTGTGGAGGCGGACGAAACAGATGATAGTAAATAATTTCGTGTGGCTATTTCTAGCCGAGTGCAACCCTGTAAGGCAGACCCTCAGACGAGGGTGGGCAGCATCTGCCATGTGTAGGTAACTGCGTGTCATTGTGGTGGTGGATAGTGTTATGTGTGGTGTGTGTGTTGCAGAGATGTTGGGGACAGCACATACACCCAGTCCCCGGGCCAATGGAATTAACCAATGAGGGTTAAAATCCCCGACCCGGCCGGGAATCGAACCCGCGACACTCTGAACCGAAGGCCAGTACGCTGACCATTCAGCCAATGAGTCGGACGGAACAGACGATGAATCAGATATATGTGATAGGGAGTGTAGGTCATCACATTCCGGACTCTCGCAGATATCTGGGTGGCTACTTCGGTTATCTCTTGACGTTGATATGTTTCCTGCCTGTCAATGTTTGGATGTATGCTGTAAGGAAAATTAAGCTATCAATACACATCCAAAAGTATATTATGAAATGACACACAGAGATCTGTTTATGGAGCACATTGAACTGTCCTAGTCCTTGTGCTTCACACGCAATTATTCATGTTGTTCATTTTTTTAGTGTAATGTTTATAATGTCTTAGCTGCAAAACAACAAATCGAAACGTTCTTATTTGCTTATAACCTCAAATGAATTCCATGCATTTTAAATTATAATATACTCAACATATACATTCACTTATATCATCAATTTTTAATATTTTAAAAATATTTTAAATACTGGTATTAGTCATACTGCGTGCATTAAAATAACAGCTCACTTTCTTGTAGAAATATAAAGCAGAAGGAATTCCATTTGTTTGTGGAATCTCCACTCCTTCATTTTTTCCCTTCCTGTCTACTTTTACTCCCTTTTTGTCTCATTCGTGCCACCCTAAAACAGTCCCTCAGTCTTTTTCATAAGTTTAAAACAGTCCCTCAGTCTTTTTCATAAGTTTTTAAGTCATTTACCTAAAAGAATATATGCTATTATTTTACCTTTCTTGTTCTTAGTAACTGTTGATATATTTAAGAATATTTAAGAATATGGCATACAGTCGTAGAACAGGCGCTTCAACTGTATCTTCTAAATTGTAAATAATGTGTGTAAAGCCATGTGAAAAAAGTATTCTTCTCAAACAATTAGAACTGTCAAAATTGTGATTATATAGCTAATTTATAAATGATAGCCTACTTACAATCAATTTGAAGTACTGAACTTATTTCCTGACAACAGTTTTCCTTTCTTATCAAGTCTGTAGTAATTTGATGATGTATCATAAAGCTCGGGATATCATTTCACGTCATCAATTAGTCGTTCTTCTTTTGGCCCATTGTCCATTGTATTAAAATATCGAAGTGCTACCAGAAGAGACTCACACGACACGACTAAACACACACGAGAGCCGCCAGACCAACTGCTCAGAAATGAAAAGCGCATGCGCCAGACCAGCTATAGCCAAGAAAATCACCTGCCTAGCGATCTGTGTAGCTTAGCTTAGCTTGGCATAGGATAGCTTAGCATAGCGGCCTGCGTGTGTCATCGTGCTTAAATGCATTGGGAGCGATATTTTTCACAACACCGCATAGCTTAGCATAGCTTAGCCTAGCTTTCTGTGTGTGGTGGCCTTAATTCCTTTTACAAATATTCCTTCCAATGTTACATAGATGTTAACTAAGGAATTTTATTTTAAAGAACAGCAATTCTTTTTGGACATAAGTGGTAGGGCGTTAATTTCAATCAATATGAAAGATGGAATGACACACATTCAATGTTCTTACTTTATAAACATCATGTTGGTGATATGATGTTACTTCCATCAAATTGGTGACTTCAAATGGGCAACTGCTGTTAATGCTAAGAGTCTTGGAAGCAAGGCGAGCCAAGCTGAAGGCGAGTGTGATGAGAGCATCATCAGCAGGAGGACTCAGGTCAGCATGATGGTACACACTCTGCCAATAGCTATCTAGATTTGGCACACCTGCAGGAAACAATGCAGGAGTTATATTCTGCTGTTTTAGCAATACCACAGAATATAAAACTAATTCTATTAAACACATACGCTATAGAGCTAAACATGTTAAGAACATAATTTATTCAGATCTAAAACTACAGATAGTATAATACAATTCATCATTATTTATATAATTCAATTTGGTATTCAATACAAGGTACTTCAAAGTAGTGAAGGGCAATGCTCTCACGCGAGACTGACATCACAGATCTCGAGACTCTCGCAAGATCGCTGAAACCAATTCTCCTGTGCTGTGATCTGTGTGACGTCCCCGTAATAACAAGTGGTTATGGCATGAAGTAATATTCTCATGTGGAAATACGTATTCTGATAAATTTTGGCAAAAGCAGAGTTCAGCATCATTATTCTCATATAACCATGAACAATGTTTAGAACTGATGACTGAATATTAGAAAATGTGTAATATATAGTATGAGCAACTTACTTCAGTGTATTACATAAAACAAAGCATCAAAACTGAACAAATTTTATATCATGTAATCATGTAAATGTTTCAGTAAAAAGAAACTAATGAACATTAAAGATCAGCCTTCTCTTCACTATTACAATGCTGTTGTTTATGCCCTGTTTGGTTATGATGATATTAATTTGCAGCATTAACGAACCAATCACATACTACTAAAGAACTGAGGCCCAACTAAATGCAGTGTTTTTGTGTGTCTGTTAGTTTCTCCTTAGTAGTGCAGCTACATGGCTATTTTTCTTGCTTTTACCCTTTTGGCTGATAAGACTTCATTGCTCACAAGAGGTTGTTTTACAGCTATATTGAGTGTGTGTGCCACGCATGATCCGTGTTGCACACCCTCACCTCTGCTAAGGACCAACTGCATAGCAGCCATCATGTTGGCAGCACTGTCTGTAACAAATGACACTACTTTTCCAGCTATCGAGCAAGTGGCTGTGCGGTTTGGGTCATGTAGCTGTCAGCTTGCATTCAGGAGATAGTGGGTTCGAACCCCAGTCAGTAAACCTAAAGATGGTTTTTTGTGGTTTCCCCATTTTCACACCAGACAAATGCTGGGGCTGTACCTTAATTAAGGCCAAGGCTGCTTCCTTCCCACTCCTACCCCTCTCATATCCCATCGTCGCCAGAAGACCTATCTGTGTCGGTGTGACGTACAGCAAATTGTAAAAGGAAAAAACAAGAAGGGGAAATCAGTATGTTTCTAGAGAGAGACTCTGCAAGAGCCATTCGGTATCGATACAGCGACTTGTTATGGTCATTTAAGATTCGCAGTTCACTGATGTCCACATGTTGGTGGTCAAAGAAGCATGTGCTGCGACAGCTACTTCATTACGAACATGTTTCTATACCTGTTCATAAGCTTCCTTAACAAGTTGTTTTAATTCCTACTTGGAATGTTATATTTTGAGATCCATAAGTGTTAGAAAATTATGGAGTCCAGTATTGTTGACAATGGACAGGGGTTGGAAATCTTTTGTCACCATCTGGACGAACACTGCATTGAACTGTTGCCGTCACTGGTTATGCTCTGAATAAACAAACAAAATGCAACGAAAGGTCATTATTTTGTTTTCTCACCCTCTCCATACGCCTGTAACTACATGGCACGCAGTAACCAGGGGCGCATTCAGGATTTCTTTTTGGGATGGTCTTCAGATCATATACTTGAACACATAAATATTTGTGTACCTAGGTGTAGTAAATAATTTTACTGGTTACAGTTATTTTCTATGAAAAGCTATGATGTTTACAAACTTGATATAAATCAGATCCTGGAAAGGGATTTAGCACCCTTCATGGGAGCACTACAGACTGTAGCATACTGCCGGTACTGTATAAAGAGGTGCTCACGGACATGACCATGAGCCACCACTGACATGCAATTAAAGTCTTTTAATGACGACAACATTGGAGTGCAGCTGCTAGGAACCCTTACATGATGCATAATAATGACCGAGTCACTACAACCAGATACATAGAGTTCCAACAACCTACCAAGTAATAATCTCTCTTTGGAGATTCCATTATTTTGCCACACACCACGTGATTGTCTAAATAATTCATCATCATCATCATCATCATCATCAAAATCATTGCACAGTTCCAGGTTCCAGGGTACTGTTTATAAGCCTCTTCCACTTCTTCCTGTCCATATAAAACTTGTCATGGAGAACATCATCCTCTGTCCATCCCCTGGTAACTAGATCAACTTTGATCATGTCCATACATCGGGTTTTAGGTCTTCCTGCAGGTCTTTTCCCTTCCGCCTGTTTTTCAACTTATTCTGACTGTTCTTGTAGGTTCCATCCTCATCACATGCCCGTACCACCGTAGTCTGGATGTGCTGATTCGGTCTAACAGGTATGTCTTTATTCTGGCTTCTTTCCTCACCTCCTCATTTCTTAACTTGTCCATCTTCATCTTCTGGATGGTGGATCTAAGAAATTTCTTCTCTGATGCCTGCAGTCTTGATGAATCTCTTCTTGTGAGGGTGCATGCTTCAATACCATAGGTCAATATTGGTATTAAATAGCTGTTAAACATCATCAATTTGGCTGGTTTTGGAATCATGTCATCCCATAAAAGTATTCTTACTTGTTGGTAGAATTCTGATCCCTTTTGCACTCTGTAATTTCCTTTCTGACCAAATTATCACTGGAGATTACACTTCCAAGGTAAGGAAAACTACCCACACACTCTAGCTGGTGGTCTCCTAGTTTTACACTTGCTGGACGCCCTTCTCTGTTGACTGCCATCACCATTGTCTTGGTCTCGCTGATATTGAGCTTATATTCCTGGAACTGGGACTTCCATACATCGAGTCTGGTCTGTACTTTCTCTTCTGTTTCACCCCAAATCATGATATCATCAGCAAAGGCCACTACATTCAGTTCACACAACTTTTCCTCGACGTTCTTCATTATATTGTCCATAACAGTGATGAACAATAGTGGGGACAGTGCACTTCCCTGTTGAACTCCACTCTTGGTCTCAAACCATGATGATCGACCTTCCCCAATTTGTACACAGCTAGTACAATCTTTGCACATCTGAATTTTCCTTATCAGTCCTTCAGGCACATTTCTTTTCCTCAGGCACTCCCAGATCTTATCTCTTATAACACTATCATAGGCCTTTTCTATATCCAGGAATACAATGACCAGGTTCTTGCCTTTCTCCCAATACTTTTCCATCAGCATGCTGGTGCTAAAAATTAGATCTATTGTTGATCTGTTACTTCTGAATCCATATTGCTCCTCCTCTAAGCATGGTTCAATGATGGTTCTCAATTTCCTTTCTATGATCTTCTCTAGAATTTTTAGCCCATGAGATAGCAGTGTTATTCCTCTATAGTTGGTGGGTCTGCTGCCTTTCTTAAATAGGGGAATTATAATGCCCTTGCTCCAATCTGCAGGTATTTTGTTGTCTGTCCATATAGCATTTAGTACTCTGTGCAGCCATTGTATACGCTGGATGCCTGCTGCCTTTATCATGTCTGCATTCACTTCATCTGCACCTGAAGATTGTCCTTTAGGCATAGATTTTAAGGCTGTCTCAGTTTCTGTCTAGGTGATGGGAGTTTCCTCATTGTAGGCTTGGATTTCTGGTTCTGTATTTTGTTCTTGAACTGGTCTATTCAGTAGGTGATCGAAATGGTTCTTCAGGACTTCCCTTATGTCACTTTCTGTCCTAACCAGATTTCCATTTTCATCTTCAAGTGCCTTTATGGTATTCATTGGTTTCCTTTTACCTCTGACAACACTATACAGTAGTTTCTTATTGCCTCTGCTGTCTTCCTCCAGTTTCTGAATGAATATATTCCATGCCTTGGTCTTTTCTTCTGTAACTGTTCTTTTAACATCCAGTTTCTTGTTTCGGTATAACTGTTCAAGGTTTCTGATCTTTGCCTCATCTCTAGTAAGATCCGGTTTATTTTTCTCCGGATCCATTTCTTTCTGCAAGAGATTTCTTTCCCTGATTGTTGCTCTCACTCTTTCATTCCACCACGGTGTTTCCTGCTCCTTTGTTTTGATACTTGTCTTTCCACAAACTTCAGTTGATACCTTAACCAATGAGTCCCTTAGTCTGGTCCATTCTGCTTCTCCATTTTTACCTTCATCTCTTGGAAATAGGGTTTTTATCCGGTTCTGATACTCAGTTTTCTTATCTGTTTTCTGGAGTTCCCACACTTTGATTTTTGGCATTTTCCTGTTCGGTACTTTTGGCACATAAAAGTTTCTCAGGTCCGCTACTAATAGACGATGGTCACTGTCAAGGCTCTCACTGGGTATTACTCTGATATCTGTTACCATTCTGCTCCTTTCTTCATCTGAGATGACATAATTAATTACAGTCTTTTGTAGTCCACCCCAACTGTATCGTGTTATCTTATGGCTCTGTCTCTTCTTGAACCAACTATTTTTCACCACCAACCCATTCCTCATACAGAAGTCAAGGAGATGTTCACCATCTATATTTCTTCCACCATATCTATGAGGTCCCATTACGTTCTCATATCCTGTTATATCTGTCCCAATCTGTGCATTCAGATCTCCTATAACGATTACTCTCTCTTTACTAATAACTTTTTCCAAATCATCACGAAACTGGTTCTTATCCTCTTGACAACATCCAGTTTGAGATGCATACACCTGTACCAAAGTTAGTTTTTCTTTCCCTAAATGCACAGTCACCTTTATTATTATCTCACCAACATACTGAATGTCAGCGACTCCTTTTAGATCTTTACTCATGATGAAACCAACACCATTCCTGATCTCTTTATCATTTCCATGCCAATACAGTGTATACTGTTTTCTTAATTTCTTCATTCTTTTCTCTCTCCATTTGGTTTCACTCAGCCCCAGTATCATTAATTTCCTCCTTTGAGGTCCACTAGTTCTTCAAATTTTCCTGTGAGACTGAGTAAGGTGATGGTCCCAATCTGTGTTAGTCTCCTCCAGGATTTTTGCATTTTTGTAAGACCCTGTCTATCATCAGGCCATAAACCATCATCCCTGACATGAGTCTGCTCTTAATTTAGTTGATAAATGCATTCCGAGGCTCGTATGTGTTTTGAATGCAACTACAAATAAGCTCTTTCACTGGCTTGCTAGGCCTAATGTGATTGAAAATTCTTTCGGGGTTTACTCCCTTAGCCTTTGAGGTCCCTTCTCATCCCACAAGGCAGTGGGTTCCATCTGTACTATCCCCAGAAGAATGAGTTGCCTCCTCTGCCAGCTCCACCGTACCAAATCATATTCTCCGCTTTTGCTGCCGTTGAGGTCTTCACTTGCTACCCTGAGTTCGACCCTTTACCAGATGTTACACACCGGGTCAGTGTGTTCTGGGACTCACATAGGCAGGGACGCCACTCCCTGGGCAGGGCTGCCTCTAAGAGCGTCCCTACCAGTTACCTGTCCAAATAACTTATACTTATTAAATATTTATAATGGTCCATTGCCTCCAAAGAGGCTTGGTGCAGGTCTTTCAAGTTGACGCCTATGGCCAACCAGCGCATTTGCGAGCATGAGGCCCTACTTGAGACAACATCTAATGTTGAAGGTGTCACAAACATCCAGAGGAATTGATCAATTAATGTTAAAATCCTTGACACTGCAGGTAATCAAACCCATCGCCCTCTGAGCTGAAGACAAGAATGCTAACCATTCATCCAAGGATTCGGACAGATATAATACAGTATGCAGATAGGATGTACACCTACTTGGATACCTCGCAATATTGTTGTCAACAGGGTAGCTTTCTGTGATGCAGAATGTGCTGGAGGTGTTCTTTGAGATGATTTTCCTTCTATGATATTGTGTGTTTTAAAGTGCCAGATCATCCCAGAAGTATTTCTGCTGACGTATTTCAGTTCTTTTGAACATGCAACACAGTAGACTGTGCTATGTGGCATCTCTTCAAAATCTCACGTTCACGACATACGTTGCATTTCGGACATTGTGATATCGCGTACAATTAGACACAATAACATACTGCACAGTTATATGCCAAAGTACTGTACTTAATTATGATGCAAATACTCTAACAACGTAAGGAATTATTCCCTTTGTCACCATAATGTCGACAAACACAAGCACTATAATAATAACAACTAAGCTTATGTTGTAATGGTTCACCTTTTCAATACTATATGATGCAATGTTTACATTACATTTCTAATCTAGAAACTAGTTTCAACCTTGGCTGGCCATCATCAGCCTTAATGCAAAGCTGTACAAACACATCTAATATCTAAAACAAATGTACAAACACACACAAATGACATTAAAAAGTGTTAAAAACATTTGGGATGAACTATGTGCACAACATGTAAAATACGACTAAATTATATCACGCTCTAAAATTATTAGATGCATTGCACCATGTTAAAATGTTCCATTAGTGTTTGTTGTTAAAATATGATATGTTTTATAATTATGCTATATTGCATCAATAATAGACTTCGGTAGAAACTAATGGCCTAGTTGCTTGTTGACATGCATTTATGGAATGGAGAAGGCCCATGGTTAGCTACTCGCATACTCGGCACAAACGGCATTAAGCTCCACCTCTCTGCAGGCCTACAACACGCTGCTCGCTGCATAATGTGGGGACAATGTACCCGAGATATCTCAACATTTCTCGTGAGAAACATGTGCTTGCGCTAGTTGCGTGAAGTCTTGAGACCCAGTCAGTGTCTGCCCATCACTACTTCAAAGTAGAGGAGTTAATACTTTTCTCCAATTGCACAAAAAATCAGAATATTTAACTGAACTGAGATAAGAAGACACTTCCCTGTTAAGATTTTTATTTTGATGGGCTGAGTAGAGCGCTGGCTTTCTGAGCTCAAGTTGGCAGATTCAATTCCGGTTCAGTAGTACTGAAGGTGCTTAAATATGTCAGCCTCATGTTGGTAGATTTACTGGCACATAAATAATTTATATAGGGTGAAATTCTGGTATGTCGGCATTTCAGAAAACCATAAAAGTAGTTAGTGGGATGCAAAACCATCATCATCATCATCATCATCATCATCATCATCCTGAACCACCTCCAGTTCCCTGGGTGCAGTGGACAGGTGCTCTCCATTTACTTCTGTACATGTAGGTGTCTTCTTCCATAACCTGCTGCAAATCAAGACCTCGTCCAGCTACAGTAGATCACTTCTAATCTGATCAACCTTCGCCGACCTATTGATCTTTTCCTTCAGAGTTCCTTCTCAAACCACAATCTAGCTGTTCTTTGTGGGTCCATTCTTTTGAGATGACCACTCCATTTCAGACTGGCTTCAACACAAATGAAATTAAGGGGTTGTTTCACTTGGACAAGATGGCATATCTTGTCCTGACTTATTTTGTCCCTCCTTGTTCTCTGAATCAGCTCTTAAGAACTTCATTTCCATTGCTTGCAGTTAACTGATATTTCTATTGGTTTGGATGCAGGCTTTCTAGACTGTATGTGGTAAATCGTACAAAGAAGGTCCTGTAGAGTATTAATCTTGATCGTAATGGAACTTGCTTATCCCAAAGAAGTTTTCTCACAAGATGATAAAAATTCTGTATTCTGTTAGTGATTTTTGCAGTCACTACTACACTGTTAGGATAACTGATGTACATTATTCTTTATTTTGTTGAAATCATCTGGTTTTCTCCATTCTATCTTATACCAACTGTTGCTTCTATCACACATACATTTGACCTTTGTAGTTTTTTTACAGTTCACTGCCTTTGCTCTTAATGCTTCTTGTACACTACTCTACTTCTACAGACTACTTTTATGTCCAGATCTTCTTCATATTCACAGTGCACCCCCACCCCCCACAGCGAAACAGCCCCGAAAGGTCTTGGCCTCTCAAGCGACTGCTGCTCAGCCTGAAGGCTTGCAGATTACGAGGTGTGTGGTCGGCACAATGAATCCTCTCGGCCGTTATTCTTGGGTTCTTCGTCCGCGATACTCAGTGTGTCACTAATGCAAATATAAGGTCAACAACAATCTTTCTGCCACAGCCATATTGTTCCCCACTTAGATCACTTTCAATTCTTTATATTCTCTTTTCCAATATTGATGACAGATGCCACAATAGTTCTGGCATTATTTTCTGTCTTATTTCTTGAAGACTGATGCAAGAGTGAATTTCTTCAGAGCCTCGGAGATAGTATTCTCATTTGACACTACCAGCTTTATTCTGTATAGCCAGTGTGTACTAATTTCTCTAGTAGATTATCATCTCTGCATATTCTATTCTCTGATTGTGGTCTCTCTCCTTTTGTTGTACCTTTTAATTTAATAACATTCCCTGATGTGTTCTCTCCACACATCTGTTCTTATTACTCCCTCTGCATTCTTCTTCATCACAAATTTTTGCTGGATTCAGAAGATATTTCAAAATAATCCTTCCAGATTACATTTATTTGCTCCCTTTTCTCAACCAGATGCCACTGTAAATCACTATTTTGCCCATCTTGTTTCAATTTTTCATGTCAATGTTTATAGTACTGACTTGATTCTCCCACATTCCTTTTTTAACATCTCTGTTTATTTTGCTTCCATTTCCAAATAAATTCTTTCATTTCCTTCTGTTTAGTTGAATAATTTTTTCTCTTTTCTTTTTATCCTGAAACCTTTCTTTTGCCATAGTACATCACTAATTTCTGAAGATTTTACTGGGTAAAAATGAAACACATTTTTTACCTTTAAGAAAATAATATAATTTCAAGTTCCCTCCACTTTTTCCATAACTTCACACCATTTTTCCATTACTTTAATATTACATTCATAAGAATCCCCCTGTGGGTGGGGGCAGTAGAATAACACCCACGGTATCCCCTGTCTGACGGAAGAGGCGACTAAAACGGGCCCCAGGGGCTATGAAATTTGGAACGTGGATTGGCGACCACAGGGCCCTTAGCCGAGTCCTGGCATTGCTTCCACTTACTTGTGCCAGGCTCCTCACTTTCATCTGTCCTATCCGACCTTCCTTGGTCAATTCTTGTTCTTTTCCGACTCCGACGCTATTAGGTTTCCTAGGGCTAGGGAGTCTTTCATTTTCATGCCCTTCGTGGCCCTTGTCTTTCTTTGGGAGATACCTTCATTTTTCGAGGTGTCGGGTCCCTTCATTTTTTTCTCCTCAGGGCTAACAACCTTGAGTAGACAAACCGTCCACCCGCTAGGGTGGCCTCATCTACATACTCGTTGGACTCAATATGAAAGGAAACATTAATACAAAGAATACCCCAGGTGGTAACAAATCCACCCCCACTTGTGATGGGGCAAGCAGGTCATCGGATTCTGGGGAGCCTGCACCTTCATGTACTTCACCATGCAAACAACAGCAGAAAAGAAAGAGAAATATTATCTACTTGGCTACAGTGAACATCAACTCGCTGCTAAAGACTGGTAAACTTAAACAGACTCTAGACGTGCTGAACAAATATAACATCAAGATTGCAGCACTACAAGAAACACGATTCACAGACGAAGATGCATTTGAATCCCAAGGATACAGAATATACAAGGGGAAACCAGACATCAGGGTGATGAAGACAGTCCCACATCTTGGCACTGGCTTTGCTGTTCATCATAGCATGATTGATCACATAATAGGGTTCACTTCACCCAATGGTAGGACCTCCTCAATATCTTTGAGATTCCGCAATAGGGCATATACCATAGTGAACTTCCATGCACCCCCAAACGACACAAATAGAAATGACCTGGAAGCAGTTGAACAATACTGGAGCATTCTAGAAGAAGCCCTGGACAAGATCCCACAACATCATACCACCATACTGATGGGCGATTTCAATGCACAGGTAGGAAAGGAGAAAAAATATCGCAGGATAGTGGGCCTCTACCCAGCGCATAAGAGGACAAATAAGAACAGAGAACGTCTTATAGACCTTTGTGACAAATATGGTCTTGTCCTAAAATCAACTGCCTTCAAACACCTGCCTAGGAAGGCGAAGACATGGAAGAGCCCAAATCCACTACTAGGTGAATTCCAGACAGACCATGTAGCCATGGACAAAAAGCATCACAATGAGATTCAGAATGTCAAGGTGCTGAGGGGTGCTAACTTAGATTCGGACCATTACCTATCTCTGGTAAAAACCATCCTACAACCACTGAGGAGGCCACCGAATGTCGGCAGAAAGGCTAAAATACCGAAGTTCAACATCCTCTGACTGAGTGATGAAGACTGTGATTTCAAAGTCACTCTGAAAGAAAACACACAGAAGCAAGGCTGGCCCAACCTACAAAAAGCTCTACTGGATGCTGCTCAGAAGACCATGCCTGCCTCGTCCAACAAAGGAAAACATCCATGGTGGACCACTACATGTGACCACGCTATAGAAGATAGACGCAGAGCCTGGGTCACAAGGAACCAATGCAAAAATGAGGCTAACTACCAGGCCTTCCTTACTCGAAGGAAAATAACTGCCAGTATAGTACGACAGGCTAAGAGGAACCATAACAAGGCTCTAATACAACAGGTGGAAGAGGACTTTAAGAGGCACAACTCAAGAGATTTCAACAGGGAACTCAGAAGACAGACAACGAAGTACACAGCTCCCACCCTTCATCTTCGTGGACCTGATGGGAAGCTTCAGTTCAACAACAAGGATTGTACCAATACTCTTGCAGGGTATTTCAAACAGCTCCTCAATACAGAGGAACCTAAAGAGAGACTCACATTCTCTGAGCCTCTTTCCAGAAACTGAGACTCCACACCGCCAACCATTGAAGAAATAAGGGAGATTATCAAGAGCCTAAAGAACAACAAGGCCTCAGGTGAAAATGGTATAGTAGCGGAGATGTGGAAACATGCTGACGAACAATCCATACAAAGCATCCATCAGATCATAGAGGATATTTGGGCAAAGGAGACCTTACCTGAGGAATGGATCTCAGCGGTGATCCATCCTCTACACAAGAAAGGTAGTAAGATAGACCTCGGTTACGTACAAGATCTTTTCTAAAGCCCTGCAAACCAGAGTGGTCAGTCAACTGGATTCCCAATTAGGTGAATATCAGGCCGGTTTTTGCGCAAATAGATCATGCACAGAGCAGATACAGAACCTCAAGACCACCAGACTAATCCAGGCTACGCTGAAGAACACCACCTCCAAAGTAAAGTTTAGAGGTGAGCTCTCAGAGAGTTTCCCTATCCAAACGGGAGTTAGACAAGGTGATGGAATTTCTTGCATTCTTTTTAATTGTGTTCTAGAGAAGATTATTAGGGAATGGACTGCCACATTACCTCCAGGAAGTGGACTGAAAATTGGCTACAAGAAAGATAATCTCAGTGTACCTTGCCTGGCCTTTGCCGACGACCTTACCTTATTAGCCAACAACACAGAAGAAGCTACTCACCAGCTATAGAGCCTCTATACCATAGCAGCTAAAACCGGCTTGAGGGTCAATATAAAGAAAACTGAGTTCATGACTAACATAAAGGGAGTCCCACCTACTATGCCATTGGAAAACACCACCATTCGTAAGGTTCCTGCAGTGAAGTACCTAGGGGAGTGGATTTCAGCAACCGAGAATGAGACATTAGCAATAGACACCAGATGCACCAAGTTGGAAAGGATCTACCATACCTGTCAGAGCATCTATACATCCAAGTGCCTCTCTAAGAATCTTGAACCCCAACATTACAATTCAGTAGTAAGACCGTCCGTACTGTACGCCTCCGAGTGTCTTCTGATGAACAGAAAAGGTCCACTGAGGAAGCTAGAGCTCAAGGAACGAAAAATACTAAGGAAGATTTCAGGACCAATAAGAGAAGGGGATGGTACTTACAGTATAATGCACAACAATGAGATCTATGATCATCAAGAAGACATAGTTACATCTATGAGGAAGAGGCGATTGACTTTCTATGGGCATTTGACTCGTATGAGTACTTACAGACTTACCAGCAAAATCTTTACCACTACAGGCAGAGGGAAAGCGTCCAAAAATAAATGGATCACCACAGTGAAGTCCGACTTAGAACAGCTGGGGATTTCAGAACAAACCATACAGGATCGTGTATTATTCCGGCAGTTGACCTTTCAAGGTGTCTTTCCAGAGTTTCTCACCAGCAGACAGAGTACAGGCACCACCCGACCGAAGTGGACAGAGGAAAGGAAACAAGCACACAGCCATAAGATGAAAGCTTTCTGGGCGAAGAAAAAAACAGAATTTCCATTCAAGGAGTCGAAACGAGCCCCGTGGTCCTCAGTAGGCCCAAACGACAAAAAGAAGAAGAAGAAGACATTCATTAGAATTGGGCTGGTTTGGAAGTAAAGAATGAAAGTACTTTTCTTACATTACAGAGCTCACAAAATTATTTTCACATTAAAGAATTCTGTACGGACTGAAACAAGTTAAAGCCGTACTATGTAAAGTCTGATGATTATGGTGGCTGTGGTAAGGCATTCCAGTATATAATGAACACTGAGCAGCTTCCTACAAGTGATAAAAGACACATAAAAGACATTTTATCTCGGCTGCTTGGATTTTGTTGTCCATGTGCCTGCTGCGTATGTCAAGATTGGTGTGTAATACACCGAGTACAGAATTTTCTCGCATTTCTCTGGGACGTTCCAGTTCCACAGTATACCTCTCATAAACAGGTAAAACCCATTGGCTTATTGAATTCTCTTTACAATTTCTTTGTTAATTTTCCCATCTTCTCCAAGTATACTCCCCAAATATTTGAAGTTTTCCACAACTTCTAATGGTCTTCCATTTACTTCAATATTCCCCCTTCCTTCTGTATTATCTCTCGTCATCGCTACTGTCTTCTCTACACTTATTTTCATTACATATTCCACTATCTCCCAATTCCATGCATTAACTTGTTCTTATACTTCCATTTCATCTTCTACCCATATTACTATGTCGTCTGCAGAGTAAGGCCTTTGTCACCCTGCCTCCCATTTTTTGTAGTACACTCTTGTGGATTTCATCCATAACTGTGATCATCCCTCTTTCTGGGCCATCCTCGTTGTCTTACTCCTATTATTTTCTCTGTAAATACTTGCTTTGGGAACTCCATCCTCTTCCATTCTCATCCTGTGTCCACACAATTTCAGCTTACTTGTTCTATCTTGTCTTGCAGTTTAGGAAATCGAATTATCTCTCTGCTACATACCGTATTTCACGGCATAATCGTCGCACTTTTTATACCAAAATTTTCGAAAAAATTGTAGGGTGCGACCATTATAC